>NC_137463.1:166625285-167034467 GCF_964235325.1 Thermobia domestica | reverse complement strand
GTGCTCGTGGCTTTTCTTGGGGTTCTCCCGTTTCCTCCCACTTTCTTCATTCCACCATTTGATTCATTACTCATTATCACCGTCTCCTTTAGCCTAACCGGCATAACCTTTTAACGTAAAAGTCAAAGATTTCATTTCATTTCATTTTTGATCTGCGTCGGGTTGTTGCAACGTCCTGTTGACCACAGCTTGATGTTTCTTTCATTTGTAGCAGTTTATGCTTTAGCACTACGCAGTTTGTTATGTACGCTACTGGTCTTCTTAACTTAGTGTACTAATTACACCAATGGGTTTGGGGTGGGAGGCCCGGGTTCGATTCTGGGCGAGAGCTCATGTCGTTTGGATTCCACGTTAATCAGTAGGTCCCATCTCATATAGCCTCGCTGCGGAAAGGGACGTTAAACCCAAAATCAACTCAACTCCACCAATGGGTTGTGCGTGGTCAACGTCCTGTCTTGGTATTTACAATTTAATTCCTCTGCTGGATCTTTGTTACAGGAAAACAACCTTGATCCTTTCGTCTTGAGTCAATGTCTTCCTTCATTCACTCAGTACACGGTGATTTGATATGAGGAAAGAAATATTCCTGCGATCTGACTATTGACTCATTTGCTATCTTCCCATGATGATTGCACCAGATTGAAGGAATCGTAGTAGCAATTCAGTTTTTTTTTTTAAATCAAATCCTGTTATAATGAAAGATTTTGTGAGTTTGGAATGTCTCTTCAATCTGGCAAGCATTTCTCTTATATCTGTTCTTATGAGATTATACAAGAAAAAGTACATCTCCTCCGGTCTTTCACTGTGCTTAGACCTGTCTTCAGAGTTGTTCGTTCAGCATTAAAAATAAAGTTATGTTTTCGCTATTCACTGGTCACTTACATCCTACCCGTAGTAGAACTAACATGGTAGGCTCATCCATATCTTACTCTTAATTATGGCCCGTATATGCATGATATCACCTTTTACATGGATATGTTCATGTGATAGTTTTCAATGTTAAGCCCATATTGATACTGGTTTTTCTCTTAAGTCTCTATTGATACTGGTGTTTCTCTACTTAAATTTTGAAACAATATACAGTACTACGTTAATTTAAGTGATCGAACAGATACATTTGAATGATTCTGATTCTGTGCTGGAAGTATTTAATTAATATATAGGCTGAGAAATATCTAAATATATTGAAGTATACGGATTTGTAGTTCCAGAAAAAATGTGTTACAGTTGGATCCCTATATTAAAGAATGTGATAGTTTATTTATCATTAAGATTTTCCCATGAATATACAATTTTGAACTTGAAAAAAATCATTACAGGATGTATACTTAACACTCATTTGGTTGGCCGAGTAATACATTTGAATATTTGAACCAGGGACACGTGTTTAAAATAATTCGAGTAAATAGTGACTCGAACTCAACAGGTAAATTTTTTAAAGTTCTCTGCCCAAAATAGACAGATTCGGCTGTCCTTTTGTAGACTAGCACATTATTCGTAGATCAACAACTCACACCTTTCAAGACGGATTCGTTATTATTCTCTGCTGTTATTTGAGTACTTTCTCTCACAGAACAAGCATCTAGAAGGCTTGCCATAGGAACGAAATTCGAAAGATACTGAAGGAATAGGAAATTAGTGACTTATTAATTCCTATTTTGATTCAGTACTATATTTTCCGTGTCCTGATACACTCTTGTTTCAAACAATACATCTTCTTCACGAACTTTCCCTCTTGTGTAAACTAGTATTTTCCTTGCCTTTTCAAATCTTTCTGCAGGCTCTTTAGAAATGTTCTCAGTTGCCATATCAACATATATCAGGAGCCCAATACTGGGACAGGCAGAGACATCCGCTTCGAGAACTGTCGATTATTCTAAACACGTCTAAACATGTCATGTAGAAGGAAATGAAACTACATAGTTCCATTTACCTAAAGTAATGGCTTCATACTCTCCTACATTTAGTGAAAGATACTTACATGTACTTGATAACTGCTTTTATAAAACAACAATATTCACCCCAATATCACACTAACCAAAATTTCCAATTTGCTGCACATTTTTCAACATACATGTATATAAAACTCAAAACTGAAATTTGTTTTAAAACTGAAATATTTTAGTTCCATTTTGACCTATTATTCCTTACGCCATTGGCTCGCAGAATACCGTTCATTGAAGATGTAATGCGGTCATTTCTTGTCTTTGACTAATTTCCGTTCAATGAGTACTAACATCAGTAAATACTACATAAAACAGACATTATATAACTTGATATTCGAGGCTTTGAAAAGAAAGTTACCGTTAAATGTTCGTTTCTATGTATTAATTTGCTCCTTATACGAAACAATTTCAAATACAAATAGCAGAAGTTGTTCTTACGTTTGAAGCAAATAGAAATCTTTCTGAAGCGATAGGGCCTGTGACTCATCCATAAGGTGTCTGGGCCATTTTGATGAAACTTGGTAGACTAATAGGACACTTTGGAAAACTAATGTAACTAGCAGGAATTTGTCGAAAAAGCTGTAGTTTCTGAGATACAGTCGATTCATTAAAGATGGCATTTGTCGTGATATCTCGAGAACGGCTCCACCGAGATCAAGAAAACTTTGCAAGCCATAGTAGATACATGATAGCTTTAAAACAAAATTAAAACAAATTGTCTGCACCTGTGCAAAATTGCGCAGAATGCGCAAATAGTTGTGCGCAAGTGCATATCTCGAAAAAGTGAAGACTGCGATATATTTTTATCTTGCTTAGTTTTAACTATATGACGAGTATAACATAATGAGAATAAACCTAGAGTCAAAGGTGAGCGTTTTCAAGCAATTGAATAAGAATATGTTCGGGTGGTCTGCCCCCGAACACCCGCCTCTAGTTACGCACTCTGTCTGGCTTCTCAGTCTTATATTTCCATTACACCAGTGTAGAAGTCATATAGTTAACGTTAATAGTCACCATATTCGGGTCGTAGTGATATCAAGTACTGTAAGTCATCAATGTTGCACAACAGTAACACAGTGTTAAGAGAGCGCAAGGATAAACTATGAGGCCTATAGTCGCGATCTATTGAAACTAATGGTAGGCACAAAAACAGGTTTTCCGTTTTTAGGACAACCGAAACCGGGTTTTGAAAAGTTCCAAAACTCGATTTTTCTCCAAAACCGGTTTTAACCGAAATGGGTTCGGTTTTCACCGAAACCACATATCCCTTTTCTACAAAGCAGGTTTGGTTTTTCACCGGATCCGGTTTCGGTTTTCCTCAAACCCGGTTCCATTTTTTTTCAAAATTGGTTCTATTTCTGACCAGAATAGTATCCGTTGTTCTTCGGAAATCGATTCCGTTTCCACAGAAAAAGTTTTATGTTTTCCAAAAGTTTTCACAGAAATCAGTTTTGGTGAGAAACCGAACCGGTTTTACGAGAAAATCGAAACCGGTTTAGGTGAATAAACAGAACCAGTGTTGGAGAAAACGAACCCGTTTTTTTAAAAAACGAACCGGTTTCGGTGAAAAACCGAACCGGTTTTGGTGAAAACCGGACTGGTTCTTGGATAAACCCGAAATATTGGTTTTTCGGATTTCGGTTTTTCTAGAAACCGGTTTCCGGTTTTTATAAATACGGTTTTACCCTTCCCTAATTGGAACCAGACTATGCTTTTTGTGACGAGACTGTTTCAAGCGACGAGATGAGACAACCACAAAGGTTTCGTCTCATGTCCAGACTAACTATATATAGGTAACCCTAATGCCTATGATTTTGCAAGTTTCTTTGAAGCATAGATGCCTGTATCACAATGACATGTTCCAATAGACCGCGACAATAGACCTGATAGTTTATCCTTACGCTCTCTTAATACTGTGTTAGTGTTGTGCAACGTTGATTATTTACAGTACATGATATCACTACGACCCGAATATGGGGACTATTAACGTTAACTATATGACTTCTACACAGGTGTAGTGGAAATGTATTACTGAGAAGCCAGACAGAGTGCGTAACTAGAGGAGGGTGTCCGAGGCAGACCACCTCAACATCTTCTCACGTCAATTGCTTGAAAACGCTCACCTTTGAGTCTAGTTTTTTACTTGCATTATGTTATACTCGTCATGTAGTTCAAACTAAGTAAGAGAAAAATACATTTCAGTCTTCACGTTTTCGATATGCGCATGCGCACAATTATTTGTGCACTCTACGCAGGTGCAGACAATTCGTTTTAATTTCGTTTTAAAGCTATCATGTATCTACTATGGCTTGCAAAGTTTTCTTGATCTCGGTGGAGCCGTTCTCGAAATATCAAGACAAATGTAATCTTTAATGAATCGACTGTATCTCAGAAACTATAGCTATTTCGGCAAATTCCTGCTAGTTACATTAGTTTTGCAAAGTGTCCTATTAGTCTACCAAGTTTCATCAAAATCGGTTGTTGTGGCCCAGACACCTTATGGATGTGTCACAGGCCCTTTCTCGTGGAATATTTTGCTTAAAGATGGAATAAATTTACCCTTCCTTTTCTGACTTATTTCCACCTCAAGCAATGGAGGTTATTGGAAAGTCTTAAAGAAAAAGTATTCCATATTATATCTAAGTAAAATAGCATTTACCAAAGCTGTCATCGCTGTGTATGAGCTGTGTATGCGCAAAGTGTCTCCTTAGTGTTGGATGTACCTCACCATTTTACTCCTTATTCTTGGTGAGGTTCTACCAAACGCCAAGTTAAGCCTTCACTTTCAAATTTCTATTGAAAAGCGAACTCAATCATTTGATTTCCGTTTAATATTGATAGTTTGGTTTGAAAACCATTAAGGTATTTAAAAAATAAATTGAAGGCCAGAAACTCCACATTGGCCTCTCCACTTTCAATTTTCGATTCAAAACTCGAGACAATCTTAGTTACTGATTGTTCTTTTGAATAAAGATGTTAGTTTTAAGAAACATAAATAAATGTTTAAAAAGAGAAAACTAATGGTCAAATTCATGGTGGCTCCCGATTTCGAAATTTCGATTCTAAACCCAAACCAAACGTTTGCTTTTCATTTATTATTATTTTAAAGAAACAGTTGTTGGTTTCGAGAAACATAAGACATTTAGAAAATAAGTTGGGTTGTGGCTAACTTTGTACTAGCCCCTACAATTTCCAATCTCAATTAAAAATCCAACCTATCAATTGATTTTAGTTTGTTTTAATTTGTTGTTTTCAAGAAAAAATCATTTGATTAGTAAAACATAAAGAGACTCACAAAGTAAAGTTTGGGAGGGAGAGCTTCACATTGGTACCTACTTTCAAATTTCGATTCAAAACTCAAGCCAATCGGTTGTTGTTCATTGTTTAGAAAAGAATCTTTCGTTTCGCAAAACATAAATAGATATTTACAAAATAGATTTGAGGGGTCCAACTCGTTAGTTTAGCGAAGGTTTTGTGGAATTTATTGAAGGACTCTTTGGATTTCATTTAGTTGGTAATGTTGCTCATGAAGGGGACTGCTTGATACACATAATCATAACAACAACAGTGGCCCATTCCATTACAGAGCCATTATTCTGTAATGCGAGATATTAAGGGTAGAGCATGATTTCGAAAATATATAATGAAAAAATATCTCTAGAGAAGAAGATACTGAGTTCAGTTTTCTGGCGGACCTATATAACTTTAAACTTCCTTGTTCATAAATTAAAATTACATCTTAGGGTTAATTAATTAATTAACGAATATGTTTAGGAAAACAACGCATTTACTGTTAAATGGTCATAATTGCGTAAATCAGTTTTATATAGGAAATACGAATAATTGTATAATAATAAATTATAGATGTACGCAGTTTGTAGCAGAAGTTGGTTGAATAACAAATGCTAGTTGATTAACAGATTTGATTGCTACTAGCAAAACCGCACGTCCTGCGCAAGCACAGGGGACTATTGTTGTCTGAATGATTGAATATGATACAAAAATAAAAATATTTATGCCTAGCAAAGTAGTTTCAATAACACGTTAATAATATCTTTAAGAATTTCTCGATGATTACCCGAATTTAAGACGTCCTCGAATCTAAGACGCACCCGATTTCGCTGGGTTAAATTAAGGAAAAATAGTAATATGTTTCGCTTGTACTATTACTAAAGCGGTCTTTGATGTTGGTTATTTCCGGTGATTTTTATATATCCCTCTCTCCTCCCTATATTGCAGGGCACGGCATGTTAAAAATTATCCCAGGCCCGAATGTCATGTATGTTGAAAATTTGATCGAGGTCGGTTGGGTCGTTCAAGGGATTAAGAGTCACAAACATAGTCACTTTCAATTTGTATCTGAAGTTTTTTTGTTCACGGACACCGCTATTAATACGTAATTATACTCAGTTGGGGTTCTAATTATTTTTATTACCGATGAGAATAAAGTTTATAGTATTTTTCTAGAGTTGTTAGAATTTTATTTTAATACATCTTCACTTCACTATTTCTTCACTACTGATAGTATGTTCTAAGTCGTGTTGTAAAAGGTTGAAAAAGATAAGATGTTTATAGATATAGTTATCTGGTACTCCGTTGACAGCAATCACTTACGTGTTTGAAATATTTGTAATATATGTTTAAAATATAATATTCGACTAATCAGCGTCTACTGCGCTCCTACCTAAACAATGATTTCACTTCTTTAGTTCCATTCACAACCTTATTGTAATCTAAGTTATTATAGTATTATGTAGGGGTGGTCAAAATATTGGCCGAAACCAGAACTTTACTATACTTAAACATGCCTTGTCGAATAGCACTCTCTGTTGTAAGAATTTTAAAGGCTTTTTCATTTATTTCTTATTTGAGTGATAATGCTCAAGTATTCATTAAAACAAAAATCTCTTTTGCATATTTTGTTTCAATGTTAAAATTGTTTATGGTTTATCCTATAAAATTACGAAGTACTAATGTAGTAAGATACACTTAACAGTATGTTATATCGTTTTCTTCAATTTTTTCACGAACATAAAAGTAATTTATAAATATAGGACTAACTTATTTAACCTAAAGCATGTACATATATCCCTTATGTTAATTTATTTATGGCGTTTATCACAGTATCATGTCCATTTTTCGTCTTGTTCTTACTGTTATCTTAATATCTCGGCATGTATTAATTCGGATTGTACTGATATCTCAGCTCGACTGATAATTCTCTAATTGACAGCAATCTTCGAATTCTTATAATCTTCGAAATCGTCTAAGGGCAGTTCTTTATAATTCCGCTTTTTGATTTTCCACAGCTTGCAATGTATTATTTTCTTAACTTTTGATAGTAACATTTTGGCTTGAAATTACGTAGTCTTCATGAAAATATGTTAATATGAATATTTCTATTCTCAAATAAAATCTTGCCTTTCTAAGTCGTATTTTCTCTTCCCTTTCCAAGCTGTTTATTCGAATGACTGAGGCTCTACATTTGATCCGTAGGTAAAGGAAAGAATGTGGGCTACAGAATGTGCCGTTAAAGTATTAAATGGAGCGTACCGTCCAGGCGGCTGGACGCACGCTTTCCTTCATCGCAAAATTCCAAGAGAACTCATTTTCCCAAAGAAGGGAGAAAATGTCTGAAATGTTTATCCCTCTAAATAAATGAAGGATAACACTTTTAATAGCGCTGGATGCGAAAACACAGCTTCTTCCTGAAGTGAGAATCGCTCTCATAGGAAAACATAAATGTTTAAGTTCTTAAGTTGTCACAGGGGAACAGTTTGCTCTGAGCGCCTGGCGTAAATGGTTTCCAGATTGTAAGGTACATTTTGGTTATCCACTTATTCTTAGCATGTTACACCAAAGAGAGTGGG
This sequence comes from Thermobia domestica, assembly GCF_964235325.1. Taxonomy (NCBI): domain Eukaryota; kingdom Metazoa; phylum Arthropoda; class Insecta; order Zygentoma; family Lepismatidae; genus Thermobia; species Thermobia domestica. Next base: position 167,026,651 of record NC_137463.1, on the reverse strand, counting down.
AAAGTGACATATTTCTTTAGCATACTATTTTGTCAACAATAACTGAAAATATCTAAATAAACTCCTCGGAATTTATATTTTGTGGAATATTCCGTCAATCTACATGACAACACCTTAATATTTTTGCCTTCTTTGAGGGAACACAATAGCAGTTGCACTGAGTCAACAAATTGATGTAGCTAGATGACAGAGACCTCAATTCTCAATTATGTGTATTTCTGTAAATTTTATTCTGTAGCAGAAATTACTCTTTGCAATCAAGCAAAAAGTAATTTCTGCTACAGTATCCAAGAATTTGTAAATTGTGAGTTTGTAATACAATCTGTAACATTAGGATAGAACTATACTACTTCAATTTCAGGGGCAAGTTGTATTAAACACTCAATTTCCTAGCCTTGTTGCTCAGATATAAATTTCTTTTATCCTTTTAATTATTCTAGACAGAAATAAAAGCAGTTTGTAGTACAACAAATACTAAAGATATGTGAGGCTAAACAAAGAAACCCTGACAAGCTCTGTAGCTTGACGATATTATATAGCACTATATCTGGTTATATCCATTTTTATATTGTTATACTATGGAGAAAATGCTAAAGTGTGGTGTAAAAGATCTATGGCATATCATTCCCGAAAGCAAATTTTTGACAGCACACTACAAGATATTCACCCTATTGCACGATAGCTGAGAGACTGGTACTCATATACATATCGATTTGTTGCTCTCTGTCATTCAGCTTGAAAAGTATGGTTGTGTGCAAATTGTTCCGGTGGAAACTTATCAGCTTCTGTATTTTATGCACCATAAGTTCTTTGTTGGATTGAAACACTTACAATTAACCTATTTTATTAACTCACATTTTGAATTATTATTATTATTTTTTATTTTTCCGGTGAGCGAAAGTGAAGTGGAAAGTAGTGTTGTCAAAATTTAAATAGTTGCCTATTGAAAGAATCGAGCAATATGAGAACACACAAATTAAAGAGCACAAGTTGTCGGTTATTGACTTAAAGTTTTAAGTATCCGTTGAATGGATTACGAATACAATACGTATTAAAATCCTATGAAAATGATTTTAAAAATACAGCTTTAAATATTAGAGCATTTTAAATACAGTCTCTTGTATACAGTTATGTAAATAACAATTTTATAATGTATTGATCTGCGTATTTTATATTGCAGGTAATAAAACGTTTGATGAAAGTTACGCTTTTAATGTACATGCCCAATGTAATAAAGCTTTAATTATTTTTTTTATTTGAACCATTTCTTTCTAAAAAGTGCGTTTTCACATAAGAAGAATGAGGCATGCAGAAACAAATTAATCAAATGATAAAAAAAGAATAATAACTCTGCGAAGCAGAATTTCTGATAGCTTTTGCGAGTGGGCTTTCTGGTATACAAATATCGTTTACATGGGTTTTCCCAGGGTTCTCCCATCTATTTCCACTTTCTTCATTCCACCATTTTGTTCATTATTGTTATCACCGTCTTCGTTAGTATCGAAGCGTATTCGAGAGTTGTTACACTAAAAGAATAAGCATGTCTGATGTCAGTTACCATCTGGTTATTTTTAAGAAATTTAATTTATCAAAACTAACTTATATAGTTACCCTGTTTGTTCATGTGTGAAATATATATGCATATGCGGGAGATAAAAAAAACTCGAATACTATTTGATGGATCGACATAAATTTTCGTCAGAAAGCCGAAAGGAGCGGCGTAGCGAGCATTACAATATTGCGGGGATGAAACTTGAAATTGCAAAGTCTTGATAAAAGAAATTGCCAAGTCTTGATAAAAAAATTGCCAAGTGTTTCGAAAATCTTAGTCTCACTTTTACCAACCTTGTGGAAAACTATTACAGCAACCCCATTTTCTTTTTCCTCCCCTTCCGTTTCCCGTCCGAGATACGAATACGAACAGCCCTTGTTCCGCTTTGGAGTCCAATTTCACACCTCAATTCATGATCATTATCATCACCCATGATGCATAACTGTTAATTTGACAACTCATTGCTAGGTTAGGTAATCCCCGCCAGCCAGTCCTCACAAGAACCTTTAAAGCTACAACAATTGTAGAAATGCATTTAAAAACGTAGAATAAGGTAGGCTAAATTTACTGCTTGATATGATGCGCATTTGTTTAATATTCACTGGGAATATTTCTGCACTTTCTGACATACTTTTGCATTTTTATAACATATCCCTTCCTTTGAATCGCCAAAAACAAACAATCAATCTTGCCCTCTCCGGTAGTCTAGTGGCTTGAACGCGAGTTTTTAGCGCTTGGGTTTCGGGTTCGATTCCAAAATGTTTCGGAATCAACTGTAATCAGTCGCTCCTTTAGCCTACCCTGCATAATCGTGGAACGTTAAACTAAATCAAACAAAAGAAATCTTATCGCCCCACCCTTTAGTTAACAGCGTCATAAATGTCAGTGCTGCTCCCAATGGAATAATATTACACACAAATACCTCTTTAGCTAATCTACTTCATATTTTAAGGACATTTGGTAAAACGCTGGAACTTGTTGAGGAGGGTGCGGAACAAGGCTCTGGCAGAGAAGGGGGAGAAAGCCTTAGATAATATCTTTATAGAACGATTTTCTACCAAAATGAATAATGTCTGTGATCAGAGAAGAGAAAAATGCACTATAATACATATTTTAATGCATGAGATTTGATTCTACATTAAATTCATTATTTATTATTGAATTGAAATAGTGGAATTTATGATGAAAAGCAAGGTGCAAAATCTCTGGAGAACGGAGGAATTCTACCCACTAAATATTTTGGACAAAATTCCTCCCACTAAAACCTTGCTGGGGGGATAATACAGTGAAATAATGTCAGAAGTTTGCAAAATAATTACAGTAATTCAAATGTAATCAACGTGTCTTTTACATTTAATTATTAGGCGAACTAGTGGTAAGCGGTATACTCGTAATAACCTAATTTTGTATGGTTTACTACTTTTGGATGCTCAAGTACGTGAACTTTCTATATCAAAACTTTGAAGTGTAAAAGTGTTCAGATGATTGTTTTAACTCTGCTGTCCTACAGTCTCCTCTCACTTCGGTTTCATGATTTCGCACTCTGATGAAAAGTATTAAATAACGGCAGGAAAATGATAATACTGTATACAACTTCCCCTTTTAGGCCCGGGCACGTGCTTCGCTTGCTCCTGGATAGTTGCAGCCCTGCAAGCTACATAAGTAACATACAATGGTTACGTAATGCTTTGACTTATAAATACTATAATGAAAGGAAGAAATTGCAAGTTTTGTTTAACTTACCGATAGAAGCAACTACAGATGGAAAAATAAGGTAGTAAAGGCAACACATTTTTATGAAAAATGAAGTGAAACACAAAACGGTCTATGCTTTCACCCAGCAGACATATGTTTGGAACCCAACAATGTGACTTTTGGAATTTTGTACTTAGGTTCACGGCGAAAGCGACGAAATGACTTGTCTCATCCGTTGTAGCTTTCCCTCCATCGAACAATACCCCCAGAAACCTACTGTGATACCATTCCCAAAACATACTTTTGTTCAGTTCTCCTTATTCGAAAAGCCCTGTAAATAGAACTTCTTACTGCAAAACAGAACTGAAACGAGCTATTGTTTTCCTCTGTATTAATATGATCACCTTTTGTTTCAAAGCGAAAGGTCTATTCATACACAAAGTAGACACGGTTATAAAATATATTCGCTCTGGCATAAAAATCTACTTCTCTTTTACATTTTACTATAGAAAAAAATTAAATTTGTCAAATTTACATATTATACTTCACAGTCACAGTAAAAACTTCATACTAACCAGTTACCGCCTTGTTCTTGTTTTATTAATATCAATTCTTATTAATCTCCACAATCTACCTGTTGTCTTGTATACGCTCTTGTATCAAATGCTTTTGCGTCCGATGCACTACCGGTCACCGAAACGCCTCTTCTGTCTGTCTTTGTTTTAGCTTTGCACGCCACCTCTATTCTGCTTTTGTCAGTGGCACAATTTCCCGATTTTACATTAAAGATTCTTTAAAATGTTTAGGAATATCAAATAAACAAAACTGAAGCGTGATCGCTTGCAACAAGTAAAGAAGCTTTTAACGAATAGCCTATATGAATTTATTTCAAGATAGAGAATTACACAAAATTTATGCCAAGTCTATAAAAGAACTGATAATAATTTACACCAACTGGGTTTTAAGCTTCAAATTCCTCAACAGAATTCCCGACGACAAGAGATTTAAACTGAATAATAACACGAATTTCCTGCTTTTAGTCGACATTTAATTTCTTCGTCAATATGGTTTTCGTCTGTTAATATTGATCCTACATATTTGAAAGTGTCCACTTTATTAAGAGAATTATTTAATATTTTATCGCATACATAATTAGACGTATTACGATCCCAACAAACTTCCATGTATTTAGTTCTCTCTTGCATTTACTCCTAAACCCATGTCCTTGCAAGCGTTTAATATGACCTCTGCATTTCTTTCTATTGTTCTCCTATCATCCCCTATTAAATTTACACAATCAGCGTACTCCATAACCTGGTGAATACTATTCAACTTTAGGCCCTGGTTCGTGTGGACTTTGTGGTGGACAAACACCGTACTCGTGGGTTTTATAGGGGTTATCCTGTTTCCACCCACTTCATTCCACCATTTCATTCATCTCTCATCATCACCGTCTCCTTTAGTCTAACCGGCATAACCGTGGGACGTAAACTTAAAGATTTTTTTCTACGTAGACCCTGGTTGCTATCTGTTGAGTTGAGTTGATTTTAGTTTAGCGTCCCTTTCAGCAGCGAGGCTATATGAGACGTGGACCTACTGATTAACGTGGAATCCGAACCACATGAGCTCCCGCCGGGTGGTTGCTATCTGTGATTTTCATTATAGCGTATTCCAGTACAAAGGTGAATAATAATGGCACGCATCTCCTTGTTTCAGGCTATTCTCCACATGAAAGCTGGTGGACAAAAAGTTTCCTACCCGGACTTTACTTTGGGATTCATTTAAACATATCTTAATTAATCTAATTAGCTTTTTCGGTATTCCAAATTCTGTAAGAATGTTGTACAAAATTTCTCTCCTAACTGAGTCATAAGCCTTTCAAAAATTAATTAGTAGTTGATGTACCGGGGTACTGTATTCTCACTTCTTTTCGAGTATTTGTCGAATGGTAGATATTTGGTCGATAGTTGATCGGTTTCGTCTAAATCTGCACTGATAATTTCCAATACTTTCATCTACGTATGGGGTCAATCTTGTTAATAGAATGTTTGAAACGACTTTATAGGATGTTGATAGAAAAGAAATGCCTCAATAATTATTAGTCAGTTTTGTCGTCTTGCTTGTGATTTGGAACAATGATTGATTATTTCCACTCTTGTGGCAACTCTTCCTTGTTCCAGATAAGGAGAATGAGTTTATGTATCTTGTTCCACAATTTTTCGCCTCCAGCTAAAATCAACTCAGCCGGAATTTCGTCTACACCCCGTGATTTGTGTGTGTGTTTTTTTTTAAATTAGTTTGTAGCGATTTCTACTTCTTTTTGGCTAGGTTCTGGGATATACGGTTCTGCGGTGTGTATTTCCCTTTCTCTACGCACATAAGTTTTTGGCTGCGTGTTAAGCAAATCGTCAAAGAAATCTTTCTATCTACCTAAGATGCTATCCGTGTCAGTGAGAACTGTTCCGTCAGCTTTGTTTAGTATATTAGCACGAGGTTGGTAGCCTATCTTAAATTCGTTCAGCCCCTTATACATGTTCCGAAAGCTTTTATTTTTACTATTATCTTCAAATTCCTTAAATTTAGTTTTCAAAAAATCTCATTTCTTTGTTCTAAAAGGTTTGGAAGTTTCCCGCCTGAAATCTGCAAAATTTTGTGTAGTTTTTTCATCGGATTTTGTAGACAACGCAATTTTGCCTGTTTTTTCTTCTCTGCTAGTTTTATGCATTCCTCATCGAACCGTGGCTTGTTCCTACGTATTTCCGGATGTCCCAATTTTTCTTTTGGTGAAATTTTAATGCTATCCCTAATTTCAACCCACGTGTTCTGAGCATTAGTGCACTCCGACTCTTCTAAAAGCGAGAATCTATTCGAAACTTCAATATGGTATTTATCTCTTACTTGGCTCTCTTCTAATTTCTTTGAATTAAATCTGTTTTTCAGACACTGAATATTTATTTTATTCAATGATAATCTCTATCATATTATCACTAATACCACGTAGCTATCAGTGTTACAATCAGCTCCTCTAAACGACCGGACATCAATTATGCTAGATTGCCTTCTTCTATCTAGTAAAACGTGATCAATTTAATTGTGTTTTTCCGTCTGGTGAGATCCAAGTGTAATTATGAACCTCGCTGTGGTGGAATTTTGTACTCTTCACGATTAAGTTTTTGGATGTTGGAAAGTTCACGAGTCTATCACCGTTGTCATTAATTTCCTTGTGCAGATTTTCGTTTTAGCAGCATTACAAACATTATATGAACATTATTTCTGAGATTTATATGGCGATAAAACATCATTTGGCAAAAAATCTTAATGTACTAAATAGAAAATGATATATCGATCAAAATTGTAATTTACAACACAATTTAAACTTTTTTCGTATATCAAAACAAAATTAAGAAACGGTGAAAGAAAAGTAGCTTGCTTATTGAATCGTATAAGTCTAAGACCAATTTTGCTAAACTAACATTAGGTTATTACATTCTGTGTTGTATTATCTAGAAAGTGAAGAGTAATGCGTTCTTACATTTTTCAGATATGTGCATAAGCACAATTCATGTTTCCAGATTTATTTTTATGATATGGACGATACATTCCTTCTCTCTGGTACTTGATTTAATGACTATTTCATAATTGTATTAACTTAATTCACTACATTATCAATTAATATTAATAATAGTAAGGTGCAGTTTAGTTTTATTCACTGAATGAAACAATTCTTCATGTATTAACAGCCAATGTTAAATGTTTAACAATCAAACTTGAAGAACTTTTGCATAAGTTATATAATCATTTCACTGGGCCAGAATATCCTCCTTGGTTTCAAAAGAATATTTCAAATGCATGTATATTTATGTTTAACTCACTTTGAGAACAAAATGATGTCGCTAGTACTGAAATACGAGCATTAGTCTTGCATTAGAACATTTCTTAGTATTGTTCCTATGACTTCCGTCTGAAGAACGAATTGCAAAACTATGCTATAAAAGAGTTAAATTCGAAATTATATTTGATCTCTGGTGGTTTCCATGGGAGCGGAAAGCAAAGAAACAAATTTATGTTTCTTGCAAGGAAATGGATGAATTTCCTCCTTCGATCTACAAGAGAAGTTGTTGATCTGTTGCATGCATTTGTTTCTGCAAGGTGAATGAATTTCAAAGAATATGTTGATTGTAATATGTGGTGAAATCTAATTCGCTAAAAAAATAAATAAAAATAAAAATAAAAAATCTCGAAGACATCTCTAATCACAGCTTAGAATTTGTTAGCTTGTGAATTGAATTAAGGAAATGGATTATTTTGACTCAATGAAAGATAACTTAGTGGTGAAGGATCATTCATTCAATCCTTACTCTTGTAATATTATAGTAAGCATCATTACCGTTTATATTGTTGGGAATTTTCTTCCCTATCGTTATTTTATGCTATCGTGATTTCAGTACTTTTTTATTATAACACTATTTCTTTTTTTCCACGTACGATTTAATCGTGGAACACAAATTGAAATACAATTTCATTAAAAAGTTACAAATGAATATAGTTCACTTGGAGATAGTTTTTATTTTTTTTATTTTATCACGTAGCGTTGCTTTTCGAGTACTGATGACATAAAATGTGAAACTATAGAATAACGTGAAATCCAAATTAGGTGAGTTCCCAACCGAGTGGACTAAACTAGATTACGTTACATTAGAAAAAATGCTGAGTCGTCCATAAAACTGAGCTAGTTCCCAAGAATGCACGCGCTGTATTGAGGGAAACCAAAATTATTTATCTAATATATGAAGCTGAATTTTTTCGCTTAGCTGCACTTCATTGGATAGAAACGAAGGAGAGAAACGAAGATGTATGAGTCTAGGCAACACTTCTTGAAGGATCTTGATAAAGTGAACTCAGTCGTGCGCTAGTGCTGGAGTTGCGTGTGAGAATTCATGCTTATGGCAAATAACACGAAAGAAAATGATGATGAAGAAGATAGAATAGAATAAGAAGAAAGCAAGAGAAGACGTATAAAAGAAGGAATGGTGATAAAAAATTCTTACATCACATTTCTCTCATTTGTTGACTTTGCTTCTTCATCTCTTGGTTTCTTGTAGTATCTCGCTATTACCGTGAAGTTTCCGAAGAAGAGTAGCTTTTATGTCTGTTATCCCGTCTGCCATTGCCTTTATAAATGTGGTTTTCGTAACCTCGAATGTTGTTTTCTCTTCGTCTTTCCACGCCATACTCTTCGGACTTTGCTTCTAGCGTGTAATAATATAAAAGGAAGAAAACACGAACAGAAAGGTTATTCTTCTGGAAGCTGTAGAGAGCAATAATATCATTCGCGAAAGTATATATCTTTCGGCTTATACAACATATACAGTCTGTTAAATATTTAGGAGTTAATAAGAAAACCAGTTGAGAGTGCTCCAAGAGAATTGGCAGAACGAACTTAAAAATAATTATTTTTTCTCATTAACTTCCACAGGCTTTATACCATTTTACTTTACTTTTTCATTATACTCATTAAACAATTCTTGTAATACAAGGTGATTTTTTAAAAACTCGCGGGTTTCATTTGGGTCTAGAATTTCTATCTGAAGTCCAATTTTCATGTGGTGTGTGGCAAATGATCAAGGAAAGTTGAAGATTTATGAAACTACGTTTACTTGTTTAAATTCACCCGGGGTAATGTCGGCTACGTTTGAAGAAAAATAGCAAACATTAGTCAGTGTACCTTACAATTGGAATGAGGTGCTGTGCGGTGTGGAGATTTGTGTTTTCTTTCTTTAGGTGGCAACCTTGCCAAGGTCGACAAGGAACAGGAAACTGAGCCGTTGTATTGAAAATTGTGCTGTACAGTTCTATACTACTGTGTAAGTATCATCAGAACACAGTAGGAATAGTGTACTCTTTGGAGCAACATTACTTTATTGTTAAAAGGTTTTGGAGGACGGAATCTGTTGTTGCTACGGAAAGGGCATTTATAAACAAATTTGCCTCACGTTAAGTGGAAAAGAAATAGCATCAATTACATGGAAATAAATAACATCAATTACACCCTTTAATCTCAATATAAATGGTAGTGTGCTTGTGACATGTTGCTTGTATCTGTTTGTTTTAATTTTGTATCAAGTGTGGTCCACATCAATTTGTTTCTCAGCAGATATAGTTACGTTTGCATAATTATTTAATTTTGAGTGATATTGAATGACTGTGAAATCAGTAAATAATTATTTCTTTTCACCGTATGATGTAAATAAAGTTAATTATTATTTTGTTGCTGTAGTCAATTATGTTTTTTGGCCGAAAACAGTAACACTCACAACTTGCTGGAACTATATCTCGTAGAGTCTGGAGGGATGATCGAAAAAATTCACTTAGTTTTTCAAAAATATTTAGTTAAATAGTTAAGCTTGTAGATCCCTTTTCCCAGTAGGAATTCTAGGAAAATTTCTTTTAAAATACGCTACTTGCTTTACTTAAATTACACTGGTCGGCAAAATGAAACTTCTTTTTTCGCTCCCATGAACGAAAATAGGTGATTTCTATAGGTTTCGAAACCCGTTTTTCACCAGGACGTACCAGTTTTCAGGGAGGAGGGGGGTGTTTCAATATCCGTCCAAAGATGCTATTCTCCACCCATAATAATTTGCACGTTATAATTTAAATATCAATATAAATTATGCAGATAAAATTGTATAAAAAGTTAAAGTTTAACACTTATGTGTCACTTGGTTTTCCTACTCCTCTTGTAATTACTACAGGGTGTCTCGCGTGTCACATTCCAAAAGAAGTCTGCCAACATATTCACACTCCATTTACCACTGTAGCGCCTCTCCATGGTAGCTATTTGCTGATGAAACCTTTCCCCGTGTTCGTCAGAGACCTCCCCCAAGCTGTACATTTCAGGGAAGAAGTCCAGGTAGCAACGCAGGAAGTGTAACTTTAGGGTCATATTACATCCCATGTTACGAAATGAAGTAATTAACCTGCCCACAATGTCTTTGTAATCAGGTGACTTATGATTCTCTGGAAATTTACTGCACACTTCTTGAAAGGCCTCCCAAGCCTCACTTTCCACTTCATTAAGCTTAGAAGGAAATGTAGTATCCTTAAAACGTCTCTGATTTGAGGTCCCGTAAAAACACCTTGTTTCACCTTGGCCTCACTGAGTCTTGGAAATAGTTTTCTGAGATGATTAAATGCTTCACCATCCCGGTTCAGGGCCTTGACGAAGGCCTTCATAAGCCCTAATTTGATATGAAAGGGTGGTAAAAATATTTTCTCCGGATCCACAAGACGTTCATTAGCCACGCTCATCTCCCCTGGGCCCAGTTGCTTCCTTGGCGGCCATTTTGTGATGGTGTACTGATCTTTGGCTCAACTATCCCAATGACGCAAGAAGCAGCAGTGCTTTGTATAACCTCCTTGTAAATCGGTGAGGATGGCAATAACCTTAAGGTCAGCGCATACAGACCACTGGAACCGTTCGTACTTTATTTTCTGCAATAGGTTTCGCATGTTCTTGTATGTTCCTTTTATATGTACAGCATGAGCAATAGGGATGGCTGGCTTTTCATTGCCATTGTGTAGTAACACTGCCTTGAGACTTATCCTAGAGGAATCTACGAATAGCCTCCAATCTTCAGTATTGTAGTTCAACTTCAGTTGTCCCATAAGCGATGGAATGTCACTGCAATACACCAAGTCACTATCCTTTGTAAAATTAGGAACTAGGCCACCTCTCTTTTCTTATACATCGATATATTCACATCTTGGTTTAGTCGATTCCATTCAAAGTCGTGATTCAAGCAACAGGTCCTTAGACTTAGGAAGGTTTAAGTATCTGATCAGACCATTCAGCTCTTCCTGACCTATCATATGTGGTTCATTAGTGTCAGGCACTGGAGCGTAATTGGGATCTGACTGTGTACTCAAAGATTGTGCAAGATCCTCACAAGCAGCAGGTTCTTCATCGGATGAAACACTGCACAGGGTGTATGAGTCTGATGGCACGGGTATACGCAAACATCATGTTTCACAGGTCTCCTCGCGGAATCCAAGTTAGGATACTGTGTTTTATGCTTCATGTTTTTTTTTTTTTTTTTTTGAGAAACCTTTTATATTAGTCAGGCAGAAGTAAGAATCTGAAACATGATCACGGGGCTCGCGCCAAACCATAGGTACGGCAAACGGCATCGATTTATGTGTGCCTTTGAGAGTACGCGCACATGAGTTACAACTTGGTTTCGGAGCCCAAACGCGATCCTAGTCGTCGATTTTACACCCGAAGTACAAATGATATTCTGTCTTCATGATCGGTGACAATGGCCTACTTTGTCCCTTGAAAATAATTTCCCCACATACGTAGCAGAATGAATCTGTCAAATTGTTGCAAGTTCGCGGCATGTTCGTTTAACACAAACGTCAATATTTCACGCAGAAATATTTTTCACCTACGGTATACACAGACACAGCGTAACACCACCTTCTATCACGATCAACTCGAAACTGACATATTTGTTTCACGCGACAACGTGATGTATGTCTTGGTGGCTTTTTTTCAACAATCTGCCTGTCATCTAGACAAAAGGGAGCCGACGAATGATCGCAAGTTGATTACGAAACCTTTCTCCGTCAATATCCCCCAGGTTTTAGTGTATGCAGTGTGAAACGACAATAAATCTTTGCAACCCAAGGGGAGGGGGTACGTTTCCGGGGGGTCGTGAGCTAGAGAAAAGAATATTCCTGCGATATAGGCTAGTAACAATTTTTGGATTAAGATAAAAATTCAGAATTATGCACTCCAAACACGAAAAACACATATTAAATACAAAAAATACGATTTTTCTGTCAATTATGGAAACAGCATCCCGCCAAAAAAAAAAAAAAAAAAAAAACTTACGTGCTGGAGCATTCTTGATGAGATATTCGTAATCAGTTTCTCCAAATCTATCCGGTACACCCTTTCACCCTCGTAAAAATTCAGAATTGTGCACTTCAAACACGGAAAACAGATATTAAATACGAAAAATACGATTTTTCTCTCAATTATGGAAACAGCACCCCGCCAAAAAAAAGAACCTTACGTGCTGGATCTTTCTCGATGAGATATTCGTAATCAGCGTCTCGAAATCTATCCGGTACACCCTTTCACCCTCCTGGGAGGATTTTCATGCCGACCAGTGTATTGAACACATTAAATTACTAAAAATCTTATTGACAACTCACTTCTCAGTTTTTCAGTTTGTAGTTACTCTGGTTATTCTATATACTGTATTATAATATACAGTAATATGGAGTTTTCCTCTTAGAAACCTATCGCTTATACTGCTATTTCTAGAAGATCATGATATCAGTTTTCTAAACAGGCTTGTCAGCCCCGTACATCATACAAAGGAAATTATGACGCCTTATCCCCGCAGTCAATTCCTGTTGATGTATGAACCTACAAGTTAAATATCCAAGAATCTTTCATATACTACCATCGTAGGGTTGAATGGAGTTGTGACACTCCTATATAACCTAAAGTAAATGGAATTTCTCTGTCCTCTTCATTGGATTAGTCGTGTTTGAATTTCTTAACAATTCTAACGAAACAATAAAGTAACCAACGCTCATTTGTATTTATACAACTAATGATGTAGTACTCATTAATGAGCATTTTGCGCTATCTTTCTCGTTGTACTCATAGTTAACTTGTATTATTGATTCACAAAATCTTAGGTTCGATTTTCAGTTTGAGTGTTCCTCAAAATCTACTTTGGATAGGTTCTCATTTTTTTTTTTTTTTTTAAATGTAGTATACATATTTTGTTGCATGAGTTCAAAGCTCTAGGGAACTATTAGAACATATGATTGTCATGAAATACGAGTATTTTTGATGTGTGTGTGGAGTGTTTCTTATACTGTTCTTGTCCTTTATAGAATCACTACTAAAGGAAAAATCAAACTAAACCACTGCATTTGCATGCATGTAATTGTTTGTTCTTTTACAAAACCGTGATTAGCGCTTTTCCTTTCGATATTTCTCGGCGGGTTCAGTCTCCAGTGGAAGAGTATAATTTTTCATTGTTGATCCACATTGTGATGCAGTAAACTTTGGAGGTTAAGTCTCCTATAAGTAAGTAACGAACATTAATTAATTTGAAAATTCAACGTTTTCCATATTATGTTTCTAAATATAATCCTATTTCAAAGGATATAAAGGGATTCACCACTAATCCTAATTAAACGTTATTTATATGTCCAAGTTAATGACGTAATGAATACGATAATCTCTTCAGTGAATTCCGTTGTTACTATAACATTTCGTAAATTAGAAATAAAATGTAGAAATTCCTATCGATTCAGAAATTACAGACAGAATATTATAATTTATTTTAATGCTGATAAAATAACTTTCACAAAATCTTAGTTGCAACGGAGATGCAGCTTTAGACTTCTTTTTCTCATATAGTACGGGGTGAATGACAACTCGGTTAACACCAGATTGATGAAATTGAGAGAAATAAACTGAATAACTGAGAGTGACTCATTCGTAATTTGATGTAGCGTTCTTGCTGGTTGACTTAAAGCGAGCTAAGAAATAATGGTAGGCTTTAATACAACATAACAAGGAGAAAACGGAAATTGTTGTGATTCAGTACATGAAATTCAAAGTAACTATTTGTATTGAATCAAAGTAAGACATACTATAGTCTTTTTAGTCAAATATGAGCATCACACTACATGAACTTAGTTTTCACATATAGTTAGAAAGTTTATTGTGTCGTATGACTTTTTAAAGATGTTCATTTTTCTATATAATACTATGAGTTTCTAAAGATATAAGTCGATATGTATATGGTCAACTAAAGTAATACATTCTTTCCAAGCTTGTAGTTGTTGTTTTAATCTTTCATAGGGTCGATATTGCAATCAATTTCCTTCGATGTTTATCTCGAAGCATGTATAAAATTAATCACTAATTATAAACGTAGGTTAATTATAATCTGGAAGAAAAATAGATTAGCACCTTTGACAGTAGAAAGGTTTACTTTCAATAATGTTTACATTATTTTAAAACTTGTAAGTTGATTTATTTTTCTATATAATCGCCTTTGAGATCGAAGCATTTTTGTTGGCACCATGGCAGTTTTGTATGCACGTTCCATAATACCTCACCACTATATGTTTGGGTAAGCGTTGAACATTGTATCTTACCTCGTCGTCGTTGCTGAAGGACGTTTTGACCAAATATTTTTTCAACGTCGAAACACGTGCTAGTAACTAGTTTGTTCAACATTCTCGACTGTCTCGTTGGAAACTACGGTTTTCCGCTCTTTTTTCGACGTTAACTTTTAGTGCGACCAGCTTCAAACCCTCGTCACAATATGCAGATGTTTTTGACAACCATGCACAACTCGCCATACAGTCCGCCAATTGGTGACCGATTGTGTTCAAAATCTGAACACCTGCTCGAACGTAAAACTTGATGATAGGGCCAACCAGGTGCTTCATTAGAAGCGACTGCCAAGCCAAGACCAGTGCTCGCAGGTTTCCTTAGGAAAATTTCCCTCGACTGACACAAAATATCCCCTCTTCTTATCAAATCTTCCCTTGTTTGTTGAGTGTTCAATTCCTATGACAGAAATTATGCGACAAGATTAATTTAGCTACATTAAAGGAAATTCCAACAAACCTGTTGATCTCCGTTTACCAACTATCATTAAACAATAAGTACACCACCTTATCCCTAACAGGACAACTAGAGTAAGACTTATGAATCAAATATTCAACATGATATAACTTTGCAGGAGAGTTTCACACATATTAGCAATTGTACCTTTTCTGTAAGCACTATATCGTCGCATGAGAACAAGAGGAACTTAACTCCAAAAATGCTGTTATCGTTTTCTTCATGTTCGAACATAATTTTGAAAGCCCCTCTTGGTGTAAATGGAACGTAACGTCATCTGTTTTCCTTGTCAATCATTTGTTGTAATGTAGCTCAATTACCATCTTATTAAAAACACGTCTTTCTAAGAAAATAATATTTTTGTCCTTTCACCTGTAAACCTACGAAAATGGAGTTACGTTCCTCTGCTTCTCATGTGACGATATGTTAATGATAATTTCCATTCAAAAATTGACCTTCTTGTAGATGTGACTGCGTATTAAACTTCAGTCAGAAGTGCAAGTACCATTATATAAAGACTACAAAGACAATCGCTGATTTCTCAAAAAGGCGTAGATTCTGGGAATTAGAACTAAATCCTAATAAAGGCTTCAAATAATAATCTGGGAACTATAAATAAATCCTAATAAATGCTTCAAATAATGCTATTTTATCCATCACAATAGGAGGAGGAATGAAAACTGATTTTGAGAAAATTATAAAGTTCGAACCATTATATCCATGCCCCTCAGTAATATGCTTAAGTATGACATTGGGTCGACGTCTTAATTTGGTAAAATATATAAGAAAAGTTAGCAAGGAAACCAATTAGACAATATTATTACTAAACAACATTTTTAGTGGTGACCTGCCCCATGTAAAAGAAAAACAAGGTCTTGTTACATCCACGCCTCTTCATCGGAGATGGAACCAGATGCAATCAAAGACAACAATGATTTGTAGACTTGTAGTTGAAATTTGTCAGTTCAGGATGCCGCTATCATACACTTTTTCAGATCCCTTGGTCGTGGTCCTCTATATGTTGGTGGTATACTGTAATCCAATGGTTTTAGTACGCGTATCTTAAATCTCCATTGAATTTCTCAGTGGATGACGTAAGTAATCAACATACTAACGGTTCAATGAAGATAGGCACGCAGCAAATCACTTTCGATTATCATTGTCATCCCGGGCGAGCATTAAATCGGCGAGTCACAGACGTGGGTAATTTGTACTAGTGATACGTTGCATCAGAACCCACCATTAATATATTCCGCTGCAGACTCGACAATATCTGAATACGTCCATTCAATGTAAGACAACGTGACTAATCTATATAATAAGAAGCACCAACCTAACTAACTTGATAATGTCAGACGTCCTACTCTTCAGAAGTGATAAACTGCAGCTAAGCCATCAAGATACAACGACGTTATACATCCTACTTACTCGTAGGCCTACATGATTGTCATCGTGCAAACTGTGTTAAAACTATTAGCAGGCTTATTCTATTAACAGAAGCAAAATCTATTAAGTTATTTTTCTTTCTGTAAATATATTATGTAAAATAGCGTGCAGTTTTACTATACGGATCCATGGTATAAGTGATGGTAGTAATAGTCGGGGTGGAGGAGAAGAAACGGGTTAGAAGCCCTGCAGGGGTTGGTTTTATTCTGTTCTCGACATGAAGTGGGCAAATTAAAGACTTGCCAAAATTTTTCTCTACATTTTACAATCTGTGGATCCGTATAGTAAAACTGCATCTAAAATAAATTAACTTTTCATTACATTTTCATTCACGCGATAAAAACTTTTACATGGAGTTTACATTTGTATTCATTTTTTTTCTTTCCATATTTTCAAGAATGTTATAAATAGAGGATCTGCTCATATGTATCTTCATCCTATTAAATCGGTGAAGCCAAAAAGCAACTGAGCATCGGCACGTCTGATTGGCTACTCTCGTTTCTACCATCGTCTGATTGGCTACTTTCGTTTCCGCCATGATTGTTGGCTCAAAACTTTGCGATTCTGTTGGGCGGAGTGGGCAGAGTAGGGGTGGCGAAACTGTGACGTATGGCTTCAAGATTTTGTTGTAAGGGCACATCCTCTATTTTATAAGATCCTTGCATATTTAATTGTGTAACTTCAAACTAATATTTTCTTCTTCTTCTTTTATATTTATAAAATTATAAATTTTAAGAAGTATTTTGGGAATATTAAAGCACTCAGTTACACATTAAAGTGCAAGATTTAAAAAAAAATGTATTTAAAATTGTTCATAGAAGAAAGATTTGTTCAATATTCACTTAGACATTTCAATTTAACAAAATTTAAATATACGTAATGCCATGTTATGACCTTTCTTAGCACAAATAATCTCTGACATTTACATTAAATCGAAATTCCCGGGACGGAGCTACCAAATGAGATGCCAGAGTTTATTTCATTTCCCTGAAACAGAACAAGACCAAAATTGGCCCGTTAAAGTCTAGCTATACAAAGTAGTAATCAGACCTGTACTAGTACGTATATGAACACATAATTTTCACATTAAACCGCGTCAAAGCTCTTTCGCAAACGGAACAGTTTTGGTTACGAAAATCGTTTAAGGATTTTACCACACTTGCTGAAACTATTCAACGAGCAAACCCTCATTCCGCTTCGGGCATTTATTGTGGAAGAACAACTAAATACATCCAACTTTACCTAACAGGATCTTCTTCCAGGACAATTTCGTTTTCGAGAACCATACTCTAAGCTCCCCTCTCAGTAAACCTATATATATAAATTGCCGTACAAAAGTTTCTTTAAATTACCCTCAATTCGTTCTCCGGAGTCTTTCCTTGACTCCGGAACAACCTTATCAATGAAACAAATACATTCTAAAATTGAACATGACACGAGACTGGGAATACAGTGGCTCAATGACAGAACGCTTACCTCTGGTTCATGGGGTACCTGGTTCGATGCCCTGCTAAGTAAGTTTGTGGTGGAAAACATTGTGTCCGCAGAAATTATCGGGCTACTCCCGTGCCCTCCCATTTTCTCTTTCCACCAAGTCTTCCATAATCATTCACATGTTTTAAGCATCCTCTTCTATAGCCTAAAATACTCAATTCTGGGACATTGAACTGGAAGATTTCATTTTCATTTTTTCATGACACGAAACTCTCCTGGATTCTCTGTCTTGATCGTCGTCCTGTAAGTCTAGTGGCCACGATTCTCCGAGCTTCAAGTGGGAACTATGTCATTGTACAATTATATTCCATAAAATGCAATACACTATAATTTGTACACAGGACAAAATAGCTTATTGCTAGAGGTCCCAATATTTTACAGTGGAAGTAAATTTATGATTTTAGGTTCGATTCAATGACTACACGGAACAGTTTCGTTGTTTCCCCGCCATTTACTTTTAGAGATTTTACTTTTGGAATTATCTTTGTAGAAATACGGCCATAGTTGATCATTTAACAACTGAGATAATAGATACTCTATTATCTGCAACGAAAGGTTTGTCGACTCCTTGACCTAACGTGTCAGTATTTAAGAGCATTTGCAAGTGGTAATGTAAAAGGTTTCATCTACATGTAAAGATACGAGTTATGCCTACCTGATTAGTGTCTTCATCACAATAATGTTAGTGTTATTTGCAAAGTATTTATCCACGAAAAAGAAATTTACACCCTGCGTTCAATGCACCATTCCCAGTTTCTCTTAATTAATCTAAAATTGAATCAAAATGGACAGGTCTTGACTTACCCAGAACTGTCTAGATAGTAATTCTGCATACTGTGTCAAAGAGTGGATAACAGTACATATTCTGGAACTGATAAATTCATTTGTCTAAATAAACTCAATTAATAGCATATAGTGCAGCAACGTTTTACCTAAGTCTTACAAAGTAAGATTAATAAATTCATTCTTACTCTTTGTTCTTGGATAAACAATATAGTTACCCGGGTTCGATTCCCGGCGGGAGCTCATGTGGTTCGGATTCCACGTTAATCAGTAGGTCCACGTCTCATATAGCCTCGCTGCTGAACGGGACGCTAAACTAAAATCAACTCAACTCAAACAATATAGTTAATTGATTGACTTATTGTGACACTAGCAACTAATCTATTTGTTTCCTTCACAAAGTAGTCTAGGAGGGAGGAAGAGGAAGAACAGCTCATCCTATACGAACTCTATTATTAAAAGGATCCATAGCACAGAAATTTTAACTATATTTAAAATATTACACAGGGGGTCATCAGAAAGTAAGGTTACAAAATCTGCAGTGAAATGTGCTTGTATTATTCCATACATCCAATATAGCCAACAGATAGTACGTAAATTAGGTTAATATTCGACATAGTCTACATATCGGTGGAGGCATTTATCGCATCGTGGGATGAGATTGAATATTCCCACAAAAATCGAATAACTGAGAGGACTTTTTCGCGAGACTAATTTTCCAATGGAGTCGCCATTTATGTTTACCTACAATTGGCACCGTAGGTGGTGGGTGGCTAAAACTCTGCACAGTTGCCAACTCCATGTATTAAAATTAGCACATACTCCTCATTCCTCTATAGCAGACGAAACTTCCGAAATATCGACCTTGTAACCTTAGTTTCTGATCCTCTCTCTGTTATAAGATAGCAGTTTAAATAGAATAACAACAAATGAAAAATATTACAGTAAAACAATAAAAGAAACAAGAGATAAAGGGATATAATGTTTTGTGGAAAGATCAAGCAAATCTAAAAGAGTAAGTACAAAATCTCTATATATACACTTACTTCTATAGTAAATGAATTACTACGTTAGAATCATTCAAATTATTGTATGTATTAAGTTGTTCTTCTCTGATTATATTTCTGTAAGGCTTGAATATTTTCGAAATTCAACGATTTTAGCAGACAGTATAACCACAGTAAATTAACAAGTCAAACAATTGCATTGTAATAGACGTATATCCTTTGAATCACGCATATGCGTGACAGGTTGTTAACTTCGAAGCGGAATTACACACGAAGAGAACAATTGTAGGAAATGAAGTACTGGTGAATATTCGTGAAGCACGTGCAACAAAAGTTTAATAATTTTTCTTTATTGTTTTGAAGTTTGATAATCTTTTCTAAGAAAAAGATATTATACATTTACTTCTTACCGAAAAAACTTGCCATTTTGGAGGCAGGAACTGTACTCGTACTGTGTAGATGAAAATAGTTCCAATGCTGAAAATTTCATCGATTGTGCTTTTATTCGGAAGCCTGCTTTTTTGATATTTCTGAAAAAACTCAATATTTTGAGTGTGTCTTTACAAGGGAATAAAACACGCATTTTTCAGTTGTCAGATAAAATATACAGGCTTCAAAAATATATCCCTTTGGATATCTTATCGTACATTTTGTACGATACGCATTTTTCATGCTTTATTGCGTTATTTCTCTTCTATTTGAGCTTTTTCGTCCGGGTTTTTTTGTTTTTCAAGTCCAGATACATTGTGGAAGACATTACGTATGGTTTCAGACCGTCCTGCGTCCAGACATAGGAGGTGATGACGTCATAAGTCTAAAAGTTATATTTTCGTGTAATACTTTTTGGGGAGGTTTATGTAAAGTATTTTTGGCGGGCTTATTTTTGCACGTAAAAGATTGAAATTTTACACAAACATTCATTCCACCGAGTAGTATTTACCAGATTTTTTTGTTTCGATGTATGTGTTAAAACAGGGGGGGGACCAGAGGGGCAAAGGGGTGAAAAAGGGATATTTTTACTCCAAAAATCCGGTTTCTCGTCATTTTTCCGCCTCACATACATGATGGAGACACGTGAGTCATACCGTCTGAAAGGCCGTTCCATTCTGAAGAGAATGACGGTCGAATCATTATCCTAGGGTAATTAGGGACGTCTCAGGGATTTTTTGAAAAATATACTTCTATATAGGGAAAAATGGGACATGGTGGGTATATTTTTTTTGCGGGCTTACTTTTGCACCTAGAAGATTGAAATTGTGCACAAACATTCAGTCACCCGTGTAGCATTTAACAATTTTTTTTCAGATTTCTGCGTTAAAACAGGGGGGTCAAGAGGGGCTAAAGTTGAAAAAAGGGAAATTTAGACAAAAATCCCTTTTTTCTGGAATTTCCCGCGTTGGATACATGATGGAGACATGTGAATGGTACCGCCTGAAAGGCAGTTCTATTCAGAAGAGAATATGGGCGACACATGTCTCTAGGGTAATTAGGGATGTCTCAGGAAATTTTTTCCCTGAGATCATAGTGTTTTATGGTAATTTGGGGCATTGTGGGAATTTTTGATAAAATTTCTCCCACCCTTAGTATTCAAGATAGAAACTTGAAATTTCGCACACACATTCAGTATACCAGGTACTATTTATCAGATTTTTTTTAGATGGCTACGGTCACACAGAGGGGGGTCCAGGGGGGCCGAAGTTCGAGGAAAAAAATTTTCCAAGCGAAATTTTCACTTTGACATTTTTTCCCGTTTCTGGTATGAGCATGCAAGTGGTACCATTTGAAAGCCAGCTGTATTCTGAAGAGAATGAGGTATGAACCATGATCCTAGGATAAATAGTGACGATGCAGTAGCTGCTTGACTGAAGCCAACATCCCGAAACGGATATTCCTGCTTTGAAAAATGGTCATTAAAGTCGGAAACTGGTGACCAGCTTTCTTCATCAAATAAGCTGTTAGAAGCGACAGAACATATACATGAAAACAAAAATCAAATCTGTGTTTGTGGAGCATTTGACACAATTTTATGTCCATTATCGAAAAGTACTCTCTACAGGAGAAACATCACAACTATATCAGGAATCCATTCAACGCAGACTATCCACTAAATTTTCCCACTCAGAAGAGGAAGATACTCTTTATATTTCTTCAGACAACACATTAAACACAAAGTTTCTTTCTGCTACGTTGCTTGAATTTTGGAGGTTCGTGAAAAATGAGTAGCCGGAATTAAGTAAGAAGGCCTTGCAAGTCTGTCTTTGTGAAATCGCATTTTCAGCCATGGCGGCGATCAAGCCCAAGTACAATTCAAGAATAATTCCTGCAGTAAGATGAGTGGAACTTGCCATTCCGAATTATGTCACATTGAAATGACACGGACTAAAACGTTAAAAGATATAGAATTAAATCACAAATATTCGTAATATATGTTTCTGTTAATGATTATTAAATGAAACAGTTTACTATAGTATAGACATTCTTTTAAGAACGCCTATAGTATAGTATAGTACAGTTTACTATAGTATAGTCATTATTTTAATAACGACAAATTTAGAATGTCTTGGTTGAGATATTTCACTTTCGACAAGAATCACTTTGATATTTTGGCAGTTGAGAGGAAGATTTAACTACTGAAACTTTGAAAACCTCTCGGCTAAACACATCATTGGCCTCCTTTCACGATGAATAGGGTGGGCAATCAGCGCCATGCTGTTTTCGCAAAAATAAATGAGGTCGGATACTATTTAGACAGGTCTTGTATGTCGAAGAGGAGAAATCACAGCAATTGGTTAATGTTTGCTACCTCGGTGACTATGTTAGTGATAATACAAAATGTAACTAATAAAATTACATTAAGGATAGAAGTTGCGAAAGATTTTATGGAGCAGAAAATATTAATTGTAAGCAATTGAGCATAATAATTTATGAATACTCTTGACATTTTTCGCACAAATTGTCATGTTGCAAGGAAAGGAACATATATATTACGAAAGAGCGATGAAAGATAACTGGTAAATATACGTACATAGAAGAATGGAGAAAGGCGACTGAATGTTGCAGGAAGCAAATGTGGAAGAATTACGAACTTGGAAATGGGAAGTACAATACTGGATAGAAGAGAAATAAATAGACTACAACAATTATTATTAAAAAAACTTCTTTGACAGGGAGAAGTGCACAGACGAAATGGCAAAATATAAGAAAGAGAATCGAAATAAGAAGCTCGAATTTGATTAAAATAAGGCCCATAAAGAGATAAGATTAGAGCGATAGTGCATGTTCTCAAATTGCAAATAATGACCTGGTTATTGTGATCATGGCGACTATGGTAAATTACAAAATAAAACACAAAATATTTAATTAAACAAGAACTATCTCCTGTTTCAACGAGGCAACTTTATAGTATCAAAGAATTCTAAGTTACGTATTATGACTTTACTATAGTAGTGCAGTTAATCTAAACACACACATGCAAGAAAATTTCAATAACACAAATCATACAATAACTGTCCATCTATTATATAAAAGAGAACGCACAAATCCTTTGTTAGCTCATCACGCTAATACGGCTGAACCAATTTCTTTCATTTTTGGGGGGTTATTAGGATTTGGACCCTAGATGGTTTTTATCATATCACTTTAATTTTTAATTACCAGTGTCTTGAGATAATTGACCATTCAAGTGTCCATAACGTACAAATCCTTTGTTAGCTCATCATAGCTAAATCTAACCGTATTTATATGCAACCCGCATGACCGTGTCACTCGGCGGGTTAACATAAATGACAGGCGATATAATGTTAACATTTACTGCAAGCATATTTCACGGGTATTAAACACATGAGATATGAAGTTGTGCATTTAAATTTTCATTTCAACCCAGCGAAGCGGGTAATATATGCTAGTACATAATAAGAACAAAAGATAATACTAGTTTTCTAAATTACCAAGACTTTACCACATCTACATAATTATATACATTCTTTATAATCGAAAATTTACAAAGCTCCACTACGTCTATGTTACGGTTTATCATATGTTATATTTTATACTTCTATTAATTCAACGGAGATGAAACATTTAACAACTTCTATAATACCGAATTTTTGGCAATATTACAGTGATAGATTATTAACAGAACTCACATGAATTTATACAAACGGCTCGAAGAATAGTACATCCGTAAGTGTTCTAATCGCGCATAGTTCCTTAGTTACTGATCTTACTAGAGTTACTATATACATAATTCTGTATAACACAAAGATTCTTATTCCTGTATGAATAGGAGTATCTCAAGTTCTTTAAAATATGGTAACACATAAATACAATTAAACTTTAATGTGAACCTTATTCATATTATAAATATTAAATAGGCAAATTACTAATGTTATTTGTCAAATCATCCTTTGTATAAGTTCAGAGACAAATGTGTGCTGTTTATTGCAGTATTTGAGAATTAGCTCTGGTACTATGAGTTTGATAGAAAATACATTTTGCTTTGTAATTAGAAAACTTCAATCGTTTCATGGTACTTGTTTAATTCACTTTCTAAATAACGAACTGAAATTAAAGTAGCCTACTTTACCTCAGTAACGCAATTTACCATTACTAACATACAGAGCGTTGTTTGCTTGCTGGGAAATTCTGCAGTTCCCAATTTTTAATTAAGCCTTCTAGACAAGATTTCAACTTTTCTGTTACACGATTTTTTCCTTTCTCTCCCTCTTATGTTGCTGACATTTTATGCCATGGTAGCACGTCTTTCTTTTCCATAATGCACACTTTCATAACATTTAATTTCCTGTGACATTTTTATGAAAAAATTTCTTAAAAATTAAATATTAATATGTATGTCAGAATCACACACATTCAATATTAATGTTCTTTATATTTTTCTATACATAGAAAATAGATAGAATGCTAACCAAGTTCCAACTTTTAATTAAGTCTTCGCTCAAGTGCGGGAAAAGATGAGACTCACTATATATATGCTTAATTGAGAGAGTTGAAAATGACTTTCCGGTTCTCTGTTACACTATATATAGTATTGTCATATACACTATACATATACTATATACAGGAAGTACCAAAGGTAAAAGAAAGTACCTACATTTTGCTTGTTTTGAGAAGAACAGCAAGAAGGTAAGTTTTGATAATTAACGTTACTGATAAAGACTGTTTTCTTTTCTATTACCCTTCTGATATTCATAATAAGGCAAAAGTGACATAACTAGGACATGCACAACTTTAAATAATATATGTAGTACAAAAACATGAAAATCGCTCAAAAAGCAGTTACTTCACTTTACCTCTGGCCTGTCGTAACACTATATATACGTTATATATATAATATGTATAAGGTTTTGTGAGTGATTTCACCAGGTTTAGCACACCGTTAGTGGTCGCTAAGAGAGGAGGATCCAATGTCAAGATGTTGAGGAACGATAGCATTATTAAGAAACAGTAACCAGAACATTGTTTCAATACAGTACTTTCCGTTGGAATGTACAGAGTGTAATTTTTGCCATCCCACATATTAATTGATTCAGCATTTGGCACAATATTATATTACTTGTATCCTTCTTTTTCGGTTACTTTGCAGCCGTGTCTCAGTTCGTGAAAAAGATAGGCCAAATTGTTAAATTTATTTTTACTGTTAATAAAGTTCTGTACTATTTTCAAACAGTAACATACGAGTATAATTTTTGAATTTAGTTTAGTTGAACCTATTAGTATTTCCATAATTAATATTTAGTGTCGAAATTGTAATATTCAAAATTTATACATCAAACTGAACAATCGTCGAAATCCATTATTGAATTTAATATATCATCAATTTATCTGAAAGCGCAAAAATTCATGAAACAGGTTTATTTATTGACAGTGAAGCGTAAAGTAGAAAACCTTTTCAGGTCGATCATGAACAATTAATTCCGTATTAGCATAGATAATATATCTATCATGTCAGTGAAGAATGAAGAAAAATGACCGCTTTCATTAGACTAATTATTAACTGATTGCGATTTTCGTTTTTTGTGTGTTTCTGGTAAGCTCACTCAATGAAATTTTCCATATAAATATCATTAATAACTTTATGTGTTACTATACTAATTTAGCATTACAGTGTTAGATTAGATTTCCTCTTCAGTAAACTATTAAAGGAAAAGCTAACCAACCACTCTACTTTTATAAAAAATAACTTTTAATATTTAAATTCATACATAAGTCAATTGAAGGGTAAGGGGGAAAAAGGAGGAATGTCACAAAACTGCATTTTCGAGAAAACGGCGTTTTTATATTTTAAACTGCATAAGAAAGAATACGGTAGTCAAATCTTATGCACCTTTTACATGGACATTTCAACATCTACGCGTGCATGGCATATACTGTCAAATAGTACCAAGAGTCACCAACAGATAGGACAAAGAACCCGAAAAAGGACACATATGGACATTCCTTGTTTTTTCCCCTTACCCTTCAATTGTATTAATAATGAAAATATCATAGGGTAATTTTTTGAAAACATATTTATTTCTCAATCTTCCTTTCTCTATTTTTATTTACTTAATTAGTTATTCTATCTGAATGACTTGAACAGCAAATTCCATCACATTAAAATAATAAATGAAATGCTGTCTAAGTTTTACGTCCCACAGTTATGCCGGCTAGGCTAAAGGAGACGGTGATGATGAGAAATGAATGAAATAGTGGAATGAAGGAAGTGGGAGGAAACGGTAGAACCCGGAGAAAACCCCCATACACAGTGTCCACCATAAAGTTTACTTGTCGCGAGCTGGAATCGAACCAAGGACCCATGCACCAGAGATGAAAGTGTCACCACTCAGCCACCGCTGCCCCATCAAAAGAACAAAATCTGTAGAAAACTCGTAAGATAAAAAGTAAATGGTAAATTTTTCCCGGAGTGAATAGTGAAGATCAGGCTAAATATATAATTTAGTATTCCGTGTTGCTTTGGGTATGATTCCTTGATTTCCAGTGTACTGTTCTGATTCTAGTCGTCTAAAGTTCGATGGTATAGGCGTATGCTGTCTTTGAAGTAAGCGTAGAAGAATCTTGATTGTTACAGATTCTTTAAAATGACGAAGGTCTCGAATAAACTCGAAATCAGCTTAGTGGGTTCTTCTGAAGTATGGTGTATATCACCATGTTGTTCAAAGTATTCTTTAAGCCCCTCTATATATCCTAATTTGTAAATAAACTCTATGAAAATATGTCGATATATAATAGGTATTCTACAGTGTTCACAGTTCCTCGACAAAAAGAATATTTGGCTCATCATTCTCTGTGAGGATATTGCTCACTGCCTCCTCCTCCATTAATGCTTTGTTTGTGAATGATATATGTGTTTGTGGTGGCCCATGTGCATGCGTTCTGTGAATTGGCATAACTACACAAATAGATTCATAGCACATCTGTCGACCATGTAGTTATCCAGTATACTAGGATTTCTCCCGGTGAACTCCTGATATCAATAACAATACTTGTTACATTTTTCCTTATCTAGTTCCAGCAACTGTTCTTGGCAATCCTAAGGGTCATAAACTGACCTTTCATCGAGGCTCTCTGACGCGTTAAGCACACACGTCCATCTACAAAATCGTACGTCATAGTGATTTACAAAGTAATCGCAAGGAGAACAACTTGGGAACACCAGATTCCTTCAATATGACCTTTGTGGATCCCAGTCCTAATTGAAACTAAAATGATTCCTTTGCAATGCACTCCCGTAAGAAAAAAAGAAAAAAAGAAAAGAAAACAAGAAAGGAAGAAAGAAATATACTAGTTTTACATGAATCACCCAATTTTAGATCAAGATTCCTTCTCGCATGACCTTTGTGGATCCGGTCCCAATTGAAATTAAAATGATTCCTTTGCAATGCACTCCCGTAAAAATTTAAAAAATTAAGAAATATATTAGTTTTACATGAATCACCCAATCTTAGATCAAGTGTTCAAGGAGATGGTAATGGAGCTCCAAGCACACATCCCAACGCATCCGGTGTGATGCAGTTGACATCTGCACGGATGTGTTCTTAAAGATCATTAAGGGATTTGGGTACATAGACCTTGCCCTTGACAAACCCGAAAGGTAAAAGCTACACACTATTAAATTCACTGATCTGAGAGCCACTTGCATTATTGCTTATCATTGGGTCCAGCTCATCCCATCCATTGGTTTAGCAAGTTGTCATTCAAAAAGCTGCGTAGAGATTGATGCCGGTGTTGTGATGCTCCATTGTGTTGCAAAATGTAGTAATCTCTGCAACAATTTGAGGAATTAGCCAGTTACGTTACATTCTTAAGTAGCTTTCATCTATGATTGTTTGTTCCTCAAAGGAGAGCGGACGTGTACACTCAACGCTTTGACTTCGTACAAAAAACATTTACCATCGGAAATCACGTTGTACAATAAGAATAACATCAGATGATCCTTTCCGCAGATCCCAACATTCTACCTATTACATTTTTACTCAAGTGCAAGGTCGACTCGTCACTCAGAATTAAATTCCTGAAAAAGGTTTCATCGTCCTCCATTACGCTGTAGATAGTTTTGCAAAACTCATGTAGCTTTCCCTTGCGTTGTGCATATGTCTTTTGAAGCAGTTGGAGCCAAGGTGAAGCTTCAAATCCTTTCGTAAAATCTTGCTGACAGTTGTTCATGGGACTTGAAACTACCTGCTAGCTTGAGGTCTTGATTTCCATGGACTACATACAAAAGTTTCTCTCACACAATCCACCATCATCAGAGACGAACGGTCGGCCAGAATGTCATTTTGGTTTATCATAAATGTACCCTGTATTAACAAATGTTTTATCCCATTTTACAATGAATTTACATGTAGGTGGATAAAACATCAAACTTCCGTTTGAATGCATTTTGGGCTGCTTGTGTTGGCAAGTTCTAGCAAGCACCAGATTCTCTGCTGCTGGGTAAAGTATATTTTTGTCGTCACTACCATCTAGTTGCTTAAGTGTGCTAGCAATTCTGAAAAGAAAGATATGAAAATATTTTGAGTTGCGCTGCATCAAAGCTTCTTCAAAGTATTTTTCTAAGTATTAATTACATGCAATATTGAAATCTAGAACTGAATTTGTGTGCCCCATATTACAGATATTTGTAGTGCAAAATGTGCGATATCTAAAAATGTAATGTTTTATGTCAAGAATGCAACTTTTCAGGATAGCGAAAATTAAAATATGGAAGAAAGACTACATTTATGAGCAATATCATTTTATTTCTAACTTCTTTTTCTGCTTTTGTAAATAGCTGATGCTTCCTTTTTCAGTATCAATAAGAATAACATTTCATATAGTAAGTCCTTGCTAAAACCCGTTGTCACTGCTGTACTTTACATTATACTATGGGTTGTGATGCAAGAAAACAACAAAGAAATTCATGGTAGAAACATCGATACTACAGGTATTTATAAATAATTCTGGTAGTTATCTTGTCAGTAACTTCCAGGCTTATTTTCATATTACAGTCCTCCACATACAGTAACTTATGAAATTCGAAGGAAATATCACTAAAAGAGAAGAAAATTATCTTTATCATTTCACCAACTGTAATGCATATAAGGAGGTTGAGATGCACAATACAAGACAAATGAACAACACGAATTCAAAGTTGTGTACAGGGTGTCTAAAATGTCCAGAACTACGATACCTCTGCATGAACGTCTGAATATGAGAAAGAACACAAGCTTTGAAAAAGGAGCGCACAGAGTGTGATCACCTCGAAAATCATACAGGCACGACATCTGGTTCTTTCTGTTTGTACATGACTCATATAAGTGTCAGATGGGCACCATACACAGCAAACACCACGTTAATACATTAATCCTTTAAGAAGAGTCGGAGTGCACTAATGTTGAGAATACCTGGATTGAAATTAGAGACAGAATTAAAATTTCAGCAAAAGAAAATTGGGACACGCGGAAATACGTAGGAACAAAGCATGGTTCGACCAGGAATGCATTAAACTAACAGAGAAGAGAAAACGGGCAAAATTACGCTGGCTACAAAATCCGAATGAAATAACTACACATAATTTTGCAGATATCAGGCGGGAAACTTCCAAAACTTTTAGAACAAAGAAACGCGATTTTTTGAAAGCTAAAATTAAGGAACTTGAAGATAATAGTAAAAATAAAAACATCCGGGACATATAAAAGGGGATCAGCGAATTTAAGAATGGCTTTCAACCTCGTGCTTATATATTTAAAAAATCTCACGGTACAGTTCTCACTGATACGGATAGCATCTTAAATAGATGGAAAGATATCTTTGACGATTTGTTTAACACGCAACCAAAAACTAGTGTGCGTGGAAAAAAGGAGATGCACACCGCAGAACCGTATATTCCAGAACCCAACCGAAAAGAAGTAGTAACCGCTATAAAGAAATTAAAGAAACACAAATCTCCGCGTGTAAACGAAATTCCGGCTTAGTTGATTTTAGCTGGAGGCGAAAAATTGTGGAACAAGTTACACAAACTCATTCTTCTTATCTAGAACAAGGAAGACCCAAGCGTGGAAAGAATCAATCATTGTTCCAATTCACAAGAAAGGACAAAACTGACTGTAATAATTATCGAGGCATTTCTCTTCTGTCAACATCCTATAAAATCCTTTCAAATATTCCATTAGCAAGATTGACCACATACGCAGTTGAAATCACTGGAGATTATCAGTGCGGATTTAGACGAAATCGGTCAACTATCGACCAAATATTTACCATTACCCAAATACTCGAGAAAAAGTCGGAATACAATACCCCGGTACATCAACCATTTATTGATCTTAGAAAGGTTTACGACTCGGTTAGGAGAGAAACATTATACAACGTTCTTACAGAACTTGGAATAGCGAGAAAGCTAATTAGATTAATTAATATATGTTTAAATGAATCCCAAAGAAAAGTCCGGGTGGAAAATTTTTGTTCACGAGCTTTCACGTCGAAAATGGCCTAAAACAAGGAGATGCGTTGTCGCCATTATTATTTAACTTTGTTCTGGAATACGCTATAAGGAAAATCAAAGGTAGCAACCAGGGCCTAAGGTTGAACGGTATTCAGCAGGCTACGGCATATGCTGATGATGTAAATTTAATAGGGGATAATAGGAGAACAATGGAAAGAAATGCAGAGATCTTATTAAACGCATGCAGGGACATGGTTTTAGAAGTAAATGCAGAAAAAAACTAAAGACATGGAAGTGCGTCGGGACCGGAATATGGCAAATTGTATAGGCGTTAAAATATTAAATAATACTTTTGATAAAGTGGATACTTTCAAATATTTAGGATCAATGTCAACAGAGAAAAATTATATTCACGAAGAAATTAAATGTCGACTAAAAGCAGGGAATTCGGTTCAAAATCTCTTGTCGTCGCGAATTCTGTCGAGGAATCTGAAGCTTAAAATATACAAAACGATAATCATGCCTGTTGTTCTGTATGGTTGCGAAACATGGTCGCTTACTCTGAGGGAAGAGCATAGACTGAAAGTATTTGAGAACAAGATCCTGAGACGAATATTCGGACCCAAGAGGAACGGGAATGGGAAATGGCGGAAACTTCATAACGAGAAACTACATAATTTATACGGTTTAACCAACATTGTTAGGGTCGTCAAGTCTAGGAGGCTTAGGCGGGCAGGTCATGTAGCTAGAATGGAAAAAAGTAGAAATGCTTTCAAAGTCTTGATTGAAAGACCAATCGGAAAACGACCATTAGGAAGACCTAGGCGCAGATGGGAGGACAATATTAAGATGGATCTCGGAGAAATAGAAATACAAAGTAGAAACGATCCAATCGGCTAAAGATAGAAGTCAGTGGAGAGCTTTTGTGAACGCGGCATTGAACCTCCGGGTTCCATAGGCCATGGAGTTAGTTAGGTAGTTAGTTCATACTTGGCGATTGCTTCGATTGTGATCGATATGCTTTCATGCTTATTGTTCCACAATGATTGAGTGCTAGTGTCTGCCCATCGTGGTGGGAGATAAGCGACATCCAATGAACAACTTTGTCTTATCCTCGTTTCGTGGTTTCTTTAGTGGGTTATCCGAGATTGAAAGAAAATACTCCCGTAAAATTGAAAAATGTCCTTAATCAGTAAAAGTATTCGATGTTGTTTTCTGAAGATCCCATTTAAATGCATAGCTATGTTATTGCTTCATTTTGAGTATCAAATATATTAAATAACTATTCTATCTAATATAAGAGTTCGAGGAAGCAATTTAGGAATAGGAATGTAGCACAAAAGCTCTGAAAAGCAATTATTTTGCAGAAAGATATCCTGTCTAAATGCACATATGGAAAGCAATACTATTGAAATTTGATCCGTCTCAAGTGCTCTGAAGGTAAATTAAGTGGTACAACGAGCCATTCATTCTAAATTGTAGATTGGTAATAATTTCCGTAATTAGTTTTCAGATCAATTTTAAACCAATTATGACATTACCAGACGTTAATTAAATGTTTCCCAGTTCTCAACAAATTAACGTCTCCATTACCACGCATATAATAACTACATTATTTGTATTTAATAATAACTTTGGTGTTACAATAATTATAATTTCTACACAGTTTTATCAATGTATTTAAAACATTGTATGTGATCTCCAAACATGTGCTTTAAAGCATTTCCCTCAGATATTTAACAAGATTCAATTTTATCCTTAAGTAGAAGCCTGAAAAAATAATAAACACTTTATCTTATTAGGAGAATTTATAAGTTGTCAACTGTCTTAGTATTTTTTCATTTATATGGAAACTTAATATTGTTATTTATTGTTCATTTAATAATATTCAGGAATGCGGAAGTGCATGGAATTGAGTACTTATAATTAAGTACAAATATTTAAGTACATAGTACTTTAATTACATATTCTGACTTGAAGTACATGGGATTTTATGCAAAGTGAGTTTCTGGAATATTACCTAAATTAAATAAAAGTTTCTTCTTCTTAATGTTGTTATTATTATGTTCTTTCATACATAAGGTCTCGTATTTAATCATACTTTATCATACTTTGAAACAAACACTCCGGGGATCATGGAAACTCGGTATTAGAGCGCACAGTTCAAGTGTGTGAGATTCTTGGTTCGACCCAGCTTGCAGCAAGCGACCTTCATGGTGAACAAATACCGTAATCGTGAGTTATCTTCCGTTTCTTCCCATTTTTTCATTAAACCAGTTTAGTCATTATCATCACCGCTTTCCTTGGTTTTATTATATAGTCGTGATGATGATGATTTTGAGTTTAACGTCCAGTTCA
Source organism: Thermobia domestica (assembly GCF_964235325.1). NCBI lineage: Eukaryota > Metazoa > Arthropoda > Insecta > Zygentoma > Lepismatidae > Thermobia > Thermobia domestica. The sequence goes on along the minus strand of NC_137463.1, from coordinate 166,993,703 downwards.
GCAGCGTGAGACGTGGATCTACTAATTAAAGTGGAATCGGAACCTCATGAACTCCAACCGGGAATCGAAGCCGGGTCTCCCACTTTAAGGCACGTACGCTAACCGCTTAACCATGAAGGAGCCCCGGTACATAGTTGTTTGATATTAAACTATAGGCCTATATTCAGTATATTAGGGTGTCCCTTATTTTAGATAATTTCGTGTTACGATACGCACACGCCCCAAATGTATTCTATGTGACCATAAGCACGTATTAGTGAAATAGCAGCTCTCCACGAGAACGTTAACCCGTGCCGACTTAACGACAAAGACAATTAATTACGTTTCTAAATTATAATATAATTTCGAATTTCCAACCGTGATAACGGAGAAAGTAAAAGAGACAGAGAAACGAAACTTTGCACCAAGTAACTAGATAAACGACGACATCTGCTCGTATATTGATGAACAGCATCGGATGAACAGTGTTGCCAACCCAAGAGAAAGTTTTGTTTTTGTAAATGGAATGCCCTAAATTGAATATCATCGTTGGAAGCAACAATAAACCAAAGACAAAAGAGATGGTAAACGCAGATGAGTGTTGCAAACTTCTCGAGAAATAACGTGTAATGTGTTTTGGGGAAAACAGGAAGTGAGGTACTAACATTTTGTACACCTTAAATCAGATATTGACAAGAACTTTTTGCGTTGACTCTAAGTCTAGAAGGATTCGTTGACCAGTGTTGCTATCAACAGAAGAGAAACGTTGAGTTTGGAAAGCATACAATAACTCAGAAAAGTTCACTAGTGCTGTATGCTTTAAAACCTATAATGCAGGGCGGTAGAGCATGAGGAGTAGAACCATGGTTATGTGAGATCGATAACTGGCCGAGATATACGATATCTTGTAAAAGCTGACAAGTAAGGTTTGTGAAAGGTGGCAACGCTGCGGGTTGAAATGCCAACAACCTGGTTAAAATATGAAAGCAGCGTTCAATTTGTATGAGTTTATGTACTCGTGGGCTTTTGAGGATACTGATAAGCATGATAGCATCAAGAGTAAAAAAGCCGCCCGTCTGCAGCGTTGCCATCTTTTACAAACCTTAGTTTTCTGCTTTAATAAGATACCGAATATATCTGTCAGTACCTGAGTTATCAATATCACATAACCAAGGTTCTACTCCTCATGCTCTACCGCCTTGCATTATAGGTTTTCAAGCATAAAGCATTAGTGACCTTTTCCGAGTTATTGTATGTTTTCCAAACTTATTTTTTTTTCTTTTACTCATGACGACACTGTTCAGCGGATCCTTCTAGACTTAGAGTCAACGCAAACAGTTCTTGTTAATATCTGATTTTAGGTATACCCCACTCCCTGTGTGCCCCAACACATATTACACGTTATTTCTCAAGAAGTTTGCAACATTGATCTGCGTTTACCATCTCCTTTGTCTTTATTTTTATTGTTGCTTCCAACGATGTTATTCAATTTAAGTCATTCCATTTGCAAAAACAAAACTTTCTCTTGGGTTGGCAACACTGTTCATCCGGTACTGTTTGTTAATACATGTGCAGATGTCGCCCTTTCTCTAGTTGCTTGGTGCAAAGTTTCGTTTCTCAGCCTCTTTTAGTTTCTCCGTTATCACGGTTGGAAATTTCAAATTATTTTATAATGTGGAAACATGATTTCATGATTTTGTCGTTAAGTCGGCACGGGTTAACGTTCTCGTAGAAAGCTTCTACTTCACTAATGCGTGTTTATGGTCACATAAAATACATTTGGGGGCTGTGCCTATCGCAACACGAAACTACCCAAAATAAGGGACATCCTAATATATATATATATATATATGGAATTGTTTTTGTTGCATTCTGTATGGACTTGAAGAAAGCTATAATAGACTTCGGAGGTACAATTCAGAATGAAGTAGAGAACAGTTCAAAAATAGTTTTTTAAAGTTAGCCAAGACACTATAAAAACGCCATCTTCGATATAAAAAAGGAATGGTTTTTTATGTTCCATTCGTGTTTTCTTTAGTTACGTATCTATTTTGCGGACGTTTCAAAAAAGACTATAACGAGTTTTTCAAATAGAAGCTCTTAACAAAGAAATTATAGGTATATTCTTCAAATAACACAGTTTATTTGAGGAATTCCATTGGTTATACCATTTCTGACTACTAAAACGGTTATAGATTTTCAAACTTTAAGGAATGAATGTACAATTAAAGTTTTTGATTAAACACCAATATATTTTAAATGACTCATGTTGTGTTCGTAATAAAACACAAACATTACTATCTATTATACTGTTTTAAAGAACAAAGATTGCTCGATTGGATTGCAGTTTAGCACCTCTTTCTCCACGGAGGCTATGCAAGATCTACAGTCTAAATTGGAATCCGTATCACGGTAACTTGATCAAATTTTCAATGTTGCTCTACTGGGAATCGAATCCGGGACCTCGTGCACCAGAGCCGAACGCACTAACCCTAGAACAGAGTAGAGAGCCTACAGTACAAAGGAATAGAGATATTTTCTAGTTTTGTAAGGCATGCATTGAGTGAGACTATTTTTCTCTAACCCAGGGGATTTTGTGCTCTATTACTATACATAGTGGGTCCGTGTTCAGTTATTCTTTAAGACAATACTAGGCATATTGGTTTTTACTTAAATAAAAGAGGTTGTGTTGGTCAGATGAAGGTAAACCCAGAAGCAAATATACACTGAGAAAAATCCGTTCTCCGGACAGCGGTATATTGTACAAATATACGGTATCCTCTTGCTTACTATAGAAATCAATACGGAGCATACGTTATCCGTATGATACATAGGCACTGCCGTTTGATGTTACATCATGCCGTTGCAGGATGTATGACATCTAACAGTTTTCCGTATATCACATGTATATACTTATGTTACCTTCGTCAGCTATATGCTATATACGTCCATTTGTATGTGAGATCCTGACCGCCTACATTGTTTCATACAGAAAGTACGTATAGATGGAACACTTATACAGAAAGTATTATAAAACATGCGTTTTCAGTTATACGTCTGGTGTACGTTAAGTCCAAAAACTACAGGAATTACGCATGTAACCTATCTTTTTAAGTATGCCACCTACAATTTTTTTTCTCAGTGTAGGATTACATTTCCATATCTGGTTATATTTTTTAAAGAAGATTGGATACTAAAATGTAGTTACAGAAAACTAATTACAATCAGGATTTTTTCTTCTATAATAATGACAAAAAAAGCAGAAGTAGACTTAGGAAAAGTTAAATTTAATCAAAGTGTAAAAACTTGGTGAGAGTAAATAAAATTTAATTATCAAAGTTTAGTGAATCTAAGTGATGAAACGGTAAGAAAAGCTAAAATAATTAATTACAACTTGAAACAAAACTGAGATCATAAATCTAATTATAGCTATGCTATTAGTAAACAAATGGACAATTGGTAAACGAAAATGATTACATTTGTAATTAAGACGTAATAATCTAAAGTGATATATATTTGTGTGGTAAATGAAGTATAGTGTACACTTTAAACTAACCAGTTATGAAAACAGGAAATTAGTAGAAAATGTTTCCTTCATGTGGTATCAAAGTATAAACTACTCAAAGTAATAAAATTATTATAGGTTCTATATGATTTTTTTTTTACCTGAAAGTTGCAGCTTAAGTTTCATTCTGCACAGAACTTGTAAATTATTTTCTTGATCATAGTATAAAATAAATATATTCATAATTATAACTGAATTCAAATAAAAATATTTTTCTTTCACATATAAGACCTTGCATATAATTCTAGTTTGTCATAGGTAGAAGCAAACTTTTCGATACAATTGGTATATGCTGATCATGATCTCAGGTCAGCGATCACTCGATTAATTTGGTGCCGCTTTCCACCCTCTCTTTTCATGACCCAAACATTTCATTTCTTTGTAGCTTTTGTTTCTTACATCTTGTATTATTTTGTCAGTATATTTCAACCACGGTCATCCTCTAGGTATTTTTCCTTCTACAATTCTCTCCATATCTATTAACGTGATTCCTTCATGTTTCATAATGTGCCCAATCATCCTATCTCGTCTCTTGGAAAATATTCTTCAATACACTACTTTTGTTTCCTACCATTTGCAATACTTTCTCATTTGTTACCTTGCCCGTCCATCTAATTATCATCATTCTACTATAACACCAATTTCAAACTCTTCCCTTTTCCGTTTTCCCCCTCTTCTAGTACCAATGTCTCACATTCATACAGTGTCACGTTCCATACATACGCTTTCATCATCCTTTTCTTCAGTTCTGTCCGATACTTTCTGTTAGGAGCTTTTCTTTTCTTCGAATATCTTCTTCGTCTGAGCTATTCTGGATCATATTACTTGTTTATAACTGTTATGGCACGTTATTTTAATCCAAAAATAATAAATTCATCCACTTCTTCCAACATCTGATCTTCTGTTTTGAGCTTAATTTTTCTTGTTTCTTTTCTACCGCATCTTGTAACTTTTGTTTTGCTGTAGCTTATCTTCATGTTGATCAACAACCGACTTAAAAAAAGAGCGAAAGATACAGCGTTTTTAAAAAAAATTTAAACATACTTTAAAAAGGCAATAATAATAATAATAATAATAATAATAATAATAATAATAATAATAATAATAATAATAATAATAATAATAATAATAATAATAATAATAGTGCTGGAGAGCAGACGATAACAATAATATGAAAGGGATTGAAAGTAGAAAGAAATTTATTAGTATTATCTATAAACATTTACGAAAAAGGTGCCAAGCAAAACTTATCAGTAAAATGGTAATTTTATATTATGTATATAATTAGTTTATATTAAACCATAGAAATAATCTTATATTAGGCAATAATTTGTCCGGTTTGGCACGACTTCAAAACTTTTTATAGTAATAAATTATTTTCTGCTTTCAAGCGCTTTCTTATTACTATTATTGTCTGCATTTTAGTGCTTTCATTATTTTTTTTGCCTTCAGTGCCTTTTCCTGAAAGGGATTCACATGTTTTAAAAGAAAGTTTTTATTCAAATCTTCCGAATGGTTTGAGATCTCAAATTGCTGTAAACGAAAGTATGACTTTTAGTTCTGTTGCAAACCATGTAAGTAATTCGAGATTATATATATATCTAAACACTTTTTCTAAATAAAACCCTTTGAAATAAGTTAAATTTTCAGTTGCTTATAACTATATATTTTTTTTGTGCGGAATACATCATATGATGACCGTAGTCTTCTACATTAAGATACTTTGAATGTGCAGTAAACCGTCGTTTCACTTGGGTTATTACTGTTATAAAACTCTCCAATCTTTTTTTTATATTTGTAATATTGTTGCGTACTTAGTTTGCAATACTTCATAACAAGTGGGATATATTGTGTTTCACTTTACACGTAGATTTGAAATTTGAAATATGTAGTAACCTCACGTATTGTCATATGAAAAAATACAACTTTATGTTGAGTTGGCAACATTATTAGTCTTGCAGTATCACAGAGTATGCTAAACAATGTCCCACAGGAGATATTTGCAGGGTGCAAAGTTTTGCGTTTTTTTCATTAGTTTAAAAATAACAAACGCATATCAAGATATGTGTTGTACAATGTATGTAAAAATGTGTAATGTTATTTAGGAAATTAAAGATTATGTTTAAGAATAAAGCCCATAATATAAACAGTACTATTTACAAGTTTGTTTCAATACTTGAATACATACGTATTGATTTTCTTTTGTGATAGAGACAAGTTTTACTCTATTGTGATTAAGATACGTGTAAATCAATGTCTGATTATGAAGCCTAGAGCTTATTGAATATTTTTAGCTTTAGTGTTAGCTAAATGTCTTCCTCTGAGTCTTTAGCACTGTAGTAAATAAATTTGACAAATCAAATTAGGATTAATCAACATCAGTAGCCTTTAATGTATAGAAACGGAACGCTAATAAATCTGCAAAAGTCACTTGAGAAGATCACCAGTATTAATGATATGAAACAAAATATGTTTTTCAAAATATCAATTGCAATAGATATTTAATTTGTACCATTTATATTTTTCAATATTATAGTTTATTATTATCATGAAGACAAATAATCATAAGGTAAATCTTTCTTCAATTTCTGCATGCTATGTTCATGGAATTCAACACGGTTTCACCTTTTAAGAAGTACACGCATATCTTGCTGCTATCTTCTATAACCACAGCAGCTATTTTAAACATACAGGCTAATGGGAAAAATCACATTTTTTAAAAAAGATTTAGTTGTATCAAATATTCAATAAGTGTTTTCCTGTTTGTGACTTGGGAGTAAAGTTTAAAAATTAATACACAGAAAATAATGTATGTAAATTTACAAATAAATGAATTTTTTTTGATCTGATACTAGTTTTGCAATTTGTTTTATTTTTATAATGTTTTGTTGGTTTTGTATTCCACACTTAGTATTATATACAAAATCAATGTAACATCATTAACAATTGATGAATTTCCATTTCGTTTGAAACGGAAGTTGAAATAAAATTAATGAAACACAAATTGATGAAACAATATAAATTATTTTACATTTCTTTGAAGGATTTTTGTGTGCGTAACGTATGTAATGTTTTTTTATTGTAACACACAATGCGCTTTTCTTCCTATCAAATTATTACAAGTAATTAGACTCACAAAATAAAATTGTATAGGAAACGAATGTAAAACAATGTAGTGTGTGGTAATATTTTATTATTTGTGCCATGTTTTTGAGTTACTAGCCGATACGCGTTATATTTTTAACTTAAAGAATGTATTTTACTAAATAGAGTGAGAGGTTTTGGAAGCTTTGCTGTTATTATTACTACTACTAGTAATAAAAACAGTTGTATTCATTGTACAATTTCAGGATTTAGAAACATATCAAGAAATCTTGCTTTATTGTATAGAAAAAACATGGCGAGAGTAAGGCATTCTCCAAAGTTGAAATAAAGTACATGAATCATAGGCATAGCCAGAAAAGTACCTAGAAGTTCTGACGATGAAAAAGATTAAGAAAATAACTTGGAGTAATTAGTTACACGCTATTGATTCATTTTGAATGTGGAACCACAATCGTGAGAGCTGTGAATAAATAAATAAATAATGAATGAATGAATGAAAAAATCAACGCTTATTTAGCAAAAATTTAACTTATCGAAAATTATGTTGCTGAACAAACAAGGAGATTCAGGAGGAGTGCTTTGAATTTGGAGGGAATAGGGCATTGTACATACCATTTTCTCACTTCGATTGCTAATACAAGGTCTATAAATGAGGTACGGAAGTGTTCATACCTTCCTTTCATTTAGAGAAAGAATTTTACTTGTCAAATACGTTTTCCTAAATGTGGGATGAATGAAGAACCGAAGAGTATTAATATGTTTTTTGCTTCCGTTTTACTAATATTAATTTCTATCAAAGTGTTTGGACAGCCGATATTTCCAGTCCAATCAAAACAAGATAACCTTCACTTGATTAGCTTTCTGTTAAAGTATGTCCAAAGTTTGCCAGTTTTCTTTTTCGTTGTACTGTTGAAAATATAGATAAATCTAAAAGATAATGAAAATGATAATAGAAATAAAAATCGCTACATGAATTCCGATAAAGGAGAAAATCAATTTGTAAGTCAGAACACATGCACCATCTTTCCACTGAAATTCGATGAACATGTGTGGTGATCAATTATAATACAATTAACACAATAGTTATATCACCAAAGTGACATAATAATAGCTTGCCTCGCGCTAAATACTATATTCATATAAAAATTGTAAAAGTTTGTTGAGAAGTATACTTTTGATGAAGAAACAATCACACGATATATTATTTTATTAATATATATATGTCCATCATAATCCTTCGAATTAGAGACGCTGCGCACCAGAGGTGAGAGATGTTTAACTGAGCGACTGCAACCCCCTCATGCATAATTCACTATCCTAATTTTTAATAATAAAGATTTTGATTTTACAAGAGAAGGACAAAGATATTAACTATTTTGATATCGTAGACAAATAGTTTCCAACATGGGGAGCGAGCCTCCCTTGAGGCATGAAGAGCGAGCAAGGGATCGGAAACCACTCTCATAAATAAATCATGAAATTATAAATAAAGCAGAACTTGTAGTGACCATTTACTTTTTAACTTTAGTAAACTTTACAAACGCTAAGTATTTGACCTCTAAATACTGCTCTGTTGCCCGTAACTTGATTTTAAAGCTATGTTTAATCAATAGTATTGACTTTCAAAAAAAAAAAAAAAAAAATGTTGACAGATTGTCAATATTACTGGAAGTATTGAAAAGCATAAAAGCTACATTTAAATACTTTGTAACAGATTTATAAGGTGCCAAGAATATAAAGTTAATTAAGCTGTTTCTTACAGTTATTTAGTGCTTTCAACGGGTCGGGTCGGATCGGGTTGAAGGCCGACCCGACCCGTGACCCGAATTGACTGACCCGACCCGACCCGAGTGACCCGACCCGTGATCCGATACGATGAACCTGATCCGACAACCCGACCCGACCTGATCCGACAATTCGACCCAAGTAGCCTGACCCGACAACCCGATCCGAGCTGACCCGACTGACTCGACCCGACCCGTTTGAGAGCACTATGGTCACGACACTGGGTGAACGCCAAAAGGCACTCCCATTGGGAATTAAACCCGGACCACGTGTACCGAAGTCTTACACCTTAACCACTAGCTAGATCAAGCAGGGGATTTGTATATGCATCTTAATGAATATTTGGCACTTTTGAGGTTTGGTTATATCTTTTTATAACTGATATCAATGTCCGACGTGGGAGAAATTTATTTTTTTCTTGCTTTAGTTCTATCTGACGAAATTTTTATTCAAGGTCAGTGTTCTCACCTGCTCGGACGGCAGGGGCAGGCCCGTATCCAAGGGGGGTCTAGGGGGGCCCTAAATTTACGCCGCCCCCCTAAAAGTTTTACGGTAGGCTTGCAAATGAACTATTATATGGTGATGAACTATAATATGGTTGGATCGGGCCCCCCCTAACTTCGGTCGCCCCCCCCTACATTTTTGGGCTGGCTACCGGCCTGGGCAGGGGATCTTCTCGGAAGACAGTAGCAAGAGTCTCTTGGTGGAGACAAAAGGAAATCGTTTAACTACAATGATAAGGGTTGAGGAAACGGGAGAACACCTGTGATTTTTTCCAACCCTTCAACTTTCATTCCAAAATAGGTTCTTATGATTCCGGGACCCGTGCCACTTTGATTTTTCTTTCTCGGTAATTAAAACGTATTTTACAGTATACATAGTTGCAAGTAAGAAGATACATAATATGAATTTTGTAATTTAAAATTTAAAACTACAGTATGACAATTAATTATAAAGTACTAATTTTATTTCATCACTTTCAGCCCAACAAATGAAATTCAAACAATTTACACCCTGGGTCTTGGTCATCAATACTGCGACTTATTCTTTGTCTTGCACAGTCAAGTCTTGGTCCTGCATTTCGTAGTCTTGGTGGTCTTTCATACTATACAAGAGCCAAGAATGCTCGCCTTATCGGTACAAATGAAGACCAAGTGTGATTTTGATTATGGTCTTTCATACTATATGGAAAGCAAGAAAATATGCTCATCGCTACTTCGTGATCACCAAAACAAGGCCAAGAGCAAGATTATTATGCACTTTGTCTTGCATATCCAATCTTTATCTTATTCTGTATCGATGTTCTTGGGCTTGATGAAATAAAATGAAATATTCAGTTTAAGGTCTCTCGATTCTGCACCGAGGCTAAGGGATATGGTGACCATGAGAAATGAATGCAATGGTGTAATGAAGAAAGTGGGAGGAAACAGGAGAACCTCGAGAAAACCCACTACACGGCGTTTCTCCACCACAAAGCCCACTTAGCACAAGCTGGGATCGAACCATGGACACCACGCACCAGAGATGAATTCTCTACCACTGAGCTACCGCGGCCCTGCTTGGGCTTGGTCGTCCATATCCCATCTTTCTTTTGGCCTTCTTAAACAACTTCTAATATTGTTCTAAATCCAGACTCCATATTGGCGTAGATATTAATATTACTGTCGATTAGTAAAATCAATCTTCCACATTTAAAAATTAAAGTACACACAAGTACAAAAATAAGCATTTACCATAAAAACACTAGCTGCAAGTGTTCAAAATAGATTTATAGCTTCTATAAAATCAATTGAAAATTGCTATCTTTAATTAGGCAGCTAGTGAAAAACAGCAGCTCTCGACTCCAGCCGAGTTTAAGCTCAATCTACACTCAATTGATCAAAGTGAACTGACCCGACCCGATAACCCGACCCGAGCTAACCCGACTGACCCGACCCGTTTGAGAGCACTACAGTTATTTAACTTATAAATATTGTATTAGAAATTTTATAACATAAAATGAAATTTTCAAGTTTTACGTCCCTTGATTATGCCGGCTAGGCTAAAGGAGACCATGATAATAAGAAGCGAATGAAATGGTGGAATGAAGAAAGTGGGAGGAAACGGGAGAACCCCGAGGAAACTCACGCACACGGTGTTTGTCCGCTGCAAAGTTCACTTGGCGCGACCTAGGATGAAACCAAGCATTCCATTCACCAGAGGTTAACGCTCTATCACCGAGCTACCGCGCCCCCAGTGTTGTAACAAGAAAGCATTCAATTACTAAAAGAACTGTGCTAAGTAATTATTGAGTACATTTCATTAAGAACAAAACTGTAGAACACAATACTGAATTACAATGGTATATAGAAGTATTGATGAAATAAAAATAAATTATGAAAAATGATCATTATACCGTATATTATTATTACTATTACATTGACTCACAGGGAGACTTGGAAGGAATGGTCCGATGTCATGTAATACAACTCACATACACTATGGGTAATTAGAGTTGCAATGGCCTTTGACAGCTAGAACGGCCAGCAGGGTACACTAATGTTGTCGCCACGTTATAATGCGATTTTAATTCAGCATCTCCTCAGGCTTAGATGCATACTCTGATTTGATTATGAAGGGTGCCATACATCTCTCATATCCACTCGTGAGACAGTTGTATCACGACTGTAGTAACTCGCCCACGATATCCTGATATAGGGATTGGACATATTTAACGTCCTAGCTGCTGGCCAAGGGAATACCTCACTATCATGCGTTAGTTCATAAGACATATGTAGTAGCTATATGGACGGTGTTGTTCTGGAAAGAGTAGCAGGATACTATCTAATGAGAGGTAGCACATGAGGACACTGGGCGTCAGTGACGTATTGTTGTTCCGCCAGAGTTCTTGAATTGAAGCCGTGACTTCCATAACCGCACAAGTCCAGCTGAAGAGATGTTGAGAAATTCAATAAAAACTAAATATTTGTTGGAAATGAAGGCGTGTAGCCAGCAAGTTTATGTAGGAGGCTCCCATCATTTTTGAGGGGGGTAGCTACAATGTACAAAGCTAAGAAGTAGTGTTGCAGCTAGTGTTTTTGAAACTTGAAGAAACCGGAAAAATGTGGGTCACTACACCATTGGAAAGATGTGGGTCATACTCGATGGGTCACTACATCATGATGCCAGGAGTAACACCCATGTATGTGTCCAAAATATTATCAGAATATTTTCTCTCCCCTCGGCGCCATCGTGCTGGCAGACGGTGATCATCCCTGAAAATGATGTGACTTCACTGGTCAGCAATCCATGCTTCCCGGATATGGCACCACTCCTAAATGTAGCTGCGTGTGTTGTGGTATTACGACAACCTATGCATGGGACGGATATTCCTTTCTGGCTGTTTCTAGTTTCAGACCAATAGCACAGGAATACAGGAGTCTTGTAGTCTTTCCGTTAATTGTTCCCGGAAGGCAGGCATGGATGTAGAGTTGAGATGTGCTTGGGGCACAATACGCCGATTCTTCCTTGATGTTGTCAGACTTAGTAAACTAAAACATTGAACATGCGTGTTTGCATTTGAACGCCCCACATGCTGGATATTGCATGATTCGACAGCCGACCCCACATTGAGTCACAATTTAGCCAATTTAAAAATCTATCAGATTCTGGTAATGTTGTCTCACGAGCCCCGGCATTTTTTGATGTCCTACATAGTGCTCACTAACTGTCTGACGATGCGCACGCCCCTTATGTACTTTATCAGGCCTAATAACACGGTCTCGTAGTGACAACACTAACGCACTCTCGTGGCCGTTCTAGTCATCACAAATCATTCAATTTCTAATCATTTACATATCCACCGATGATGTGTACATGTATGAAATTACGTTGTCATCATACCATTCCTTCCAGAAGGTTACCTTCTTTTTTGTCAGTCTGTGCTGCAATTTGAAGTTGAGATTGGAGCTGTAGAAAAAATGATACTGTAGTACTTGGATCATTCAAAATACGACCCTGCCGCATCAATATACAGTTTCACCTTGGCCGTCAGTGCATAGAAGGGTTGTTGGAAATCCTCTTGGAGAATGCTATTGAAAATCCTTATCTTAGTTCTCTTGACGGACATTACGTCATCGAAGCACGAAACTTTGATTGTAGACTTGACTCTAGGAAATAGAAAATAATCTCACGTAGCCAGATTTGGTGAATAGAAAGAGTGAGACAACACACAGATCCCAATTTAGGACAAAAGGTCTTGCATAATCACTGATTTGTGAATTGGGGTATTGTCATTGAATAGACACCACTGAACATCACCCCGATACTCGTGTCTCACACATGTTATGCGTTGGAATAACTGCTTTAGTACCTCAAGGTAAAATGAGGTATTAACTGTCTGTCCTGCAGAGGCAAATTTCATATACACAGTATCTTACTATCACACAAAACAATGAACAAAAGCTTGACTTCGGATTTTGACTGGAGCAGCTTTTTGGCTTGTGAAGAATAGGAATCTTCAACTTTGCATTTTGACGTCTTGTCGACGGGTCGTAGAAAAACGCATGTCTCATCCCCATTAACGGTATTCAGAAGGAAGTGAGGATTCCTATTAGCGATAGTAATGAAATCTTGGCAGTGATCAACCCTGTCCTTTTGATGGTCATTTGTTAACAAATGAAGTCCGAAATGACCACAGGCCATCCTCTTGTTGAGATCATGAGTTATTATTTCATGCACAGTTTCTTTATTCACTTACAACTCCTCAACACTGATTCGTAGTTCGCACTTCTTCTTCCGTGATCAGTGTCGTCACTTTCTCCATCAATTCCTGTGTTTCTATTGTCCTTGATGCACCCAGATGTTCATCGTCTTCAATCGACTGCTGTTTGTCTCTGAAAAGCCTGTGCCATGCAAATACACTCCCATGGGATAAACAAGTGGCCCTACATTTGTTGCAACGTTTGATAAGTTTCTAGCAGTTTTTCCCAAACTAATACAAAACTTGATGTTTGCTTTTTGTTCTATACTGAACTAACAATGCAGCTTAGCAACACCTGTCTGCACTGGCCACGCCCATACACGTAACTGTCAATCAATATCAGTGCAGGGGCCACGGTGGCTCAGTGTTAGAGCGCTTACTTCTCGTGCTGGGGTCCCTGATCCGACCCCCGGCCAAGTAAGTTTGTGGTGGACAACATCGTGTTGGTGGGTTTTCTCGGGGTACTCTCGTTTCTCCCACTTTTCGTTCCTCCATTTCTCCCATCATCACTCTCTTGCTCTACTCATCGTCTCCCATAGCCGGAGCCTTTAGTGAAACATTAAAGTGAAAGATTTCCTTTCAAAATCAGTGTACTTGTTATTAGGTACTTATGAAACATTGCTCCTCTGTTTGTACGAAAGCTCAGTTGCACAGATGCGCCACGCGTTGAGTCTTGATTTCAAATTGCTACATATTTATTATTATTATTATTATTAGTAGTAGTAGTAGTAGTAACGATTTGAAAATTCGATGCTGCATGTGCATCGCAGGAGGGCTCAGATTAAAAGCACATATAATCACTATAAACACAACGAACTGAAACAAAGAAGGCGTAAAATATGCAGAGTTTACGAATGAGGATGCCAGGTAAACAAGGTCGGAAACCACTTTTCCAGACGACATGGTTCTTGTTGCAAAATTTAATGTTAGAAAACTGTCGAAAAAGCGCGAAGAATTTTAAATTGAAACAATACTATATCTATAAAAGTCTTAGACAGTTGAAAGTGAACAATCTAAGATGAATATAGTTTTGATATAGGTGGAAGTACAATAATAGTTTTAGTTACCTGGAAATGTAGTAAAGGTCTCACATGTGAATAGAACAAAACAAAGATAAGATTAAAGAAACTTATACGTATATCTGGAAGCAGGAAACATACTTTTCTGGGTAAATCAAAGAGTTGTGAAAAATACTCATTAAACGTTTTTGCTTGCAGCATTGTTCTGTACAAAGGTGAAACATAAATACTGCATCAAAGTTACGAAGAAAGAATAGACATTAGGAATTCGGATACGTAAAAGGGAGCTGAAAATTAGCTAAACGAAAGGGAGATGATTGTTGACTTAAAATTAAAAAAAAAAAATTCTCCACTTTTTTTTTTTTTTTTTTTTTTTTTACAACAGGTAATTTTTGCGGAGATTATCAGGGAATATAGTTTTGATATGTTATCAATATACATTGAGTCTTTCAGGTTCGTTAAAATTAACGAACATCTCTGTCAGTCATATTAAAATTTATTTTTACTATTACTGTGAAAGTTATTAAACCTGAAATCGCTGGTCTGAAACACGTTATTCCAAGTTTTATATGAAAAAAAAACTATGTTAGTTAACTTAAAGAAAAGAAACCAACTAGTAGAAACCAGAGATAGAGAAGTTTTATTTTGGGGTATGGAGTAGTAGGATTGTAGGAAATGTGAAGAGAAGAACATAATTTGTTGGACAGTTTTAGAGTAAATTATTCGAACATTAACATGAAGATATCATTTCAGGACCTAAGTTTAACTTTTAAATTTATGTGGCAAGTAACATATCAGGGATGGCAAAATATCGTTCACAATGGCGAATATCACGCAATATTTAAACAAATCTCTACAAAGAATCAAAACAGCAGTATATTTTATAATACGTTTGCTCAAATTGAATTGTATCTTCCTAAGGTGCTGAAAACTTAATTTATTCGAAAACAAAAGTGTATACTTTCTTTATGTGTTATACTTTCAATGGCTTTAGAAGAAATGGATGAGCTTCTGTTCAATATTGTTTTCTTAAAAATAAATGAATAAAAATAATTAAATTCTATGAAACTTATCAAAGTCCGTACTTAAACTGTTCAATTTTTCTTAAAGATATTGATAAGATAACATAGGGCACCTATACAAGATAGGAGATAATGATTAACTTGACTTTCATCAGAGACAAAATTGAGAATTTGACTTGGTTTTCTGTTGTAAATTGCGCAGTTAGAAACAGATTCTCTGGGAATACTTAAAGAGCTTGCAGAAGTGCATTGTATAAATTCTAAATGCGAGAAGCAAACATATTTTTTAGAATTTATTAGCCACATTTCATAGTCTACATGCATTTATTTCTTCTTACAAAGTGGTGAAATAGACTAGATATTTCCTTGTTCATATCGTAACAATAAATCTCAAAGCAAAAGGAAGTCATTAATAGTGGGAGATTATGAGTCTTCGAAATAACAAACGAGGAAAGGAAAGGGAAACATGAAATTAAGGAAAGGTGAAGCTCGTAATCATAAATTGCAATACCTTTTAAAATGTGAGTTTCTGGAATTGTTAGAGAATGCTGATGCTCTAGAGCAAATGTTTGCGTTTCTTCCTAGTTTAAAAGGAGTTAATGGTATGGTCTGAGGTTACTCTTAATTCAACAATGATGAAGAAGATAGATGGAGATGAAGAGATCATTATTTTTAGCGTAAACACTGTTTTATGACTCTACATCTTTTAAACTCTCAGTTTTAATATTTGTGTTATTCAAATGTTGGATTTCAACTTAAATTTTTCTAGAACTATGTTTTAATTACTGGTTTTGCGAATGGATGCTAATCAAATATACATGAATTTTCCAATAATTATTTCCCTGGTCACTGTTGAGAGAAAAGTATTTCAATACCTATAACGTTGAAGTCGTGAATTACGTACGGAACGTTACTTAGGTAATATTATTTTCTTTTTTCGAGAATAGTTCTAGAATCTCACACAAAATGACCATATAAACTTTTAAGATCATTTTGTGCATCTGTCAACTACACCTTAACCTGTTATAGAAACATTGGAATGTTTAGGAGTTATATATTGTGTATAGTAATATATTACATGCTCTCGAATAACGTTGTATGACATATTCTGCAAAATTTATAGAAGGCAACCAAATAATATTAACTGCACGGAAAAATCATAAAATAACAGCTATTTATTAGTTTATTTGTTTACAAGAACTGTATTGGGACAGAAACTAATTATATGTAATAGTATTCTGGGTCCAAGAAAGAAGCATACACCAAATTATTATTCTAGCCTATCGATAATTAACTAATTCGTCATGCAGTAGATTATCAGAAAACATTTCAATTGTCTTACGTAAGATATTTCTAGTGTTCATAAATTCATAAGTACATACATGGACTTCGTTTCATAACTCTCTTGCTCTTTTATTTTTCTTGTTGTGGAGGCTGAGTTTCTACTTCAAACTTTCCTGCTGAAATATACATTCTTTGCACGGAAGGAAGAGATTCATGAAAATTATACGAAAGATATATTTGAACCCCCTACCACTTTAGTACGCACGTTTTATGAGAATAACATAACAAAAAACTGATTGAGCGAAGTGCTAAATTCATTCAGCTAGAAAGTTTTAGGATTAACCATTCAGCCTATTTCCATGATGATGAAACATTCAACGTTGAAACTGCCTTCTCCCTGTCCTGGCAGTGCAATTTTTTGAAAAGGCTGGGATGCGCGAACACTTGATTGTAATAAAAAGTTTGTATACCAAGTTCCATCTCCATTACATGAGGATCGTGTGAAATATTCTATTGTAGGCATACATTTTGAATCCTTTTCTCGCCTTATACTGACAAGATGAAAACGTAGATAAAGGTAGATATTAATAATGTTTAAAAACGCATTTCAAATGCTTCATCACCAAAGGTATGCAAGACATAAAGCAGCAGTTCAAGGTGCAATCCAAATCAACATAATGCGTTCAAATGTCGATGTTCTCACTCTGCGAATTGAATCAGAGATCCTATGTTCCAAAAGCATGCAATAGTCACTAGACCAGCCGAGAGGCTAAATAAATAGTTTTAGAATTAATGCTTTGTTTGTGTCTGAAACTTTTAAGTGCTACTAAAATTAATGTAAGTTAGCATTTTTAAATAGTAAATTAACTTATTCAGTTGAGAAATTAAAATAAATTGATAAGCTTTTGGATAGAAGTTTCAATACCGGAATATTTGTTGAGATAATATTTATCTCCTGCAAGTTCTGAAATATCTCCGTCCTGTTCTTTATACTACAGGATGTGGAGAATCATGTTCTTTGAGCGTCTACTATTTTTACGCGGTCTTGGACATTTTAAGCATTTACTTGCAATCGAAGAAGAAGCATTGTTTGTTAGACTTATCAATCGTATGGCCGTTCCCTGTTTTACCTTCCAAATCCATGAACTACTACGTTGTACTTTATACGTATACTTCTGTCCAGGAGGAAACGGTGTCCGGCACGCGTCAAGAGTCCATATTAAAAGCACCCAATGTCCTAAGACAATTTTCAAATAAAATCTCTGACTGGTTTGCAAGGTTTTGCCTTGGCTTATGCAAACTCAATACATAAAGTGTCTAAAATTATCGTATACACATTCTTAAGCAGAATATTTCACTAAGTGAAGTAGATGGGTATTCATTTTTTAAAGTTTACTTTAATGACGCAAATGTATTTTGGCAAATTAAATAGGTACTACCTTTAACATGACGGGGTACTTCGATCTCCCGATCTACCTCGATCTCCGGATTCAACTCATATAGCCTTCTTTCTTTGGAGAACTGTAAAAGGCACGAAGTACGCAGAGAAACATAGACACTGGAAGATCTGAGAGAGCAAATCTATAATGCTATAATTAGAACAATACAGTCGATGAGTCGTTTTGTTCTACGTATATTACTTTTAATTATTTATCCTTATTTTACATGGCGAAATTAAAGCTAATCATTTCTTTTCTCCCACTTGACCATGCAACGATCGGGATTAATATGACAAATCAAGTATTTATAGAAAATAATAATTGAAATGTCAACAAAAATTATACTCATAATCACACACACACACACACACACACACATGCATATGATATATATATATATATATATATATATATATATATATATATATATATATATAGGGTGACTGGTAATTTGATGCATTCTTTGCAAGGGGATATTCTACAAGTACTGTGGAACGTTTTCACTTATATGAACTGGGGGTCGCAAATGAATAGTTTTTGAGTAATGTGCATATGTGTGATTTCCTTGAAATTTGCCGGTTAACGTGAGGAGCACGGGAAAATTTTACCCTGATCCACTTTCACATATCGTAGAGCGATCAAGTTTTACGTGTGTAATCCTGCGTACCTATGTGGTAATGTACACAGAAAAATGCGTTCTCCGGACAGCGGTATATTGTACAAATATACGGTATCCTCTTGCTTACTACAGAATTGAGTACGGATCATACCTTATGCGTATGCTACATGGGCACTGCTTTTAGATGTTACATAATACCGTTGCAGGATGTCTGACTCTAACAATTTTCCGTATATCAGATGCATATACTTATGTTACATTCCTCAGCTATATATTATATACGTCCATTTGTATGTGAGATCCTGACCGCCTATATTGTTTCACACGGAAAGTATGTATAGATGGAACACTTATACGGAAAGTATTATAAAACATGCGTTTTCAGTTATACGTCTGCTGTACGTTAAGTCCAAAAACTACAGGAATTACTCATGTAATCTATCTTTTTAAGTACACCACCTACAATTTTTTTCTCAGTGTACAGCTCGTAACTCTGCAGTATTAATGTGTTATAGGTCTGAACATGAAGTAAAGCTGTAGTGGTCCAAAATCGATTACTGAGCCTTATAAAGCAGCGTCGCAACATCAGAGAAGTACTTCTCTAGGAAATAACTGCAAGATTGGTGAGAGGTGGCTAAAAAAGGTGGTGTTCAGTCAAGAGAAAACACGATCTATGACGGATTTCAACCCAAGATCGAGCATTTGTCTGGCCAAGATTTGGGCAGTGAACAGGTGCGTTGTTTTCCAGGAGGCGGAAACCTTTTCTAAGCATACCACACTCTGGGATTTCACAGAATCCCGCAACGCATGATCCTGGCGTTTTTTTCTGTTTTTCTTCACTCCCACCAGGCGGAGAATGGAATGGTTCCTTCTAGAAAGCCAGGGCTAGTTCCTTTCCAGATCCTACACCTACCTTAAAGACCGATGTGACCCCGGAGTTGGAGGTCAGATCATTTCCTTGAGTAATTCCCTTGCATAAATACATGCATAAAATCTAGTCAAACCAATAACAGCGTGCCGACATACCACCATCAAAGAAAGTCGGTGTTCAACTCTGAGCGACCAAAGTGATGATCACGTTTATTTGAGATAAGCATAGGGTATTAGTACTTGCATTCTAGGCAAAGATGATCAAAATAACCAGGATATACTATGACTCACACCAGGATCGTGCGTTGCGGGATTCTGTGAAATCCAAGAGCGTGGCATGCTGGCAAAAGGTATCCGCGTCTAGGGAAACAACGCACTCGTTCATTGTGAGAATCATCGACAGACAGATGCACGATCCTGGGTATGAAATACGACATAGTTAGTGCTTTCTCTTGATCGCACACCATCTTCATTCCACCTCTTCCCAAGCATGTAGCCATTTCCTATGGTACTTCTGCGACATTGCCACGCTGCTTTATGAGGTGCAGTAATGGATTTTGGACCACTACACCTTACTTCTTACTTGGAATGATAGCACGACAACTGTGCAGAGTTACGAGCTGTGCATTACCACGTGACCTACATAGGTATACAGGATTACACATGGAAAATTTCATCGCTCTACGATGTGAAAGTGGGCCAGGTTAAAATTTCCTCGCGCACCTCACGTTAGCTGGCAAATTTCAAGGAAATCACACATATGCAAATTACTCAGAAACTATTGATTTGTGACCCCCGGTTCGTATAGATGAAAATGTTCCACAGTACTTGTAGAATATTCCCTTGCAAAGAATGCATCGAATTACCAGTCATCCTATATATATAATATCATATGAACACACAGTTTACTACAAATAAACACAATACGTATATTCAGATACATTTAGGGAATAAGAGAAAATAATAAAAGCTAAGAAATATAAAAATAAGCATTTTTGTCAGATATTAGTAAGCCAGAGAGATGTTTTGTTCAACCAACATCTTGAATAGATCGATTGAATGAGATTGTCGTATGCTAAGTGGTAGGTCATTCCATGCACAGATAATGGATACGAAGAACAAATTTGAGTTAATATTTCGACGAGTGTAGAGGAGGAAAAAGGAATTTATTTACATCTGATCTTGCATCGTAATCCTGATGAATGATTGCAATCGTTGAAATAACTAGGAAAGTTGTTGAAAGTGCAGTATCTTAGATAAGTGTTAGTAGATGCAGATAATGTTATTCGGGAAGTTTCAGAAGGACCAGCTTTCTGTAGTATGAAAAATACGTCCCACGGTTATGCCGGTTAGGCTAAAGGAGACGGTGATGATGAGTAATGAATGAAATGGTGGAATAAAGAAAGTGGGAGGAAACGGGAGAACCCCGAGAAAACCCACGCACACGGTGTTTGTCCACCACAAAGTTCACTTGGCGGGGGCTGGGATCGAACCCGGGACCCCAAGCACCAGAGGTTCTGTAGTATGGAGTTAAATGATTTAATCGTTTGATATTATAAGCAAACTGTATACAGAAAATTTGGATACATTGTAACCAGTACACTAATTTTAATTTAAGTCTAATAGAGTACATCACAATATTCAAGGTGAAGAAATAGAGATTTTTCAAGTAGTAACTTTGTTTCTGTGGGTAGAATTTTCTTTAGTCTAGTGAGCGCATGCAAAGACTAGAACGCTTTTTACGTACAGTGTTGATGTGAGGTTTCTACTTAAGAAATTGATCTAGTATTATCCCGAGATTTGTGGTGGTTTCGGAAAATGGTTTCAACGAATTCTATGTCGTTATCGATTATATATTCCAGCGAAAGCTGGGTATTTAGAACATGTATGTCTTTAAGGTACACAACACTACGAAAATTGTACATAGGATTTGTATCTACTTTAATTAGTGAAATAATTTGTTTCAAAAAATGTGAATATTACTATAAGACATCCTGTGTATAGCCCTATAGCTTATTAACTGTACTAACACCATTCGTCATTTAGTTTTGGGTCCTTTCGCCACAGTTCCGTTCTCTGGAAACTGTCCTATGACTACTTTACGATGAATTTCTTTATTGCTTCTTTGCTGTAGGTTCTTGAGAAGGCATTGTACCCTAGACATAATTGTCGAAATTATGGTTTTCCTTGGATATAATTCACATCATGGTTCCTGATTTGGAAATTCAATATTCGTTACCACATGAGCGAGAAGAAATCACCATAATAAATAGGCTTCGGATTTTTAGGTCCCAAAAAATTCAAATTAGGATTTTAAAAAGTGCATTTTAGTATTTTATAGGTTTTTAAAAACACCGTTTAGGATTTTTAACGTTATATTACTGAAAACGGAATATTACTACACTTTAAACACTTTGTTAGCTATTTCATACTTTAATGGTAGCCTTAATTTAGTAAGCTTTATGCTAACCAGTCTTCTGCGTAATAAAATTAATAAAACTCTTCTTACCTTGGACTTTTTTTCATAGCTGAAATATAGTTTAACATATGTATAGCCTATCGTATTATAGTAGTAGTAGTAGTAGTAGTTTTTTGTCAGTTTTCTTATATTTGAAATTTTATACAACACCACAAATATCACTTCACTTTTTTAACGATACACTGAGGAAATACGAATGTTCAAATATTGTTTTTCCGGCACTTTTCATGTTCTCTATAGCGCAAAAAGTGGTCACTTCACTCTCTGTAATGGCACTGAACAACAAAATATTTGGCAAGATTTTCTGTTGTGAACTTTTTCCGGTCGTCTGACAACATTCTCTTGAATGCAAAAAAAACTGCGTTCACATCACACGATGTAAGAGGCGCATATTTCGTACTGGCTAATTCCTCGGGATTCCATAGCAAATTTTCTTGGACAATGTCTCCACGAAGAATTTGGCCCAGTAGTTGTATCTGTGTGAAATCAGGACTGCGTTTGAAAACCGCCTCCAACTTGTCCGCAATTTTTGTTCAACTTCCCCAGGTACTTTTTTCTCTTTCACTTCTTGAAGAATTTGAAGAGCTTCTTTTAGTGGAAGAGACTTCTTCTCCAATTCAGTGATGGCTTGAGGCAGATGAGAAAAGTTGGCTTTAATGTTCGGCATGATCTTTCCTTTTCAATTCCAATCTTCAAAGTTAAGAGAACTCGTACACATTTGATATGATCCAAATGCAATCCCAATAAACACACTTCCTTTCCCTTCTTACAAGGTTAGAACACTGACACAATGTACATTGCTGACTGGGAGAAGAGGTTAACGCCATCAGTTTGAACTTTCTATCAAATGACCGCGCACCTGTTGTTGCTAAAAATAAACTTGCTCCCCGCTTATTCACAATCGCAGCCGCAAATTACAAAGAAACATGCTGTTTGAAGGAAACCTTGTTATTGCATTGTCGAAAACTGGTTGACTACGTGTTTGAAAGTATTTTTCAAGTTAAAAATAACTATAAAGAATCATTTAGGGCGTTATAGGTTCTAAAAGCTAATTTAGGATTTTTTAGGTTCTAACCCCCCAATTAGAACATTTCAGGTCCAATAAAACTAATATAGTTCTACTTATAGCAACTTGAAATGTAAAGAAAACACGAATTTTTTGCATTCACTGTACAGGAATAAAATAGGTTCGAACCTAAGAATCCGGAGCCTAATAATAAACAATCACACGCTTTTCTCACTAAGCTTATGTTACTATTTTAACGAAATGTTTCTTTCCCTTAAAATTAACGTGGGTTCCTGTCACCACGGCATGGCGCGTCCTCAGGTTGCGGATCGAGGAGAAGGCCTCTAGATATAGAGGTTAGCTGCGAATATACTGAATAAGCAGTCGCGGACAGACGACTAGGAGTGGTCCTCCAGCTTGGGGGTTTGGGTAAGGCTAACACCCTCATCCTGTAAAAAAAGGTACTTGTTCAGAAACATTCACAAAAACCTCGGACAAGGACTGATAACTTGGCACGACATCAGCAAAAGAAAATGGACATGAGATTTGGAACATGGAATATTAGAAGTCTTTATAGGGCAGGCGCGTTAAAATCTGTAACGAGTGAGTTAGAGAAATACAGGATGGACTTGGTAGGAGTTCAGGAAGTTAGGTGGGAAGGAAATGGATCTGAAAATTCCGGAAATTTTACGTTCTTTTACGGGGAAGGAAATAAAAATCACCAGTTAGGAACAGGGTTTTTTGTCCACAAACGAATATTACCAGCAATTAAACGGGTTGAATTTGTTACTGACAGACATTCTTTTATTACTTTTAAGGGACGGTGGTGTGATATTATTGTTTTAAATGTACATGCTCCAACTGAAGATAAGGGTGACGATATAAAAGATAGTTTTTACGAAGAAGTGGAACGGGTATTTGACCAACTCCCGCGATACCATATGAAGATTCTATTAGGGGATTTCAATGCGAAGGTAGGACGAGAGGATATTTTCAAACCGATTATAGGGAACGAAAGTTTGCATAAGGAAAGTAATGACAACGGTGTTAGACTCGTGAACTTTGCAACATCCAAAAACCTAATCGTGAAGAGTACAAAATTTCCACATCGCGACGTTCATAAATACACTTGGACATCACCAGACGGAAAAACACATAATCAAATTGATCACGTTTTAGTAGATAGAAGAAGACAATCTAGCATAATTGACGTCCGGTCGTTTAGAGGGGCTGATTGTGACACTGATCACTACCTGGTAGTAGCGATAATACGGGAGAGATTATCGTTGAATAAAGGTAATATTCAATGTCCGAAAACGGAGAGATTTAATTTAAAGAAATTAGAAGAGAGCCAGGTAAGAGAGGAATACCAGATTGAAGTTTCGAATAGATTCGCGGTTTTAGAAGACTCGGAGTGCACTAGTGTTGAGAATACTTGGATTGAAATTAGAGATAGCATTAAAAGTTCAGCAGTAGAAAAATTGGGACACGCGGAAATACGTAGGAACAAACCATGGTTCGACCAAGAATGCATTAAACTAGCAGAGAAGAGAAAACAGGCAAAATTACGGTGGCTACAAAATCCGAATGAAACAACTACACAAAATTTCGCAGATATCAGGCGGGAAACTTCCAAAACTTTTAGAACAAAGAAACGGGATTTTTTGAAAGCTAAAATTAAGGAACTTGAAGATAATAGTAAAAATAAAAATATTCGGGATATGTATAAGGGGATCAGCGAATTTAAGAAAGGCTATCAACCTCGTGCTTATATATTAAAGAAATCTGACGGAACAGTTCTCACCGATACGGATAGCCTCTTAAATAGATGGAGAGATTTCTTTGACGATTTGCTGAACACGCAGCCAAAAACTAATGTGCGTGGAGAAAAGGAGATACACACCGCAGAACCGTATATTCCAGAACCCAATCGAATAGAAGTGGAAGCCGCTATAAAGAAATTGAAGAAACACAAATCTCCGGGTGTAGATGAAATTCCGGCTGAGTTAATTTTAGCTGGAGGCGAAAAATTGTGGAACAAGATACACAAACTCATTCTTCTTATCTAGAACAAGGAAGACCCAAGCGTGGAAAGAATCAATCATTGTTCCAATTCACAAGAAAGGCGACAAAACTGACTGTAATAATTATCGAGGCATTTCTCTTCTGTCAACATCCTATAAAATCCTTTCAAATATTCTGTTAGGAAGATTGACCCCATACGCAGATGAAATTATTGGAGATTATCAGTGCGGATTTAGACGAAATCGATCAACTATCGACCAAATATTTACCATTCGCCAAATACTCGAAAAGAAGTAGGAATACAATACCCGGGTACATCAACTATTTATTGATTTTAGAAAGGCTTACGACTCGGTTAGGAGAGAAACATTATACAACGTTCTTACAGAACTTGGAATACCGAGAAAGCTAATTAGATTAATTAAGATATGTTTAAGTGAATCCCAAAGTAAAGTCCGGGTAGGAAAATTTTTGTCCACGAGCTTCCACGTCGAAAATGGCCTGAAACAAGGAGATGCGTTGTCGCCATTATTATTTAACTTTGTGCTGGAATACGCCATAAGGAAAATCAAAGATAGCAACCAGGGCCTAGAGTTGAACGGCATTCACCAGGTTATGGCATATGCTGATGATGTAAATTTAATAGGGGATGATAGGAGAACAGTAGAAATAAATGCAGAGATCTTATTAAACGCTTGCAGGGACATGGGTCTAGAAGTAAATGCAGAGAAAACTAAATACATGGAAGTGCGTCGGGACCGTAATACGGCAAATTGTGGAGGCGTTAAAATATTAAATAATGCTTTTGATAAAGTGGATACTTTCAAATATTTAAGATCAATATTAACAGATGAAAATCATATTCACGAAGAAATTAAATGTCGACTAAAAGCAGGGAATTCGTGTTACTATTCGGTTCAAAATCTCTTGTCGTCGCGAATTCTGTCGAGGAATTTGAAGCTTAAAATATATAAAACGATAATCATGCCTGTTGTTCTGTATGGTTGCGAAACATGGTCGCTTACTCTGAGGGAAGAACATAGACTGAAAGTATTTGAGAACAGGATCCTGAGAAGAATATTCGGACCCAAGAGGAACGAGAATGGGGAATGGCGGAAGCTTCATAACGAGGAACTACATAGTTTATACGGTTTACCCAACATTGTTAGGGTCGTCAAGTCTAGGAGGCTTAGGTGGGCAGGTCATGTAGCTAGAATGGAAGAAAGTAGAAACGCTTTCAAAGTCTTGAATGGTAGACCCATAGGAAAACGACCATTAGGAAGACCTAGGCGCAGATGGGAGGACAATATTAAGATGGATCTTGCAGAGATAGGAATACAAAGTAGAAACTGGATGCAATTAGCTAAGGATAGAAGTCAGTGGAGAGCTTTTGTGAACGCGGCACTGAACCTCCGGGTTCCATAAGCCATAGAGTTAGTTAGTTAGTTAGTTAGTTTCTTTCCCTTTGAAACTTTATGATAATAATAAATAACAGTTTTGCAATGTAGCACAAGAGATGTGAAAAGTAGTAACCTGGAAGTCTCACATTGATTACATTTCTCTATCGTATAATGTTTCATAGATTTGACTCCATTTGTGCGTCATAAAAGAACAGACTAAAAGCTATAGTAACATATAAAATTAATAAGAGCTTTTGTTTGCGTAATATGAGAATCAATGTAATGCTTTGCACATCTGAGGAAAATGTATTCCGTTCTATAATTATAACGCTAGATGTCTTCATTCACATTGAAAAGTGCCAAAAGCCGATATGAAAAGCTTCCTCGTACATGAGATATTAATAAGACTATATAAACACATCGTATCGAACAGAAGCGTCGTGCTGAGCAAATCATTGTAGAAGAAAGTAATTAAGTTTTCAGCACACAATGAGATTAAAGTTCTTTTGTAAAATTTCTCAGACACGAAAACAATGGTGCCTCAGCGTCTATGGAAAAAGAAATATGATATGTTTTCATAGTAAGGATAATTTTATCACAGTACATTTACGAAATATTAAACAACGTTGAAATATTTGTATTAATACTGTATTAGTTCTGCTAGGCACATAACGGTTACGCAATCTCGAAACAACCATAGGAACCATAGAACTAATGAACAAGACAACGCCATCTCAAATGTCGAATAGCATTGTGAGCTGAAGAGAAAGACACTTGTCATCACACATAAAGACTATAAGATTTTTATTTTAAATTAAAATGTATCTTTTAAATACTTACCTTAACACTGGAAGCACCAAGCGGTTTTTCAGACCGCTTCTAAATATACATATTGTCAGTTCTCAGTTACTTTTATCGACTAGTCCCTCATACTCTATGACTTTTATTTATTTGATATTCAATGTATTTACAAAAAGTTTGAATAAAAAATAGTGTGAGGGGAGGGAGTTTTAGAATGATATACCTAGAAGCACCGAGAGGTTTTTTAGACCGCATAATGTTAAGTAATGGGAAAATGAATGAAATTACTGTTGGTTATCGTGTTACTTTGTGGGTAACAGAAAAGGGATTTTTATTTTTAAAAAATAAGTATATTTTACGTAAAGGACACCAAGTAACAGTAATATCAATTATATAACTTAATTTTTGTTTTCCTTTTTCACATTTTTATTACAAATGATTTTCGAAAGCTCAGTGTTATAGCTTGCTCCCTCTTTTTACTAATTTGTGTCATCAGCACGCTGAAATTGGGTTTTCAGATTGTTTGACCTCTCGTATATCATGCTCTAGAAAGGCACTTTATTCCGCTTACCAAGTAATTTTATACATTTTACACGCTGTGGTGAAATGTGGGCTCAGTGCTTCAGACTACTTATTTTTGTACTATAGGAATATTATCGTGAATGTTTGGTTATAATAAGTGTTCTGCTGAAATGAACTCTTGAGAATATCTTCTCACGCTTCAGGATCTGTAAAAACAGGAATTTAGATCTGAAGATTGGGACCAATTCTGGCGTGCGTGTGTAAAGTCGGTTAAGTCAAAAAAATCAGAAATTGAGATTTTTGCAAGGTCTTGTGTAAAAAAAAAAAATTCTGCATCTTTGTGTCTAGTCGGCTAAGTCATAACTTCATATTTAAGAGAGATATGGAAGTGTGCATAATCAGACAAATGGGCAAAGTTAATGTTTTGCGTGTGAAAAGACGGTTAAGTCAGAAAAACATGACTTGTCTGACTTTGAACTATTCTTACTTTATGTGCGTAGTAGGTTAAGTCAAGATTGAATGACTTGTCCGATTTTACACCTGATTTTGTAGTATACTGAGTGTCCAAATACGGTTAAGTTGCATCGATATGCTGTATGAAACTTGATATTATTCCTTCTGTCCTTGAAAAAATATTTTAGTAGTGTGTGTGTATTCTACTATGCTTGCAGGTGGTGCGAGGGATATACTCGTGTTACAAGCCGAAAACAATTATAGTAATAACACAACAATAGCTTCGTGTAGTTTCTTTAGATTGAAAATAAAAGCAAAGCTCAAAATAAAATGTCGGTTCCTTTATATGTTTTGTTTCCTTTTTTAAAGCTAGCTTTTGAAAGGCAAAGCTGAAAAGGAAATTCTAGCTTCAAGAATTTCTAATAAAGCCGCCGCCAATACAATAGAAATCTTTCATTCGAAACGTTATTTAATCACTAATATGACTACGGTCGGAAAATTTACATATTTCCTTCTCTACGTGAAATTAATAGCACACTCTACAGCAGCAGTTGTTAGAAATGCTTTCCAGGAGTAAGATGATTGTTGCGTTAGCTAAAAGACGCAAAATGGAAGACTCTCTTGATGACATTCAGCAATCAGATAACTTAAGGCAAATAATTGACTGTTCTGATGATAGCGATAAAGATCCTCTTTTTAACCCAAACGACTATTCAGAAACACTTTCGGATTTAGATGAAAACATGGATGATAGGAAGGTAATAACGAGAGAAAAGAAAAGTGGTGGAATAAAAAGACGAAAGAAGGTTAAACGTCAGTATGCTAAAAACATCGAAATACAAGACAATAGTACAGTTATCGTGAGAGGTAAAGAAGTACGCTATAAGGAATCCTTTAAGATTTTTGGAGAACCACACGAACATCTACCCAGTACTTCTAATCAAGATGTAACACGTGATCAAGATCTCTTCAGCCAACGTCAAGATATTAGTATTGAGAAAGAAACAAACGAATCAGTTCATGAAGGGATAGAAAAGAGAGGAAGCAAAGGTGATACAAGAGAAGTACGGCAACAAAGAAAAGAAGCCCGAAACACAGGAAAACAATACACAACAAAATCAGGAAAAGTAGTGAAGGAAAAAGTTATGCAACCGCTAGGATCATGCAGAATGAAGTGTAGTGAAAGAATAAAAGACGAATACAGAGTAGAACTACACAAAGACTATTGGAATATGGGAAGCTTCGACAAACGGGTTCTGTACATTTCCAGTTTGATCGATATTCAAGATAAGGCCAATACAAGAATACGGACAAATGATCCTAATAAACACCGATTTAGACAGATAACTGTAAAATACAATTTAAGTATAAATGGAAAACTTGAGGGAATTTGTAAATCATGTTTTATAAAAACATTCGGTGAAACAAAGGCTTTCATTGAAACAGTTATTCAAAAGAAACGGTCACAATTATCTGGAATTCCAGACCAGGACATGAGAGGGATACATCCAGCAGTTTCTAAATTGCCAGATCAGACAACAGAAGCAGTTAGAAGACATATTCTCTCTATACCAACTTACGAGAGTCACTATACTCGGAAAAAATCTGACAAAACGTATTTACCAAGTTACTTTACTTTGTCAGATCTATACAGGGAATACACAAAACAATGTCCAGAGAATCCCGTGAGTCGTAGAATTTACGAGTCTATTTTTCATGAATTTAACATAGCTATTAAGAAAAATAAAACTGATACATGCCATGTATGTGACAAATTTCAAATGAGAATGAAACTGTCCGAAGGTAACGATAGATTAATGATGAAAGAAGAATGGGAAAAGCACACTGAAAAGGCAGATTTGGCATACGAAGAAAAAAGAAGAGATAAGGAAATATCAAGGAACAATCCAGATACTCTTACCCTCACTTTCGATCTTCAACAGTGCCTTCCGACACCAGTTGTTACTAACTCTATTGCATTCTATAAGAGGCAGCTTTGGACTTACAACCTGACAGTTCATAACTGTAAAACGCAACAAGCGCATTGTTTCATGTGGCATGAAGGGCAGGCTGCAAGAGGAGCCAACGAAATTGCTTCCTGTATCTACAAGTATTTAATGGGACTAGAACCTAATGTACGTCATGTAATAATGTACTCTGATTCTTGTCAAGGACAAAACAAAAATAGCCATATGGCTGTGATGTGCATGGTCGCTATCCAAAACAATCCAAATATATTATCCATCGACCATAAATTTTTAATCCCTGGTCACACTCATATGGAAAGTGATGGAGACCACAGCTTAATTGAAAAAAAGAAGAAGAAGTATGGACTTCCAATACATCATCCACATGATTGGGCCCAATTAGTTCGTGTTACAATCAGGAAAACACCATTCCTTGTTACAGAAATGTCAACTGCAGACTTCCTTGACTTCTCATCACTACTGAAACAGGATTTAATTTTACGAAAAACTGACATGGAAGGAGAACGGATCTTTTGGAGAGACATTCAGTGGCTTCGTTACGATCAGCAGAATCCAGGCAGCTTTTCTTTTAAAACACATCTGGACAAGGACGGAATTTTCAGAAAGGTCAGCTTCAGGAGGAGAGGGAGACAGACAAGAAAGCTTGTACCAAAGGTTTGCTACAATGGACCAAATCCTATATCGGTGGAAAAGAAGAGGGATCTACTTGATCTTTTGCCATTCATCTCCGAGACGTTTTGGGAATTCTATCGGAACCTGAAAACAAGCACAGATGTCCGCAACACTTTGCCTGATGCGGTTGAAGATGAAGACATGGAAGACTATATTCCTTAAGCCAAGTGTCAGTGTGGTGATATTGTGTTGTGCTGTGAAATGTGGTTGATCTTTTATCCAAATAGTGTGTGTTCATTTTATTCTTTTTATTTATATTAGTTTTCATTACGCATTGTGTGTTGCAGAAGTGATTGTGTATTTTGTAGTTGTGCATTATGCCTCCAAGTTTCTGTGCTATATGTAGCAGAAAGTGCCTATTTTGCAAATGCTAGAGCTATACAGTGAGACAAAAAGTGTAAAAAATTTAGTATATTTTTCATATTAGAAGACTAGGAGCCTACAAGTGTCATTTTAGTAATATTGTGATAAGTCTTAAACATGATGTGCAGCTTTTTCGTAAAGCATAGTGTTTGTTCATATTATTCATGTGTTCAGTGACGATAAAGCTTCAGTGCATTATTTTTTTTCAAGTTTGTGTTATATTACCAAAGAAGTTCCGAATTTTGCAAGGAATAGAGGAATGCAGAGTGGTAATTTAATCATTTAAGAACATATTTTACAGATGTCAAAATAGAAGCAATTTTGCAGCAACATATAGATCGACAATTCATATTTTAAAAGATGAACCCATAATAAAAATGATTGCAAAGAATTCAGTCAGTCAAGTATTGTAAAGTGTTTTTATTTGTTTTTTGTTTTAGTATTCTTTGGAGTGTTGTTTGAAGTAAATTTGTATGAAACACATACAGATATGTCCTTAATGTCATTGAAATATACTTAAGTAAAGCGATAAAAACAAACAAAATCATAATTATATCCCGTAAAGCTTGCCTCAAGTCTTGTGTAAAGTACGACAAGTCATATTATTTTTCGTGTAAAGTCGGACAAGTCCAAGCTTGAACTGAAGTATATTTTTCAAGTATTGTCTAAAATCCAAAATAACTTTCAAATTGCTGAGATGTACGTGTAAAATCGTTATTCTTGTATTAAAATAACAATAAAAATAAATAAAATTACTATGGCCTCATTTAGGGATTTACAGCAATTTTTCAAACTTTCAAATTTATTTTTCTCAATTAGTGTTTTTCTGACTTATCCGACTTTACACACGCACGCCAGAATTATCATGTGTAAACAGAGAACATTCCAATGAAAATATTTTCTTACATGACGACGACAGTAATGAATTTTTTTAGTTTTACGTCCCACGTTTATGCCGGTTAGGCTAAAGGAGATGGTGATTATGTTAAATGAATGAAATGGTGGAATGAAGAAACTGGGAGGAAACGGGAGAACCACGAGGAAACCCACGCACACGGTGTTTGTCCACCACAAAGTTCACTTGGAGGAGGCTGTTATCGAACTCGGGACCCCAAGCATCAGAGGTGAACGGTCTACCACTGAGCCACTGCGGTCCGACGACAGTAATGAACGTTCGGAAGATGATAGAATAATATTATCTCCTGTCCCCACAAGCGATTCTGTAACCACAGGTGGGCCAAAATGGGTAACTACCTGCATATCAATAAGTACAGTATCCTACGCGAACAGCCTGATCATTCGTGGAAGCAGTTTGACATGTATATACATAACAATTACGTAAGTGCGTTTCGTCTGTTTGTGGATGAAAGAATTCTGCGACTCATACATAAGTTTACTGAAATGGAAGCTAACAACTAACTTGGTGATAACAAATGGACAATAAATGCCAGTGAAAAAAATATAGCTGGCATAATAATCACATAGCTTTTTAATTGATTAATACTTTGTAGGATTTGTTTTAGCAGCCATAATTCCCTGCATTCTTCTGTAAATGGGATCGACACTGTATTTTCAGGTGAAATATTGCCACAGTCCGCATAAAGTGTTTCAAAGAACTTCTTTGTATCCCTGTAACTTTGTAGAAATAACCCTGTATCTTATTTTTTGGCCAAAAACTTCCCATAAATGATCTCTGAGATTGCTGTCCGGTCATTATGTGTATGTGTGTTTGTGTGTGTGTGTGTGTGTGTGTGTGTGAGAGAGAGAGAGAGAGAGAGAGAGAGAGAGAGAACTTGTTTGGTTACATTATTAGTACCCACATTCTAGTATTATGTGGGTACTAATACTATGTAGTATGTTTTGGATCCTTATCGTGCACAAATACTAAGTCGTTATTTCGACCCATTTTTGCTTTGTCTGCCTAAGATTGCTATTGATATAGTTCATTTGGTTCATCGTTCTTGCTATAAAACACAAATTTCCTACCCAAATAGCACTCATTCACTGCAAAACATGTATAGACCCTCCATGATGTTTCACAATGGGAGTACGATTTTTGGAATCGATCTTTCTCGTCATTCTTCTTATAGCTTTTTTCCTATTTGACCCAAACAAGTTGTACTTAAGTCTCGTCGATGAAAATAACTTTGTTTCAAATGTCAAAGGACTTATTTACGCCATTCAGAGCGAATTCTAGGCGCTTCTTGCGACTACTGTTAATCCTGCAAGTTTTGTTTCTTGAGGTACGGCAATTATAGCGTGCTATTTTCAATGCATTCCTCACTGTAGCCAATGATCTCAAATAACGATTGATTGAACGGCCCTACCGAGGAAGGGTGTGGATGTCCTTTTTAATCGTGATGTACACGTACCATTGGGTTTCGGACAAGTAGCTTAGCTACAACGTGTACGTGGTACCTAAACACGTTAAAGATAAGTAGCCCCGTATTGTTTGGGCGGGCCTACCAGGGGAGATACGGCTCCCTCGGGAGACACGGCTCCTAAATGACAATGTCTGCCTTGAGCAAACGGTCTACATCAGTCATTGGCTCTGGTAATGTACGGTGTACCTCTACTGTAACTAGGGGAAGTCCCGTATTGTTTGGACGACCCTACCGGGGGGGGGGGAAGTGTTGGATTCCTGCCTGAGGAGGGACCAAACGGAGGTGGGGGAGAGGCCAATCCCAGGAATCTGGGTAACGGTCCTGATCCTGCCAAAGGGAGGAAACTCTGTGGGATATGGGCCGGTACCAAACTCAAATAGTGTCTTAACACGTACAGTCACGAACATAAATAAATAGAGGTTTGAGCCATAAGAAATAATGGCTCCAACCTCCATTTATTTATGTTCGTGACTGTACCATTGGGTCCGGGATGAGATACGGGAGTATCTCGACGTGTGCGTGGTACCTCTACACGACAAGGCGATTGCCAGTTGACGATAGAGGTAGACAGGGCCGGGATTGAACAAGCCCCCTCGGGCATTGCCTGGGGCCCCGGAATTGGGTTGGACTCTGCCGAGCTGTGGTCATACCGTGGGATTCGGTAGCTTATGGGAGCCAATCCCAGGAATCTGGGTAACGGTGAACATGGGCGGGAGGTGAGCTAGCCTTATAACGCTCGGGCGCCATGCCTCAGAGCATGGTAGAACTGACTCGCTAGCAGTCTGCCTCAACCAGTAGGTCAACTGGTAGGACTCAGGACTTCGGTCCGGCCGCGCAGTGGGCGTATCCCATTCCCTCAGTGAATGGGGGTTACATCGCTTAGGCGAAATCGGAATTAGGGGACAAATTCTGACGGTGCACCTTGTGCACGAGAATACATAGCATATATTGAGGAACTACGGGCGGGGTGCGACACATTTTAGCGGTACCCGTCCATAAAATAGACCGAACGGTCGCGGGCATGCTCCCCATGCATGCAACTAAGCGTGGCATAGTAGACCACTAGCGAACAATGTAGCCAATGATACCTTTACTCATTTTTAATCTGAGGGACACTTATCTTTGGATTAATTTTGATCGTATGCACTATTATGTTCTTGTATCTATTGGGCGACCAGTCCTATGTTCGTTTTTCATTGAATTCATAACGCTGAATTTATCTAAAATCAACTACACCACTGAGGGAAGTAATTAGATGATTTTACATGTTTCAGACACCGATTTAGCCTACTTGTGAAACCTGACAATAATTTTTCTTTAGTCCTCCTTAGTTTATTTTTCTTTGTACCTATACTATTCTTTCTCTAAATGTTTCTGATGAACGGAGACCGAGACATAGGTTGATACTCCTGTCAGCAACCCTCTCAAACACCATGCAAGAGTAATTGCACTAACAGTACTTGGAGGTATCTTTACTACGAACAAAATTACAGTGTACGAATACTTTTTCGACGGGAGTAAGACGTGAAACCAGAAAACTACACTGGATAGGAGGCACAACTGGTGAACTAATGGTGCAAGATAGTATGGACATAACTGCATAGGATTCATATATATGACATGTACGTATCATCTCAACTTAATTTACGCGGTAAACAAATCGTAAATAGGCGTTCATTCTTAAAAAATAGTAACTGTACAAATACTTTTTCGAGGCACTTTATATCTAACGTCTATAACTTCTCTTGCAACCCAAATATGAATTAACCAAACTAGTGGAACAAAATTTACTTCCAATAAAAGAAATGTGCCTCAATCATCTCATAATAATGTCTGAAGGTAACAATGCTATAAACTAATATGTTTTAATTGTGACCAATACATTAAGTTTTTTCCGATGTTGATTAAATACCAAAAATATAAATCCATTGAAACTAAATATGTATAAATAAGATTGGCATATTTACAGTTTCCAATTACGCTCTGCCTACTTACTTGTCGTTCCACATGCGTCAAGAGGTATCGCGCAGTCGCACAACCAATAACCACCTGGACCCAAGGGCACGCCTTAGTCGCCCACTTGGGAGATATCCCGAAGGCTTTCCATTCCCAGTAGGAATGACAGGATATCAGGTTCTGTTTACCTCATTCTATGGAAGACGTACACCTTGCATTACAGGTATCAATGGGCGGTGTAGTCCATCAGCACCAGGCAGACATTTCCATTTGAGAGGCACCGATCACTCTCCTCTGGTAAGTAGGGCTACAACATCCTGCCCTAGGTCACCACGGTGAGGTAATACGCACACCTTTGGGCCCAGGCTCCGTACCATCGACCCATTTGAAAATTTGGAAGTCCGTACCAAGCCAAACTAATTAATGCCTCATAGAATTACCGTATAAAGTAATTTTTATTAGGAACTAAGTTATTTGGCTTCGAATATTCTTCAAAATGTGAATATTAGAATTGAATTAGTTGTTTCCAGATATTTATTATTATTATTATTATTATTATTATTATTATTATTATTATTATTATTATTATTATTATTATTATTATTATTATTATTATTATTATTATTATTATTATAAGCCAACATCAACAAAAACGCACAAGCAATTCCGAGGGAACTATGCACGCAAATGCTAGACGTAAAAATAAGAAATTAGTATTTTTTCGTTTCTGCGGGAAAACGGTATGAAGAGGCCCAAACCCTTCCGAAGTAGTTTCGAAAAAGCTCAAAATATCCAAAAGGATACAAAATAATTGCAGAAAAAGGCGTATTCACATATAAAAGTAAAACATACGTATTTGTTATTTGCTGCGGGAAAACGGTTGCAGGGGAGACACATCCCCACCAAATGGCTCCAAATAGTTTAGAAAGGCCACAATCAACAAAATATTACAAACAGTTCGGATGAAAGTAAGAATGCATATGTTAGACGTGAAGTGAAGAAATACATGTTGAAAGTACTCTCCATCACTTATAACACAGACCGACAGTTTCGTAAGCACAATATCTTACGCAACAAATGTAAGGAGAGAGCATATGATGTTTATGATGAGGTGAAGTGCAGTGAACAAAACACAAGAAGATGTTTAGACAAGTGTGATACCTTCTGCTCCGGGAATACTCAAAGCGAGTGAGGACACTTGGAGCTCTGTTAGTAAAAGCGAAATAGTGCAGTAATGAGATCACTGCAATCCACTGTCAATCTATGGATGGCGACTATAAATGCGACGATGAGGGTTATGGAAATTGCAAGATGATGGTCGAGTAGCGAATAAGCTTAAAGTGGGAAGGCTGAAGTCTGCTCGAGAAGTTTGTAGAGTATTGGATAAGAATCTCTGATCGATTGTGAATATAACGTAATGAAGACGGTAAAGATGTGGAAGAAGTGTCGGTATATCTGTGCGACGATAGACTTCTTGTGTTGGAATGCTAGGTGGTAGAGAGCTTGAAAGGCGTAATGTATGACGTTGCAGGGCTTGTAAACTGTTATAAAACTTTAGTGGAGCTGACAACCAGGCGATATTTACGAGTTAGAGCAGGGTGTAAAAAAAATCTTGTAAGTATAAAGTATCAGTCTCGAATTAGACCCCAGTTGGTGACTCGTAAACTACGCAACAATTTGATTCGACGGCGAATATTAGCTTCGAGGTTAGAGACATGAGCTTTCCAAGTGAGATGTTTTTCAAAAGTTACGCGAAGACACTTAATACTATTTTGGAAAGTTAATGTGGACGTAACTTGTGAGTGAGAGATGTAAACGTTCAGCATTTCAAGTCGGTCAATATTTGTTGCATTTAAGTCCAAATAACGTCATTTGAGATTTTGTTACATTTAATTTCTGTTTCGATTTGAGAAACCAACTAACAAGTTTGTAGATTGTCGGTTATAATAGCGTTAGTAGGATCCACTGAGGAGCATAATGCTACACACGCAGTGCCATCAGCAAATTGCAGAGAATAGTTTGGTGATTGAGGTTGTGGGTCGCCTATATATACAAAGCGATTTTAATTTGTGTACGATTTGGATTTTAGCATAAAGCACCTATTGGGAAATAGTTTTATCGGCAGTACCAGTTTAACTACCCATCTATTTATTCTATTCCAATATAACATAATTTACAACTTCCGTGTAACTTTTACTATTTTTTATTTGCGTTCTTCGTTTGTTTGCAAGCTCCCGGAAACACGTAGACTCTAACATAAAAATATAATTGCATAAATAGTGATAACAAAGACATAAATAGCTTTCAGTTTTCTGCATTTTTTCCGTTCATCTATGGCAAGATTAGTCTAAAAATTGACGTGAGTCTAGAACGTGGAGCTGTAAAAATATTTTTTCAAAATTTCTTTGACACTCTCTTCTTAATTACGCGCAGCTTACTTAAGTTGAAATTCAGTATCTAGATCAATCCACATATAGGAAATACGTTTCTAATCATATCCACTTTCGTTTCATGATATGCGATCATGTCTTTCAGCGCAAGTGATCGAGGAATAGATAGATGTATAATTCATTGTCATTTTAAAGTCTTCGATGAAATTTCTTTTGAGTATTGGTAATAATAAATGTATATTTGAAATACGTAATCGTCAAGGCTGTAAATCGGCTTAAATGTACTCACACACTTTGTTGAATGATTTTTTTTGTATTACTTTAAAGCAGGGATGCAAATAACCACTCGCCTGGGGCGAGTGATTCATCGGTGCGGGCGAGTTCTTAATATCACTATTGAAATTTAGAAAGTAAGTAAATGATTCCTATTGTAGAATGTGAGCTAGTAGCTTTCTTCTTGGGCTAGTAAAATTTTGTTGCTTACTTGCATCCCTGCTTTAAAGTAAATAATTGTGTTACATCACCCTTTAAAAGTGTCTTTACCTCTGAAAGTAACTGCACCCGTCTATTCGGCACTGACATTCAAAATCAATCAACTACTACAAGAGCTGAGAAAAACTAGTTAGCGTTCCTTTACGTAGGGAACTAACACTTCTCTTACCGGCCGTTTCACATTATCATGAGCGAGTTCGTCCGAGTTTTACTTATCGTACTGGAAGGAGCTTCTCAGTCCCTTGCTTCAATCTAGAATACCAGAAACTCCATTAGGTTCTTGGAAAGATACGAACGATGCCCTTAATGCATTGGGGAAAAGTGACTCTGAATATCTGACTAATGCTACAATCTGAATTACTACTAACATGTTTTTTGTATCGTTCTGAAAGACTTCTCTTAGCTATCATTTCGTTTCCCACCTTAAGCTGATGAGCGTTAATAACATACTGGACATTGTACAGTTTGCATATTTTCATGACATTACTTTTAATTGTAAATATTTCATCTCTACAATAATTAAATTCACCTTCTTATTCAATGTTTAATTCTTGACACCAATTAGTGATCCTTTTCCTAACACGTGAATTAAGTCGTAGGAAACATGGAACGCATAGTTTAAATTGTGCGATGCTGTTACAGCTCATCATTACAAATTTTATTCATGAATCATAAGAAGAATAATTGTAATAAATTTCCCATGTTTCTTGTACTTAATTAACATTTTAAAATGGGAGCTCCTTCGTGGCTAAGCAGTTAGCGTACGCGTCATTGGCGTGGGAGACCCGGTTTTGATTCCCGGAGGGAGCTCATGTGGTTCAGATTCCACGTTAATCAGTAGGTCCACGTCTCATATAGCTTCGTTGTTGAACGGGACGTTAAACTCAAAATCAACTCAGCTTTTTAAAATGATAATGTACTTCGTACAAAGATGATAATGTATTTGCATCTTCCAGCTGCTGCTAAAACTATACACACGTCTTTAGTTTTCATCATATTAAAGTAGTGATTGCTATTAGTTGGTTGGATTAGGACAGCTTTGACAAGAACTTTAGTGTTCGTTTTTATTGGATATTTCATGTTCATTAATATATTTCATTACTCGTTGCTGAATCAGCTAGAATTCCTTTTTCGTTATTCATTTTATTTTACAAATTGATGATTTTATTATCTTTTTATTTCACCTTCAAAAGTTACTTCCAACGCGTCACCAACCGTTCTAAAATCATCACAACTATACTTATTTGTTATTGAAAGCCGTGCCTCAACGACTAGTTTGTTCATTATGCTGTTTTCACGTATGCCCGTCTTGTTTTATGCTCAGCACTATAGTTGTACTATTAATCAAATTTATCCAGTATATCAGTGGCCTGAATATTGACAACTTGTGAGATCGTAAAACACGTATTTACTGTTATTGATATTAATACTGTCCTAAATCCTGATAAACTAAAGCACAAGTTACCTTACGAAGGCAACTCTTTAATTTTCATGAATTCTGGTCGTGACTGTAATATACATGTTTCTGGTTTATAGTACAGTATGCTACAGAGAATATCCAGTTTATATATAATATCTGCTATTTTGTCTTGCTGGTAATTGTGTAAAACTCAGGTGGTAGGTATCTATTTGGAAAATTAACGTGGGCAACAAAGACAATATCTTTGGCAGAGACGCGTGTATCAGCATTTCTTGGTACAATCAGAAGCACACTTTCGTGTGAATTTCGTATTTCATGAGGATTAATGTCACTGACGTCTTCAAATATGCACAAAAAGTTGCCTTATTATTAAGACAGAAAATCCTCTCCCTAATTAGGTACACTCATTTCAACGTTAATGTGTAAAGAACTTTTTATTTAGCCAACAAACCTCACACGCGAGTGTAAACACACATACAGACTGTTGTTTTACTTCCGTGGAACGCAGTGCTGTGTTTGGGTCCGTGCAACGCAGTGCTGTTTTAGGGTATATCAGATACATGTACATAAAACTTAAAAGTATTACTGCAATGGAAAATCAATGAAAAACAAATATTTCCTCCACTTATCTCAAAACCTAAAAGAGGGAGATGGCTGAAATTTGAGTGAAGTAGAGAAAAGACTATGTAGATTCTATATTTTAAAAGAAAGTTGTCCTAAAATGGATGAAACATAGTAAAAAAAAACGAAACATTAACATTAATGTCAATGGAAAATCAATGAAAAACAAAAAGTCTCTACTTGTCTCTAAAACCAAAAGAGGAAGATGGATGAAATTCAGCTGAAATGTAGAAGAGACTATGTAGATGCAAAAGCAAATTGTCCGAAAATGGATGAAACATAGTCAGAAAAAGCACGAAACATTAATATTAATGTCAATGGAAAAATCAATGAAAAACATATTTTCTTCATTTATCACAGAAACTAAAAGAGAAGATCGCTTAAAATTAGCATATATATAGAAGACTTTATAGAGTGTACATTGAAAAAAGAAACTGTCCTAAAATGACCAAAAAAAAAATACAAAACACGAAACATTAATATCAATGAAAAAGCAATGAGAAACAATTCCTCCAGTTATATCAAAAACCTAAAAAAGGAGATAATTGAAAATTAACTTAAATATATAAGAGACTATGTAGATTCTATATTCAGAAAAAGAAATAGTCCTCAAATCGGCAGAATATAGTAAAAAGAAACACGAAACATGAACATTAATATCAATGGAAAATCAATAAAAAAAATTATGTCGCCTTCATATCTCAAAAACTATAATAATGAGATGGCTAATTGAAAGCTTATTGCAAAGACATTATGAAGAGCTTAAAAAAAGATGTATAGCAGGTAAAGTAAATATGGATAGTACATTATCAAAAGTTTCAGTAAAATCAATAATAATGATAAAATACATGCATCTCCCTCGAATTACCCAGAGCACCCCGTGCTTGAAATATATTTCACATCTGGATTTGGAATCTCCAGACCCGACTTAGCACCCATGTGACTATTGACCTGATTGCTTGACACAGTCTGATCTTTATGGCAAACTCGATAGGCTCTTTCATATGTTAGTCCAGGAAGAAAAAGTGAAAGATCATTTGTTATGTAATTTTCAAGCTCTGTTTGAAATTTTTAATTATATTGTGCGATATGAACTTTACTTGACTTTCGTTTTTCTGTCTCTTTAATATTCAATTTAGAAGGATCTCAATGATGTATCTCAAATACCACTAATGGTCCGAGGACCACAGTGTAAGGAACGCCGGTTTAAACCATAAAATAAAGTAATATAACCAATGGATTAGTATTAATTGCTCTTTAATATGGGTAAATCACGAGAGAAATTACGAGAGTTGGAATTACGAGTGGAAATTTTCTAAATAGGGATTAGGAAATGTAGAAGACTCTAAATTTATACTACTTGTTGCACTTCTGTTTTATGTCTTTTAATGTTTGGCTATTTTGTGTTGAAATTCTACACAAGTTTCAGTTCCACTAACCGCAACATTAAAAAAAAAAAAAAAACTGTGGTTCATAACTTTTCCTACTTTCAACAATGGAATTTTCGGTTTGAGGAAATATGGTTTGAAATAACGTCTATCAGGTCAAAATCGCTACTTAGGAAAACAATAATTGTACTGCGCTCTTATTCTCTAATTGTAAGGGCGCATTACTTAACATTAGTATCGGTTATTTGCGTCATTTTATTGTGCTACTCTCCTTTCTGCATAGAATAAAACATCAAATTCGCAAAACCCTAACGAAAGAGATGACAAGGTTCTTTGCTGCACCTTAGTTTCAAAGGGGCGAAGCCCGCAGCTAGCCAGAAGCTAGTATCTATATCTATATCTATCTATCTATCATTATATATATATATATATATATATATATATATATATATATATACACATATATATATATATACCACCAGATAAAGCCTTAACATAATGAGAATAGAAGTCCTTTTAATGGCAAGAGTAACCAAAATAATTGTCTATCGTTTGAGTTCGAGAGAGACTCTCTCTCTCTTAATATTTTGCAGCGTAAATTCATCTAAATTCAAATGTCTAGGAGAAAGTAAATAGAAAATTCAGTTATAATACTAACCAAAATTCCATCTGACTATTAAGCTCTAATAACGCTATTTATTGCATACATCAGCCTTACCATCCTGTTAGATTTGCATCTCCGATAGTATTATATGAATTCTTGTATTTTGTATTTAGCAATTACTGTTACGATGAATTGAGCGTACAAACATATAAACAAACTATTGAAGCGTCTTTTTACCTGGTATTTTTCATAAACTAGAATGCGGACTGTCTACGTTGATCGCATATTTAATTTCGTATAGAAATTTCTTTAGTCCTGTGTGTTTGAAATCGGCTTACCTGCAATCAGAAAAAAAATATTGCTTTAATAATACAAAAGAATATAAAAAATGGATAAAGTAATATAAATAATATTTAATACAATGGTAGTAACAAAAGTAACATTTACGAAATTTAACTTAACACCATTAACTTAACGCCACCACCTAGTCGGCATAATCGGACGTAAAGTTTCAAGATTTCATTCCCCCCTCCCAAATATTTCTATCGTTCACAATAATAATATTCAATTACTATGTGCAAATTTAAGAAAGATACATAACAAATAAACCGGATTGATTACAACTTTATTTCTGTTTCTTTATGGTTCATACCGAAGGATAAGTAACGTGATTGGTTATCAACAGGCCCGTATTTAGGTATGTGTTATTCTGTACTCGGGCACAGGGCGTCAGAATTTAGGGTACGGCAAATTTTTGGATTCTTTCTTTTTTTTTTTAATCACAAAGTAATATTTAAAACCAACAACCTGCAGAGTCCCGCACAAGCGTGAGAAAATAAATATATTCATGTGTTTAATTCGCTCTAAGTACAGTAGTACTAATTATCTAGCTTATCTCATTATTTTTAAAAAGTCATCCTCTCCCATCCCAACTCCAAGGGGCGAGGATAAACTTCAACATCATGAAAACTGAGACTGTTAAACTCAACGACTTCGAAAACAATAAATTCAACACTTATATCTGTCGTTTTCCAATAATTTTAAGATCTCGCCCCTCCCTGGGCAGTGGAGTACGACCTTGGATTGGATTAAATCTGTCAGTATTCATCTCAGCGACTCCAAAAACTGTGAACTCAACTCGAATATAGGTCGCTTTCGGTGGGAAGGGGAGCGGCAAATTATTTGGAGCACAAGGGCGCACAGCATATAAAT
Organism: Thermobia domestica; assembly: GCF_964235325.1. Classification (NCBI taxonomy): domain Eukaryota; kingdom Metazoa; phylum Arthropoda; class Insecta; order Zygentoma; family Lepismatidae; genus Thermobia; species Thermobia domestica. The sequence goes on along the minus strand of NC_137463.1, from coordinate 166,950,099 downwards.
ACGGGCCTGGTTATCAACGATCAAAACTATTTAACATATTCGTTTGATGGTAAAATGTTTCTAGTAATCCATCAAGAGGAATGAACTAGAATTCGTACTAATTATAAGTTTTGTTCTACACACAATACTCCATTACATTTTGTTATACGTTTTATTACATTTTCGAAGAATATCAAATACACTATTTCGTGGATGTGAAATGTTTCCCATTTATTTACATGAGTAGAATGAGTAAGTTCAAAATTTTATTTAAAACTTGCGTTACGATACAAAGCTCTACCTTACAATGTGATTGTGTGTTCCCACATACGAAACCTCATGTCTTATCGATGTACCTTGATTTCCCTTGTGCAGTTGTATACGGGAGTAGCGACTCCACTGCAGGGTCAATCGGCTCAATTTCTCCGTAGTAATTTCATCCACTTGGGAAGGCTGCGTCACCTTTAATTTTTGATATGAATTTTCTTTAGTATTCCTAAGTATGGTGTGGTAGACGGGTAGAAAATTACGTTTTATAGAAGGAGAGGAATCCGACTATTATCACTTAATGGTAATAGACTCTTATTTTAATTTAATTACAAAGCACATAGCCGCGAGACCATTAACATACTTCCATCTAAATATTTACCTGTGTGAACATGTTGACATGTAGATACTTAGCTTTTGAGAACGGAAAACGAGTAGCGTTCATGGGAGAGAGAAGAAGAGATGATGTACATAATACGGAGAACGTTCAAAAAGTTTTGTACAATGGGCCATAACTTTTAATAGTTGCACTAGTACCATGAAATTTTATGTGCTTGTACTTGTCCTTTGTGCTGAAGTTCTGTGGGCTTCCTCTATTTACAGATATATCCAAATAGTCGGTCATTGAATTCCTGTACAAGACCTGGAATTACTCAGCCACATGCATTCGACACAAATTGCTTCGTGTATATGATGGCAGGGAAAGTCATTGGACCGCAGGAACATCCAGTAATGTGTACAAAGGTTCCATAGTGGTGATTTCAGGGTGGTGGGCATACCCTGTTGTCGGTGGCCTGTTGATAGGAGATGTGACTGACATTTAGAAGTGTCACTACTAAATAGCAATAAATAAATAGCTGTATTTCGCCTTTTCTGCATTTGGCGATTAGCCTTATCCCGTGTATTGTTCACATCAGAAAACGTATTGGTATGTCTCATATTTGCTGTTTTAAGTTGGTGGCCACAAAATACCCTCCTCGTTAGTAGTAAACGTGACTGGCGTTTAGAAGTGTCACTCTTAGGTGACAATATAATAAATAGCTTGTAGTCTTATTCCGTGTACTGTTCACTTCAGTCACTGTAGATTTTTGTGAGAGTTTCTAATTTATTTCTTTTGCGAGATATATTTACAAAATGCTCCCCCTTGATAGTCCGCGCTACAAAAAATACCTAGGTAGCGTGAGAGTTAAAACCAATTGACATACAAAAAACAACTATAATATTTCACACATTGAATTTTATTTACAACTCATAATCTAAAATTATTGGAACAAAGTTATTTTTGATGCACGCTGATTGGGTAATCATTTTAAAATCTTCCTTGAATTTTTTCGAAAAGTTTTATTTACATTTTTATTTAAAAATATTTTTCGAGTGCTTTTTGGTCTTGTTTTTTAAAAATTTTGGTTAGAAAATATTTGAACACTAGTGTTGGAATTACGACTTATACGAATTACGGAATTACGTTTAAGGTCATTTGTTCAAAGTTATTTCTAATGCAATCTGATTGGCTGATCACTTTCAAATCTTTATTTAAAACTTGTAAAAGGTATCATTTTTCCCCTCAAATTTTTCGTTTACTAGTCGAATTTTTCAATTTATAGTTCAAAAATGTTGAGTTTGAAAATTTGGTTTCGAACATTTTAGTTGGAAAATTCGAAATTTTAAGTCCGAAAATTTTCATTCCAAAATAGTTTCACCTGTTTTTTTTTCGAAAATGTTGGTTTAAATTGTTTTATGATCACTGTTTAAAAAATGATTTGTTTGAATTTTTGAAGTTGAAAGGTACTACATTGATTAAACAGTTTTTGAATTTTTTTTAAATTAATGTTTTATAAATTATTTCCAACAATTGAAAAGTATGCAATTTTCTTTCTAGTTTGAAGAGTTCGTTCAATTTTCTCACTATCTTAAAATTTATATTATAGCTTTACTGAAAATTTTACAATTACTGGGTAGAACAAAAAGATCTCAACAATAAAGATTTTAACAAAGATAACTTTTCACCAACGACTTTACACTATGTCCTAAGCTTATTCATATGATCATATAATATAATAATGTATCTTCTCTTAGATGCGATCAAAATCCTCCAAATTTAAATTACGGTAATGTTTTACCCATGTAAAGTATAAGTATGTAATATTACAATTTATAAAAAAATATTATCTATCTATCTATCTACATATATATATATGGTGGTATACTTAGAAAAAATTACATCGAGAAATTGAGTTTCGCAAGTTGTTTGAAGTCCATAAGAAAAAAAAATATTCATAAAAGTAAATGTTCTGAGAGTTCCACCCTGTAAGTTTCGTTAGTGCGAGTTGGTTTCCCTTATATCGCTTCATTGACTAGAAAAAAGAACATACTGTGTATATTATTTGTCATGGTAATATAGCAAACGTTCGTATTCATTCAGTAATCATGTGACATAGTGCTCAGTGGGATAGTGCTCATCTCTGGTAGAGGGATCCCTGTTTCACCCCCAGACTATGTGAATTTCTGTTGGATAAGACCGTGTCGTGGGTTTTCTCGCGGTTCTAAAATGTCCTTTAACATGCTCATTCCAGCAATTATTTTATAATCATTCACTTAATTAATCATCCTTTTCTCTGATCCTGCAGGTTATAAACGTGCGACGTGAAATTAAAAATTTTATTTGATCAGTAATTAGCCAATCAAAACTAGTTTATCATTATTGTGCTATATTCTCTGTTTATTTGTTGACTTAAATGTTAACTTATGTGTTAAAACCGTCAGTCGATCTGTAGACTGTCACATGGATTAGTATAAATAATTTACGAGCATGTCACGTTGATTAAAATAAATTGTGGTAAACACGTAAATATTATGGTGAAATACTAATGTCAAAGTGTAGAGTAGTTTGATAATAGCGCTAGAGAATTCCCAGGAAGTCCATGGACATAATTATCATGTTAAGTTTTAGCATCCTAGTGTTGAATTCAGTTGAGAATTCATAGTATTTTTACTTGGGTAAATATTTCCTCTTGGGTAAATTTACTCAGGCTCCCACCCGAATCATTAATATACAACTTGTAATCAGAAATTAGCACTATTCTATCAAATCTTCATGCTTTCATGTCATTGATTTTTTCTTAAGAAGGAAGAAAATTTGTTTCGTAACGTCGGTTGGTGACCCAATAATGATATTAATTAGTGTATTAATTCAGGCTGCAAACAATGCCCATTTACGTAAAGGTACTAAGTAAAATTACTATCACAACTGACTTCTCGTGCTTATTTTCTAGCATTTATTATAGCTGTTAAAAGAACTGTAAAACTTGAATGAGTATGTATATGCTCAAAGACACTGATTATGTTGTAGATGCTACTAAAGGAAGTAACACTAATTACAAATTTAAGTAGTTCAGGAAATTCAATGCATTGAATTTATTACTTCGATTATCTTACATACATTTGTTGTTTAATCTTGTGAATTTGTACACTGTAATGTATGTCCTTAGATGTTCGAGTATATTCAAACAATTGATTATAAACAAATAGAGAAATATTTGATTTTTGTAAAGAAACATTAATTTCTGTTGCTGGGTTATTCTTCCTTTTATTAGCAACGATACACACTTAGGAAACATACTTCGTAATTAGTTTCTCTAACAAGGTACCGTATATTCGCGAAGTGTCCCCTCGGGATTCATGTAAAATTGATTCAAATGTAAATGTAATTAGTGTCCGAGAATTATAGTAGTGTGTGATGGAATTCCGGATATATGAAGACCCATAAATCTGGAACTTAACGGTATTGGCAGCTAAAATTAGTACAACAAACGTTGGGCCGCGGAGAACATTTGAATCAGTTTTACACGAATTCCGAGGGGACACTTTGCGAATGTACGTTGCAAACAATTTTTCTATTGAGCGGCGCAAACTATTTCCCTTGAAGCATGGAATCAGAACCATGAAATGACGTACAAACATGCCGATCATTGTTTTAAGCGCCAATAACAGACTGAAATTCAATCACAAAATTCCATTAGTTGGAATCACGCATAAGCTAAGTGAAGTTTCTTCCATAACCGAGTAGCTCTGAAGTATTTTATATCGCAATAAAAATATATTAGAAGTCTCCATGGTAGGAGCGATAAAATTTCTGTTTGTATATTTCTTTCTATAAGGCCTTCTTTATTTCCAAAGCTATTTGAAAGTAAAGAAAACATTCAGAGATGGCTGGAAGTGTGTAGAACGAAGTATCAAAGTTAAGATTCAAATATACTTATCAAACACCTAGAATATTGGAATAATGTAAAAAATATGCATGCACTGCTAGAAATGTGGGAATAGGGTTATTTGTGGCAACACTGACACTATAAAGACACTACCACTACTACAAGATTGTAATGAATTATTAAAGAAACAAAAATTATAGCCCATGATTAAGTATACTATTGCAACTAGTTGACAGATACAACACATGTTACACAAAGCAATGTGTGGCTGTGCAGCCACAATTGAAATGAACGATGAAGAAGTGTCGGACTTCTTCAACTTCATGGAGAAGGCAGACATGTTGTTGGGGCAAAATCGACATCAACATGAGAACATTACGTACTTTGATAGTGCCACTAATAATTCCACAACACATATTACTGTTCGTAAAGTAGTTCATGTGCTTTAAACAAACACGGAAATGTATATGACTAGAAATGTAGAATACCTTTATTTACAGCTACAAAAAATATTACGAAATCTCACTGAGTTTCAAATGAGGGAAAGAATGATAACAAAATTTGTTCAGTTATAAGATATATATATGAAACAAGAATTTCCTTTTAAAAATGATATGCTAAATGTGAGCTAGTACAGAGAGCTTACTTCTCACATATCTCTGACACCTTACCTCATAAATTTATACCTTTCTCGTCTAATTATTCTACTTATTTTTAAACTTTTACAGATATACGTTTCACACATCCCACAGTTTCTCTTAGTACTGATTACGCCAACATTTTTACTTCCAGGTGGCATTGACAGTGTTGTGAGCTTAGAAGTGTAAGTGTTACCCAACTGTCGGTCTTTTCTGAATGACTATATTTTATATTCGTCTCATGAAGTAATGAAACAAAACCTTCGTATCTTAAAAATTTTAAAATTAAAGCATAAAATGTACCTAACTCGTCTTGGATAAATTAATTCTTGCTTTAAATTTGAAACCATTACCCGCCGCTATTGAATAATTACATTTCTTTGTTGAATAGAAGAAGACAGAAAATTAAATTGAAGTTTCCCTCAACTAGTTAAATGTTTCCGTATTCACAGCTCTTTTCCGATACTTCATAACACAAAGAGCAGAGAAATTCATTTCTCTCCTTAAAAACGAAAACATCTCAGAACTTTCCTCTCTACTCTTCTCTTCAAGTAAAATAAAGAATGTTTCTTTCTTTTTTGTATATGTGATTAATTTCCGTTGGCTATCTAAATAATGAGAAATTTTCAAATATCCGTTACGACAATGCTAAGGTTATTGGTTACGATCAAAACTGAAGAATCGGGTTCATTGATGCAGATAATCCACCCATCAGAAGTGAACAGATTCTCTGAATCGCTGAACGTTACAGATAAGAAATTTAGTATATGGACATTTCATTTCAAATAATTAGACCCGTCTTTCAGCGTTTTGTGTTATATTTGCCCTAGAAGGAAAGAAAAAGTTTGGGTTTATAATTGTTATAATTCGATGGCCACGCCTCGAAAATTTTTAACGTTAGAGACATGAAATTTTGTATTTAGATTTTTTTTATTTAAAGTAAATAAAGACCAGTTTCAGCATCTTTTTATATTTCCCCTAAAGGAGAAGAAGAAAGTGGTTTGGAAAGAAATAGTGCTGTTGAAATTCTTAAAATAAGATGTCCGTTTCTCGAAATTCCTTAAAGGTATGAAAATTTGTGTTTTTGGTTCTTAATTTAGAGACATGTTTAAATGTTTTTGATGTATTTCTTACATCGGAAGAAACAGCGTGGAGAAAGAAGGGTTGTGGATGTAATTATTAAGATAACTGGACCATACCTCGAAATTCCCTAACAGTAGAATAATGTTACCTTAAGATGTATCTTATCGTTTGTTAATGTTTTCCTTTGAATGAAAAAAAAGAGACTAAGAAGAAAAGGTGGGGTTGCCATTTTTATAATAAAATAGCTATATCTCGAAATTCTTAAGATTAGAAATATCTCAGGAATAGAAGAAGCATGAGCCTGTAACGTTATTTCTTCCGTTACAATCCCTGATTCCAAATATATATTGAATATTTATATACTACGTAAGATTATTATAAAATCACACCTCAAGTCTACACTTCGGAGTATATATTTTGTACTATATATCGAATTTGTCACATTGAAAAAATTAACAATCGCATTCCTACAAGATGGTTCTTCCTTCTATCATTTTTAGTTACCATATGCTAAATAAACAGGTTGTCATAGCAACGAAATATATCGATATAATATAAAATATTTAAAATTATTTTTTTATATCTTTTTCTCTTCTTGTTCTTCTTCCTAACAGCTTGTGCCTGCCTTTTAAAAAACACCTTTGGCTGTAAATAGAAACAATACTTTGATTTAGGATTTAGGATTTAGATTTCTGGGCTTTCGGCATCTAAGGCCATTTAGCCCTTCACGATTCGAGGGATGACGTCTCTCGGCGAGCACACAATCCGGGGAAAGGGAAGGAAGAAAGGATGGAGGAAGGAATGAAACTGCCTGGGACCTATAAGTTAGGTACCATCCCGGCATTTGCTTGGTGGGAATAAGGAAAACCCAGAAAAGCCTCATTCAGGGTGCCTGGCGTGAAAAAGAGTTTTACACTTTTTCGACCGAGTGCCCCAACGGGAATCGAACCCGGGACCGCTCGCACCGAAGGCGAGAGCGTTAGCGACTACGCTAGACGGGGGCCCAAAACAATACTTTGAAGTACATAGAAAATATACATTATCGTTGTATGTATGGCTCCCGAACCGTAGGACTTCTTATATTGATTAGAATTGAAGAAAGAATTTTGGACAGTTAAACATTTCATATACATAGTTACTCTACGTTTTGAATTGTCTTTGCATATAAAAACTACAATTCATAAAACAATATATTATTTTCATCTTATCTCAATATCATTCTTATATCTTTCCATAATCAATTTTATTTTAATCTTATAAACTTATTGATGAGAAAGACATATTCAAAATGTGGTAAGTTTGCTGATTATTTAGGTCCTAAATAGATGTTTTAATTCAATACCATTTATACTTGTTAACAATAAAGTCAATGTAAACTAAAATACAACATAACCTATTTCACTTATTCGGGCAGAGTTAGCCTAACTTTGATAAACAATATTTCTATTAATATATAGATGTGATTGCATAGAATGTGAACGAAGTAAAAATTACAATGAAATCATAACAATATTCAAAGCGAAACAAAACAAAAACTAATTGATATCACAAAAAATAATCACACAATAAAGAAATACTTTTACCAAGGATTATTCTGAAACTTCGATATTATCTATATTGATCTTAGATGGAACTTCTGTAAGAACTAATTTTTCAACTTATTGTATCATATTGTTTCTTGTAACTTATAACTTTATTTCGTCAATATTTAGTAAACGCAAAAATGTATTACTAGTTTTATATCCTTTAATTCGAAAACTTTAGGGTTAACATGTCTAATACATAAATAAGGTCCAACATATAAATCGAAGAACTTATAAATTCTCTTCAACTAGGCATCACTTTGAGAACGTAACCTCACAAAAACCAGATCATTGATCTGAAATTTGGATCTACCTGTCTGTTGATGTTCGATCTTTTGGTTTCTCGAAAGAAATTTTCGTGTTCCACGAAGACGTACCATACTGACAAGGTGTGAATAATTCAATTCATCATTCTCAATAAGTTTAGTATTAAAATGCTGTTCAATGGTTTGTATGGGATCAGTTCCATTATAAATATTCGCCTGACCAACTCCCATGGTATCGGAAACTGAACAATTTAAATAGTAGGTAATTTCCGTCACTTACTTAATCCAATCTGTGTGTCTGTTTTTGCAACAGTGTCGCAATAACATACCAAGATTTCAATGAACTTTTTCAACAATAGAACTACTTGGACGGTGTGGAGTAACAAAATGTACTTTAATGTTGGAATTATTCATCGCACGGATCAATACATTACTGCGAAATTGTCCACAATTATCACACAAAATATGTTCAATTTGTCAACAATGTGGTATGTGCGCATTCAGAATTCGATGCACAATCGCAGATGAAGTTGCCTTTCGTAAAGGATACGCCACTAAATACCTCGTAAAAACATCCATGACAGTCAAAACAAAACTATCACCAGTAGGTGCTCGAGGAAGAGGTTCATACAAGTCAATTGAAATGAAAGAATGAGATCTTTCAGGCATAATTGACATCATAGGTTTATATATAGATTGGAAATTATGCTTAATTCTCATACATTGCTCGCAATCATTAATATAACTCTTAATTTGCGTCCTAAGTGACTTCCAATAAAATGATTTACTAATTAGGAAATATACTTTAAAATATCCAAAATGACCAAAATCGTCATGATATGCTTTTAGTATACGAGACACCAACGTCGGGAGAATGCAAATTTTCTTTCTATTTTTCAATTTGAAATCTTTGATCAAAAGTACTTCATGAGACAATTGATACAGTGAATTCCAATTACGAGGACAACCACAATCCTGAGGGCAAGAAGTTAAATGATACATTATTTTAGAGTAACCTTCATAATTCTTTTGATGTTCTTTCAATTCATCTATGGAGATTTTAGCTATCTCATCCTGTAAAATTTTGAAGGCATTTATAGACAACACTCGGTGATTATCGTCTGGAAACAATCTTGAGAACCGGGACCTTACTTAACCTTTAATATGTTGTACTTCAAAATCAAAAGATTGAAGTTCCAGTGACCATCGCAATAGATGATTTTTCTACCTTTGAACTCTCGGAAGATGTCGTAGAGAACTATGGTCAGTCAAAACTATATATAAAAAAACAACCACTTACATAGGGAGCAAACTTTCGGAGTGCAAAGTGTACTGCAAGCAATTCAATTTCAGTTTTCGTATACCCTTTTTCTGAACTCTCCAGTGTATGACTAACGCAATGTGTGACTGTTGGTTCATCTACAGTAGAATTAGGTTGCCACAAAATACCAGAAATTCCAGACAACGATCCGTCGCATTGTACATAAAAAGGACGATCAAACCTAGGGTGGTTCAAACGAATATTTTCCATAATACAAGCTTTCACTTTGTAAAAACTCCTTTCTTTTAGAACACCTCATTGCCAAGGAATCCCCTTTTCAGTTATAGAGAATAAAGGCTGAGCTAATTCCGCAAACCGAGGTATGGATTTTCTAAACCAATTGAATAATCATAAAACTTTCCGGGTTTCTTTACGATTTATTTGATCTGGCAGATCCATTATAGCTTGTATTTTAGATTCGCTGAAGCACATTCCTTGGGTATCTATTGTATACCCCAAAAATTCAATAGAGTTCTTAAAAAAATTGATTTTTCTAAATTAACAGTCCTTCCAAACGTTTCAAAACAATATCTAAATTTTTTAAATAATCCTCAGGTGTTTTTTCCATAATTAAAATATCATCTGCATAAAAAATTACGTTTGCTCGTAGATCTTGTCTAACACTTTATTTAGACATGAAGCTAAAGCGGCTCTTCCATTAATCAAACCAAAGACTACTCAATTATGTTCATACAACTGTCCCTGAAACGAAAAAGCTGTGTATGGTCTAGAACTTTCACTTAATAATACTTGGTTATACGCCATCATCAAATCCAAATTTCCAAATATAGTAGGCCTTTGCAAGGAACTAAGGATTTCTTCAACAGAAAGATATCTAACTTGTAGTTTTATATATTTATTTAATTTTCTCAAATCTAGCACAATTCTCAATCGTTTACCATCATTTTTAGGCACTACCTGTAAGGGATTTAAATGAACACTCTGAGAGGGACTTATTATACCGTCTTGTAGTATTTCACTAATTTGTTTTCTTATATCCTCTCTAAATCTATATGGTATAATGTACGGTTTCGTTACAATAGAAGTTTCAATATCCACCACAATATCATACACAAAATTTTTACAACATCCAGGTCTTTTAGAAAATACATTTCTATGATTATAAAGTATATCCTTGATTTGGGATAAACAATTTCCATGTGCTTTATCAATAGCTTCTACGATTTCATCTACACAGTTATAAATTGGCGATCTCTATTGTCCATAACAGCCTCTTCATTCCTATGTCCCCCGCTATCTATTTTATGATCATCGCAATCATTTCCACTTAAAACAATATTATGTATAAGAGGTTGGCATTGGCAAGCAAAATCATCACTGGCGGGAATCAAATCTTGAATAATTTTTCAAGATTTCATATAGAAAATGTCTTGTTCTCAAAATCTAAAACCGCTCGTAATTGTGTAGGGAAAAACCAGCCTATTAATACATTTTCATTCAATTCTCTTATAACCAACATAGGAATCGAAATTTCGTAGTCTTGTATAGAAATTACTAGTTGAGTTTTTCCCATAACTCTTTTATGTTTACCGTTATAATCAACTAAAATTAAATTGTTCACCTTTTGTATTCTAGGATTAGAATGTTCTTTTGTAAGTTCACACCAAAATAAATAGGAAAGAAGTGATATGGAAGCGCCTGTATCAATCAGAGCTTGAAGGAGAATACCAATAATTTTGATAGGTATTTTAGCTGTACAAAATGTCTTCAAGAAAACAAAATTATTATCGGGTAAACACATATCTTCTACATCATCATCAAACGTCTAATGACAAATACTTATATGAAGATATTGCGGGCTATTACTATAATCTAAAGCTTTAGGAATAGTTTCATGTAGGGTAAAGCTAATCAAAGATACTCCATATGAATTTAAATCACTATATTGTTGGTTGCTGTCATTTAAAAGATTTGAAGCATTGTTTTTAAGATTAAATCACTGTTTTTATATTCTTGCGAATAAGTTGCTGACGTGGCTTTAACCCATTCCACGTCAGCCGGATCTAGATTAAATTCGCGTTGTCGAGAGATTCGATTAGGTTGCGTTTAATTTTACAATTTTGAGTACAGTCCTGTATACTATTGACTTCACCAGTCCTTTGACTCCTATTCTGAAAATTTCTGCCATCTATGTAATTACTACGAAATCTAGGAGTTTGTCAGAAAGTAGCTCGATTATTTAATTATTCCTAAAGGTGGTAAGATTATTATTTCTGTTTCTTCTAAAATTAGGTTCAGTCACATTGCCATTATGAGAAAATCTAACATCTCTCGTACTACGACTACAATCTTCTCTAACATTGACATTTCGTACCGAAATATAATTCGCTTCATTTCTGTTGTTATTACCTTGCAATCCGGACTGACTCTCATAATTTTTAACTATCATTATTAAGTGATTGAAATTAATATACTGCGAAGAGATCAATACTTGCTGTAGCCTAAAGGATAATAATAATCTTATTGATGCAATAATGTGTGATTATTACTGATATGGATTGATCTGCTTCAAGTCATTATATGCTGAAATTACAGAATCTGTAAGACTTTTGTCCACTTTAGGATCAAAACGTCGGTTTCTAATCTGGACATCCTGGTCTGCTAACATAAAATCATTTTTAAATTTGCTAACAGCGCATTTTTAAGATCTGAATAATAGTCTGGAGGAAATCCATCGAAACTAAAAATTTCAGTATGTCTAATGTTTCTTGGTGGCTTTTACCTAATTTGAGGGTATTGAATCTGAATCTGCCGGGTGTACAAATGTACACGTTGAGCGTTTTGAGTAATACAAGATGGCGGCTGTAAAATTGATAGGAATATTTTTGTATATTTTATCAAGATGGGTATCAAATTATATGTTTTTTGGGTTGCAGATTCGAATAATAATCTAAAAAATGTTACGAAATTGATACAAATGGAGATATTCAATATGGCACCCAATATGGCGGCCGTAAAATTGACAAGAATATTTTTGGAGTATTGTATCGACATGGGTATCGAATTATATGTTTTTGGGTTGCAGATTTCAATAGTTACTTGAAAAATCTTATGAAAATGATAGAAATCAATATATTCAATATGAAATATTCAGATTCGCGACCCTCGAGCTAGGTACATACTTAGAAAAATATCTGATACACTTGAAATTTTGGATTGAGTATTGATGCTTTCTCCGTCACCGCAACTCATCTTGTTTGCGCTCCGGAACATTTTTTTCCACATTTTGGGCTTCTCTGTACTTATTTACAAAACCATTCCTTTCTGTGTGCAAAAGAAAACAAACAACACAAGCTTACGTTTGAAGATTTTCTTATATTTTTTTCCTGGGCGTTTTCTTAATCAAGGATTATGTTGCTGGCCACATTTACAATACAAAATGCCGATGTTTCTATGTTACTCCGCAACAAAATAATAAATATCACAGATCTGTGACTTGTCAGTCTTCCTCAGAAGAAGTGTCCATGTTTTCGTCTTCTAGATTCCTAGTATTTTGACGTGTGAAGATATTCTGGCATCGTTAAGAGGCTTCACAATTGCAGAAGCCAGTGCAGCTATTATGATTTGCCACACAGCCACAACGTCCTTTACACATGTTTTCAGAAGAACAGCCGCAACTCACCATCTTCAAGATGTCTTTCGGTGGCATCACAGTTCCCGGTAGTACAGTAACTGGTTACAATGTTTTATTGAGCTCATCACGATACCACCCAAAATGTGTCGGATCCATGTCTGGTGGGTCTGGTTTACCTGCTTGTTTCCAAATACAAGCCTGGAAATGAGCTCTGTTTACATTTTTAGAGAATGACTCCGTAGTTGGTGGCAAGCTCTTCAATTTTGGCATACGTACGGCAATTTTCTTTGGCAATTTCTTTAGCCAGACATCTCTTCTGACATCAGACATTGTAGGGCCAGTTATCCTACTACCATAGCAAGAAGCTATAAACTAGGGTTGCTTCCTGAATCACATCTTCAAGTAGTGATATCTTATTTCCAAGCTTTTGAAGCTCCTTCCCACTTTGTAGTACTTTCTTCGCCTTCTGCTTTCATATGCCATAAAGAGTAGGAACTGTATCGCAGCCAGAAAGAGCGAAGTGCTAGTAAGTTTGAAACAATATCATTGTGTTTGGACAAAGATAATCCAATGTCAATAACTCCTCTCTGACTTTGAGTTGCCTCCATAAAAATGTTACAAGTAAGTTTTTGTGTGTGGTAGTGGTGCATCAGGAGTTGAAGAATATCCGTGCCATCACTAATTACATTTATTGTACAATTACTGTCCAGCTGATTGGCTACCATCACTACTTGTGTGATAATTAGGACATCACCCTCTTCGTGTTTTTCATATCTGGACGTTCCTTGATACAATCAGCAGTTATTTTTGTTGTAACATCGTCAGGTCCTGTGATGAATAGGCTTTTGGTGGAATCTGATGGCAACCGTTCTGCCATTAGATACTTGCAGATCACCTGTAATAGTTGACCTTATTCCTCGTAACATTCAGCACAACTTGTTGGGAGGGCAAGGACGTGTTGAAAGACAATTTATGTTATCTGCTACATGTTGATCCTGTTCTGACGCTTCTTATTCCTCCCTTGGAGCCGAATTCCTTGTATTTGTCAAATATCAGGTACACGTTGCATTTTTTCAATTTTTCAAGCACATATGACCGATACAATTTTATGAAGTCAAGAACAGTTCCGTTAGTTGGCCAGTTGATCACCCACAAAACAGCACAACCATCAAGCATGATAGCATCTTCGTGTTTGTACGATCTCATAGACTTCTCTACCTGTAATATTTGTTTCAGTTTTGACTTACTTTTGCAGAACCTGGGAGTCCCATAGTCATCAAACAAAGATGTGGGGACAGCGGAAAGCTCATATGAAATCATTCCTTTAGCATCAACATATCTTGTAGATGTGAGACACATTGCACGCGTGTACAAGAGTTCTGTGTCAATGACACCACTACTAGCTGTTCTTTTGACGTCATCGCAGGAAACATTACGAACCGTTGTTGAGATTGGATCGTGAAAACCAGTTGGTAGTTTTTCTTTGTAAGGACACGCCTTCTCACCTATCTCAACAGCATTATCAACATTCACTTTCTGGGAATAAATTTTCCCTGTCACAATATCCACAATAGTTTTTGGGTGATCATCGGTCTTCAGAGGATCTATACAATGAGACAGCTTTTCCTTTAACTTAATTCGGTCTGCGGCATCTCCTTTTACTAGAGATGGCATTTCTTCCTTATGCTTAGTTATTTCCATATATCGTCCAAGATCTCTCATGGCATAAAGGTAATTTAGTAAACGATTGCAGGTGTGAAGGCTGAAAGCCCATCGCTTCACTGCTGATGGATTTAGTGTAAGTCCGATTATTTCTCCAGGTCCATGGCCATAACGCATAAATGTATTCTCAATGAACATGTCTGACCATATAGCATTCCAGATACCTGGTTTGTGACGCAGAACATGTTCACCTTTCATAAATCGTTCTAGTATTTCACTTGGAAGTCGCTCGATTGACCGCAGATAAAGAAGACCATATCTAGCGTAATTAACATGACCAGCAGAAATAAATTATGGTAACATCAACCTTACAGCAACTAAATGTAACGGAATATCACCTTCTCTCTCTACACGTACGTAAAGCATCATAATGAAAACATGTTTAATTACAATATCCAACCAAAGTTTGCAGGTTCGGCTACTCTTTGCTCTTTCTTCCAGTAATGCCATTATATCTTCATAGTTCTGAAGATGCGTACTAGAGATAAGTGGTCGAAGTAACTCTTCAACAACCAGGCGTAATACTCTCACACTCTGAGGAAACGTTTTACCTGACAACATTCTGCTGGTACCCCCAAAAGCAGAGTCCATTATTTGTTGTAGGCCATTACCAGACATGAGTACCAGACAGATTTATGGAGTATAACTACTATTTTGGTGACAATAAATGCAGAACATTTTCTTTCAACTATCTCTTATTTTGTTTCTGAGATATTTTTCCTAAATTCTATGAAAATGCTGACATCTGTGAGCACAAAATTAAGATATTTACGATTTATTATTACTCATGTCAGTAAATATTTTTTTTCAAAAATAGGTATAAAAAATGACGACATAAACTTCTTTTTCAGCCGCCATATTGGACTCCATATTGAATATCTCGATCTGTATCAATTTCATAACATTTCTGACATTATTATTGGAATCTGCAACCCAAAAAACATATAATTTGATACCCATCTTGATAAAATATACAAAATTATTCATATCACTTTTACAGCCGCCATATTGGCCGCCATCTTGAATTACTCAAAATGCTCAATGTGTACATTTGTACACCTGGCAGATTCAGATTCAGCATCCTCAAATGAGGTAAAAACCGCTGATAAACATTTGACATACTGAAATTTTTGGTTTGGTCCACAAGTAGGGTTTTTCCTCCAGACTATAATTACGCAAACTACATCTGATCGTTTTATATCATACCGAATAAGGTCGTAACAATACATGTGGCAATATTTTGAGGAAATTAGCCTTATCTATACCAATTAGTTCACATTCTTCCAATTTTTCTAAAAAGGTACTCGCCGGGATGTCCTCAGTTCTACCGCTGAATTTAGTTAAGGATCTGATTTCACTAAATTTCACGCGATTATATTTAAAACTAAAATACCTTAGATGTCTAGGTTTTACGTGTGTGTGGTTCCTTCGACGTGGTCTTATTTCTTTGTCCTCGATATTAGAGATGGTTTCAGAATAATCTTCTGATGGGTTGGTGCCTTCTTCACAGGGGTTGGTGCCTTCTTCACAGGTTGGTGCCTTCTTGATTTAGTTCTCCTATGTTCCTCATACACTACGTTGAGAGGAGGATCAGAATTACACTTTGCAGTATTAATTTGTTCTTTGATGGTCTGTACCTCTTCTTGCAGTCTTTGATTTGTATGTTCATTGACTTGCATTTCTACTACGCCAACGGTACTCCTCATCACTGCAAAGCTATGGATAATTTGCTCTATCCTATTGTCGGTTATTTCTAGTTTGGTATTTATCTACTGCATTACTTGCTCAAATTTAGAACCTATCTGCTATCCTATTTGTAGTTTCACTTGTTCCAATCTTAAATACATCTGTTGTACTATTGGTTGGGTTACTTGTTCCAGTGTCATAGCAACGAAAAACAAGAAATATATCGATATAAAAAATAATTTTTAAAATTATCTTTATATCTTTTTCTTTTTCTTCTTCTTCTTCTTCTTCTTCTTCTTTTTCTTCTTCTGCCCGTAAATACAAACAATACTTAGAAGTGCATACAAAATATACATTATCGTTGTAAGCCTGTAGGCCCAGCAAATGCGGGGTTCTGGGGTCGAAGTTTCCAGGTTGCCTAAGGCTAATACCTAAGTCTACAAACTTGAAATTAATTTGAAAATTGCCGACGGTTGCAAATACCTGAGTTAAGAGAGATTTTTCCATAAAATAACGGTGTAAAATGACATATTACATAAAATTTGATTGTTATCTTTATGAAACGAAGCACATATGCCATATTACGTGAAATTTAGATGCTTGTTATGTACATGAAGGAACTGAGGCCTGAAATTCAAGAAAGATAGAAGTTTTACAATTTGCTTAGATGTTTCATGCATTTGTACCAATTGTAAAATCTGGCGGCATATTGTTTGCCCAAAAAGGCCATTTCGGAAGAAGTTGTCCAGTTTGGTGTTCCACAATTCAGGAATTCTGATGTTGAATTTATATTATGAGTCCAGCTCGCATTTTATTATTGAAACTTTGTAGAAAACACTAGAATACCCTAACCGTAATACAGGCATCCAATACTAAAAGTTATATCAAGATACTGCACGTAGCCTCACGATTACGATGAAATTCAATAAATAGATGGTTCATTGCAAATTTTTTATACGTGTTGCAGTTGATAATTCAAGAAGAACTTTGGATATATCGTTAGGCTTACTAGATAGGCCTAATTACAAATAAACATTCTCACATTTATATAAATCAGTTATAAATCCATACTGCAAACAATTCATTATCGAAACATTTCAGTGTACATGTATTTTAATAGCATTTTGTATTCCCACATATACTGATATAAATTATAACATATATATAAAATTTAGCTATAAGAACCAATACATTTTATAACTGAATCTTCAAAAACTACAATATAAACAAGAACATTATACATCCTTCTTTTTCTTCTTTTATCAACAATTTTACATTGCAATGATCTGGTAAGTATTATTGCAATCAACACATCTTTCCAATCTCCCAACATCTTCCCCCGGTCTCTGCAAGACAATGTTTTGTACCATCTCCTTTCCTTCCTCCTTAGACCAAATTGATCGTCTACCTCTGCACTATCTTCCTTCATTATCAAATACCTTGCCATACTAATTCTGAGCATTAAGCTCTCACTAATTCTGCACACATAGCTCCTGTTTAGCACCAAGCTCCCTGAGCACACAGCTCCACTTACATTTTCGAGCACAGAGCCCCTGTTGAACACTAAGTACCATGAGCACACAACTCCACTTAAATTTCCAAGCACACAGCTCCTGTTGAGCACTAATCTCCCTGAGCACAGCTCCACTTAAATTTCCAAGCACACAGCTCCTGTTGAGCACTAAGCTCCCTGATCCTACCGATTGCGCCATTAGTTACTATGGCGCAGCCATGGTAAAGAACTACGAATTTCAACCAATAGAAAATGTAATTGGGTAGGAGTAAAGTTCAGATTGAGCAGTTGGAAATTAGTAACAAAAACCTATAAGGCTGAAAGTGGTATTACGGACGCGAAGTATCCTTAGTGGATTTGATGGTATTCTGTGTGGATTCTAGAGAAGTATCATTAGTGGATTTCATGGTATCCTGTGTGGATCCTAGAGAAGTATCCTTAGTGGATTTGATGATATCTTGTGTGGATCCTTGAGAGTATCCTTAGCGGATTTGATGGTATCCTGTGTGGATCCTTGAGAGTATCCTTAGTGGATTTGATGGTATCCTGTGTGGATCCTAGAGAAGTATCCTTAGTGGATTTGATGGTATCTTGTTTGAACCCTAGAGAAATATCCTTAGTGGATTTGAAGGTATATGCGGATCATAAGCAGTATTCTGTGTGGTTGGTTATATAATCCTGCGTAGATTGACAATAAGTCCCTTGGGTTAATAATGGTTTAATGGCTGAGTCAGGTAGAAAAATCCGTCGATCTTGAAGTCTTTTATAGGTCATAAAAGTCTCAATCATTTAGAAGGGAGGAGAGTGTTAGGATGAAATGCAATAAATAGACGGGTCATCACAAATTATTCATAAGTAAATGTGTTGTCTATGCTGGTAAAAATTAGAAGAAGTGTAAAGACATGCTGTGGTTATATCTATGGCTACAATGAGTAGATCTTATTTGTGAAGTAATTGTCATAATTTATATATGTATTCGTTTATATTTCTATATGGTTTTTACTTATAAAATATAATAATTATAATGTAACAAGAATACGTAAGTTTTTATACCTATTCTGCTTCGATTGTACATTATATTTTACATAAATTTACATGGTTAATCAAGTAATGGTTGTTATGCCTAACATTTCATAAATGGAGCAAATCTTCATTGGCACACTTCAATTTTAAATAAACTTAACATTCACCAACTAATGTTGTACCTAAGATCATCATATTCATCAGTTTGAATTTGTGGATCATTACAATTTCTGTGAGTTAAATAACATCTCTCCTTCGTCACGTCACACCTGAAGTAGTTTCTAGGTAACATATAACTACATTATTTTGAACAGTATTTTCATTATGAGACTAGTGCTTGTATGTTACTTTCCGGCGTATAATATACGATTATTTAGTAATATCAATGCCTAGCATTAAAATGAATAACTAAATATCGAAGGCCGTCTCCTACAAAAAACATCAGGACATAATCAGACCAAAGATGTAGTCCTCATTGGCTTTATGTCCTTTATATTGCAAACGATGTTTAACGTTTGAAATTCGTGAAATACCCCTCAGACAATGTCAATATATTTGCTTCTGTTTGCGGTTTTTCGTAAGTAGTTTGTTATTTATGTTTCCTTTCCGTCGCCCAATTTAGACTTCTACCATATACACAAATTTGCGATATAATTAGTGGATTTTAAAAGATAATTTACTGTTCTAAGGGGTTCTATTTCTTGGATGAGATTTAGTAGTTCCATTACAGTGGTAAATTCAGATGTAAATATCTCAATTTCGCTGGTAGAGATGGTTTTGCAGTAATTTGAACAAACGGGTAGTATGAATCATCATTATTTGCATCAAATATAATGAATTTGTGTAGTTACTTGGTAATATTTTTTTTGAATTTCTGATGATTTGAGAAGCTGGAATTTATGTTTACGAAAAGCAGAATTTTAACTTCAAAGTAACAATGAGAAAGTATCGATATATATCAACATTATGTTGCTTTATTTCGATTCTTCGGAGATACAAAATGTATTCGTAGTATTTCTGCTAATTATCTTTTTCTGTTTTTATATGTCTTCAATATGTTTTTAAATGAAATGTATAAGTAGTGTGAAAATATGCATTGGAAAATCCGGTTTCTGGCGAAAATATACTTCTACCTGCTTTCTATCAAATTGGACGTATTTAAAGAACTTGTAAAAACAGGCCTGACAAATTTCTTTTTCTATCAGATGCTAAAATTAAACGTGCATATATGAACCATCAAATTGCAAAACTTATTCAAAATTGAAGCTTTGAAACATACATAAGCATGCAAAGAAAATGGAACATGAGTGATTCAAGAAAGTACCAAAAATTTTCCTTAGGGCGAAAAGACTTCAAATACAAGTTGCTTTTTAGTCAAATGATCAAAGACTACAAAGATTTAGCATGCAGTGTGTTCCTGAAAGTGCGTTTCACGGATTCACATCTGGACTTCTTGTTAGGGATAGCGAGAACTGGTTCCAAAAATACTCATTTTCTTGGTAATAATGGTTCTGGTTTCGAAGTTCTGAATTCGGGTACCCGATTCTCGGTTCCGCAACATGGTACTCGATTTTCGGTTCTGCAACCGCATACCTACTTTCGGTTCTGAAACCGAGTACCCAGTTCTTGGTTTTAGATTCGGGTACTTATTGTACAGATCCAAACGCATACTGCATAGGAATATCAAGTATGATAATAGTATTAAAGCAGTAGAAATTTTCAACTCTAAAACGAAAGCTGGATCAGACAGCACACAAAATTACTTATTATTCATATTCAGATCTTTACCTAGCTGAACATCAGACACTTTGTGCTCTGTTCAGCAGCTTGATTTACACTTTTGAAACAAACAAAAAAGTGTGTGCGAAACAGAGAGCCTGATAGATAGACTTAAATACCTAGCTAATTCATAGTACTATGAAGAAAATATGGTAATGTGCGGAGGGGTGACATCGACGAAAGGGGAAGATCGTAGTTTGAGTATTGAAAATAAGGTCATTTGTTTTGCATTCACTATTGGTAGTCTGAAGGCTGGTGCTTTTTGTGATGTTCCAGTTCCTTCTTTGGGGAATACTCCACTCTCTAAACATTACCCGTTGCAAGTGATTGTAAATAAATACTTGGTTTGACATTGGCTAAAAGCTGACAAAGACCAAATAGTAGCAAACAGTGAATTCACTGAACTCTGTTGACAGCAAGTTGAAAACAAGCTGAGCCACTGTAGAAACTACATGTAGATCAACAATAATTCGTGTGTTACGAATAAACATTTTCACAACTGTTTGTTACCTTTGATACAGAGCAGTTGCATCTTGCTATGGGGAAAAGTGTGGTTTGGAAGCAGTTTAGGGAGGATGGAACTACTAAATTTGCCGTATGTTCTTATTGTAAAACAAACTTAAATCGACTGAAAGTAATAGTACTCTATGGATTACCTTTGAACTTTTCATCAACAACATTACTTGAGCCACAGTCTATTTTTACTGTCGAAGATGATTAAGAAGAGAAGTTCTACCTAGTGAGAAAATTAAGGAAGTGTAATGATAAATCAGTATTGTAATAATTGCTTATCGTGTCATCAGTGCTTGATAGAAATGATTTCTTACGTAGGTTTAGTGATTGATTGATTGCGTTGTGTTAGGCTCCCTTTACCACTGAGACTGTATGAGAGGTGGACTTACATCTTAATGTTGGATGAACCACATAAGTTTGCAATGTTTCTTTTTTCTTTCTCGAAAGGATAATGTCCTCTGTAATCTGAGTTCACTAAACTTATTTTATATAAATCTCCTTTAAGAGCACAATATAATAAAAGCTCGCATGGGCGGGTTAGCACCTTCCATATGTTAAATTATTGCTCATTAATATATTGAATAAGTGTATTTTGACCTTAGATATTACAATTTTTACAATGTCGCATGGACGTCTTAACACTAGGATCGTACATCTCCAACTGACTTATTGAACTACTGATCTTTGCAAACTCTTTAACACTTCAGGCTCTCCCTGCCTGAAGAAAATTAACGTAGTTAGTTTTTTACTTCTAAATACTATAAAATAAGCTTAATTTTTCTATAAAGTACACTAACAGTTATATAAGTCTATATATACTATTACAGATAACTTCTGTATAATCTATTCATCCTTTCTTTATTCTTTACCCAAAAGTTCGTTTTCTCTCCTCTGAGCAATTACATTTCTTCAAATTCGAAAAGCTATATTTTCCTAATTGCTTTTTATTATCTGATGATACCAAAGCTGCTGAATTTCGAAAGGTTTCGAAAAAGGAAAAATATATTTTAGTAGCTATATCTTGAAATTTGGTAGTTTCTAATCGAAATAATTGATTCATTGCCGCTTGAAAAATCGAGGCGCTGCTCTTTAACACCATGGGTAAGTGTTTCCATATATATTGTCTACCTTCACAAAGAAACGATGTATTACCTGTCAGGAAAGTAAATGTACACCTGTTTTTTGAGTCTGGCATTCCTGCTCTCTATCCATGGAGAGTATGAGAATTAAATCAATCAAGTGTTTACTGAGGGACAAGAAGAAAAGTCTAATCTGAATAAGACATTGCAGAGGGGCACAAGCTGAGAATGCGAATAGTGCATAGCGTAAATAAAGAGCGACACCGAAAGAGAAAGCCAGAAACAGCTGCTAAACGGAGAAAAAAAAGTAAAAATTGTCGAAGTGGGTACATAAAATACAAATACATCAAATATGCTAACAACTAAGTGATTACCAAGCAACGATTTTGGTGTAGTGGTTAAGGCGCTTTACAAATCCAAAGAACGGCGGTTCGAATCTGCTCCAAGTAGTATGTTTTTTATTCTTTTAAATAATGCATACAACACATGAAAGGTAGTAAAAGAGCGTATTAAGCGTTTAATGTGTTAAGTGAAAAAGAGTTAAAAATTTTGGTGAAATTTATTAGATACGTGAGACAATGAAAATGAGGAAGCAAGTATATTTAATCAGAGGTTGTATCATAGGGTGGTGACCGGAAAAACTAGAAATGTCCCCGAATGTGAGTCTCTACGACAGGCAAATTTCTTCAGAAATATGCGTATTGCAGAGAGAGAGAGAAAGAGAGAGAGAGAGAGAGGGAGAGAGAAAGACGAAGAGAGAGATGCTCCCGGAACTGAGAGTATGGTGCTTCCATTCAAATCAAAGAAATGACAAATAGACGCTTACATAATAAGAATGTCGAATACAAACAGCCATAAAACAGCAAAGTTATAATTGCAAGCGTTATCACCTAAGGTTCCAAGATCCGAACAACATATCACTAATATCCCGAATGCCAAAATATTGTGACTTACACAACTCCCTCTCTCCCCAAATGTGTCCTGTGAAAACAATCACAAGTTTTGGGATGAGGGACCATATTGAGAGTACAATATTAAACTATATAATAGACTTTTAGCAGATTCGTATTCAGTTATTGTTTTCCGCAACCAGTTTTATTGATATTCAAGACAGCAAAAGCACTATATTTGTTAACGACAAAGCGAAGTTATTGCAACACTGCGTTACACAGTGAATCATGCATATTACACTCGTGAATTTTGCTATGTAGAGGCTAGCCACCGAGGAACGCTGAATAACGCCTGGAGGAAGCAGCGAGGAGAGATAGCGATACTGTGAATGGAACAAGCAATGCATTACAGACATTTCAAGAGAAAAAAGAAAGATCCCTCTTTCCACACTTCATGCTGTAGTTCTAACTTCCATTTCCCCATCAAAGTTACATGCCTAGACTATTATACAATTCCATTACACTTAATCCAGAGCCTTCAAACAACTTTGTTCTACGAAGGGAAACGTAGAACACTACACCTATAGATATAACATACATAGACAGTTAAGTAGTAATAGATGAATGCAATTAACCCCACATAATATCGATTGTCTCAATATACACTGGTTTCAAACAATTAGACACATAACAAACATTCACAACACCATCATATGTTAATTCCACTTCACACGTGGTAGAATAAAAACCGTAGACGGACCGTGGAATGAAAACCGTAGAAAATAGAATATTTTTTTTAAAATTACAATTATGAACACAAGTTAGTGAAGGAAACAATGACGACCAATAAAAAGAAGATGATCCGAGGTCGGATTTTGAGAAATAACTTGATAATGAGATGAAAACAGAATTTTATAAAAGGAATGGTTATGATGCGCTAGACACAATATGGTTGCCTGTTTCGTCTCGTCATGTGAAAATGTCTCGTTTTAGAGAAGCGAGAAAAAGCTAACGTTTCATCTTGTGCAGTGGGGGATCTAGCTCGGGGGCGGGGGCCTAGGCCCCCCACTTTCAGATTGACGAAAATAATTTAAGCTATCATTTATATAGTTTTGAAAATTTATAGTAAGGTCATGATATACTTAGCATAATCTAAATTCAGGCATCCACCGCAGTTTTTACCTTCTAGATTCGACACTGGTCTCGTGGCTATCCCGGTGTCATCTCGTGTTTCCAAAGCGAGACTAATTGTTATCTAGTCTCCTTTCGTCTAATTTTCTTTCGTAAATCTCATAATAATAGAAGTAAAATTGGAAGCCATGCGGCTTCGCATCGTAATGAAGTTTACAAGTTAGAATTGATAATCGGACAAGAGAGGGCTATGGAATGCTTTCAAGACCTTTAAAACGCAACGAGTCCAGACAAGGATCTGTCACGCCTCGTCTAGGAAGACAAGACGAGACAGAGGCTTTGTCTCGTCTCGGATTTAACACAACTTATATTGTCTCGCTCATGCTGAATTAGAAGCCTCTCACCAGAGATGAAGTAGATCGTGGGTCGTGGGTGAACAGGACGTGACCCACTGCAACCCACAATCCGCCGTGACCCACCATAAACCAGCGACCCACCATAACATTCATACCCACTACGACCCACCGACACACTCTGCTTGGTGCATCATGTTGACCCACGACCCATTAACCGACTTACACATCTTGACCCACATGTCTCACTTGACACAAGACCCACTTCAGTTCTGGTGAGGGGTTTCCAATTCAGCATGGGCGAGACAATATAGGCTTTGTTAAATCCGAGACGAGACGTGACATGTCCTTGTCTTGACTCATCGCGTTTTAAATGTCTCGAAAGCATTCCATAGTTCTCTCTTGCCCGATTATCAATTCTACCTTGTAAACTTCGAAGTCGCATGGCTTCCAATTTTACTTCTATAATTATAAGGTTTACGAAAGAAAATTAGGCGAAAGGAGAGGAGATAACAATTTGTCTCGTTTCGGAAACACGAGATGACACTGGTATAGCCACGAGACGAGACACATGCTTCCTCTCGCATAGCTAAAATGAAACAATTTAACATGAGGAGTAGAAACAGGCAATCATGTTGTGACTAGTGCATCATAAAAATTTCTTTTCTAAAGTCCTGTTTTCATTTCATTATCAAATGCAATGCAATGCAATGTGTACTGAAAAGCAAATCAAATAACACTCCTCGCCATTCACGCTCCCGAACTCGAAATACATGATTTACTGTTCTCTGTGTCAGGAGAAAGCACATTTAATATATTATTTTTTCAAATAACACGTTTCACAAGTTACTTCACTTTCAATGTGTGACTTCATATCCTAACTAACAATCATCTTGTTCCGATAGGAAAATATCCTCTCCCCCTGCAAAAGAAAATGCCTGACCGTATCGAAAAGGCGTGAACCATCTTTATGTGATTAATAGGGTCCAATATTTCAAAACCCTGCACACAAATATTTCAGTAAAAAAGGAAAAGTTACCCTAAATTTATGAATACCCATTTATGGGCGAAATTTGGTTCCCTTGGAACTTTTTAAGAGTTTGAAGGGCCGCCATTTTGAACATTTTCATCTGATTATTCTGGTTAACGAACTAAGTCAAGATATTTCAACAATTAATATTTGTACCTAGTTTCGTCTCAATCCGCTGAAAATTACGGTCGTTATGGCATTCACAAATAGCGTTATATATATAAATACAGACAGATAGATAGATTGTCATACAGAGGGAGGGAGAAAAAGTGTCTTGGATCCTTCTCGCACCTGTGCTGTGTCAGAGCAAAACCGGGCCTCTTTGCATAACGTATTAACCAGCCTAACCTAAACAGAAGCCTCTTAGTAGTTAACGTCGAGACATGGTCGAGAGGTTTAAGGCATATAGTGATTGTATTTTTAATAACCATAAGTATGTGTTTCGAACCCTCAATTTTTATTCTTTACTAATTGCAAATGGCGTTTACATTCAAAATAAGAGGAATTTTGGTGGCATTTGTTCGGATGTTTTTCTCTTTCGAAATGTAGACAAGAATAAAAGCAATACGCAAAGACAAAAAGTATTATCAGTACTAAACATTACCAATAATAATTGCTACGAAAGACTAAATACGACCCCCTTTACCATCTCTCATGAGCTGTATGTATTATTAACAAAACAATTAAAAAATGTACTTGCCGGAGATTTGAAATGGCGTCCTTTGCATTTGTAAGCCAGCATCTTAACCACTACACCAAGATCATGGTTTGGTGAACGTTGAGTTGTCGGTGTATTTGTTCTATTTGTTTTATGTTCCCACTTCGACAATTTTTACTCTTCTTTTTCGTTTAGCAGCTGTTTCTGGCTTTCCCTTTCGGTGTCGTCCTTTATCTACACTATGCATTATTCGTATTCATAGCTTGTGCCCCTCTGCAATGTCTTATTCAAATTAGACTTTTCTTCTTGCTCCTGAGTAAACATTTGATTGATTTAATTCTCATACTCTCTATGGATGGAGCGCAGGAATGCCAGACTCGAAGAATAGGTGTACATTTACTTTCCTGACAGATAATACATGCATACAAATCTGGATGCACGGCTTGCTGGTAATAATAATCCTTCAAATCACAAGACTTCTAAGTCTCATTACCTGAGAATTGATGTAACAAAGTCTGAGTAGACTCAACCTGCACTTTAGGAGATACCACTTACTCATTGAAAAAATCTACAGTCAAGAATAGGGCGAGCTGTACCATCGCTTTGGTAACACACGACATGGGATTACCATAAGGACTAGTAGCTTCTTTGATAATTCCTAGCGCTAATCATTTCTCTATTTATTCTTTAAAACTATCCTTGAAGTTAATTGGTATAGGATAAGGATTTACATTGACTATCTCTTCATCCTTCAAAACAATCTTATACGGCTCCAAGCTGCCTAACCTAGGCTCATCCGAGAATAAATCCTTATATTTGATTAATAAATCTATCAACTTTGACTTAACATACATGGGTTAGTCATCCTTCAGGCCCTTCATCCTTTTCATTATATGAAAACTAAAATTTTATGCTAGACTCTTCATAAGCAGAACAATGCTTATTACTGATGTTGGACACAATATGAGAGTTTAAACTCCTAGTACAGTCGGCAACAAAAGTATTACCGCGGTATGTTGCCAAATGTGCCTTGAGGAGATGTACTTACAGCTTGGTTAGTGTTCATTCTTCGACGTTTTGACTTGCACAAAACACACGTCTTCCTGCTTTTTTTCGGTCATTTGGCACCTCTGAGCCCTGTTCTTCCACTTCATCGTCATATTGACAGATTGTAGTTTTACTCGCAGTCTCCTTTTCACGAACACACAAGTCGTCTGGCCGCTCTTTGATAAGTTTCTCCAGGGAATCAAATCTCTCCGTTAATTTTTCCACTTCCTTTTGAAGCTGATCACTTTCTTTTTCACAAACAGTCCTATTATAGACTATTCTTACTTCCAATATACTCTCTTTTAAACGTTTATTTATTTCTTGCATATCTTTCTTTATTTCAGCACGAACTTGCTGGAGACTGTTTTTCACTTCCAAACGAATTTCCCGGAGTCTAGAACGCACGTCTTAGATATTACCGTCGATTCCTGTCATTAAACTTATTAATTTATCCAGCTTGTCATCTTTTGCCGACTTTTCCTTGCGTATATCTTCTTTCGTACATTTGTCGGACTTCCATGAAGTGTCTGGTTGCGTATAATTCTTCCGCCCCTCTTCAGTCATTTTTAAACACTTAAAATGTTTTTATTAGTACTTATTGCAAACATCACAACCCACAGAATATCCACTATCGTCACAACAAACACCTTCCGTGCTCATGTCCAACATTATCAAAATAACATGGCCACTTAAATCTAAAACACTATAAGTTCCAAAACACCATAACATAGAAATAGCTCACTTTTCCACAATTCCCAAACGTAAAGAATGGCACCCGAAGCAGCACGTACTTTTGGGTCACGTCGAGGTCTTCAATTTGCAATGTTAATTTTTTCTTTATCGACAGTATAAGGTCCTCTGTAGTCTCACTCCACTAAACTTATTTTATATAAATCTCTTTCGATAACACACTATAATAGAAGCTCTCATGGATGGGTTAATACCTTTTGTATGTTAAATTATTGCTCATTAAGATATTCAATAAGTACATTTTGGCCTTAACTATTATAACTTTTACAATGTTGCACAGACGTCTTAATTTAGAGTCGTCCATCTTCAACTGACTTATTGGAGTAACTTTTCCACGTTCAGTGTATTCAACTAGAATGTAATACCACCAATTAAATTACTTCTCTTTTTTTCTTTTCTTATGCATACAAAAATAATTCTACTGATCTTTACAAAATATTAAACACTACAAGCTCCCGCAGGAAATCGAACCCCGGTCTCCTGTGACAAAAATGCGTTCCCTGTCCACATAGCCACGAAGGACCTTGCGAAGGCTAAAGGCGACAGTGGTGATAAGATGGATGTTAATGGTGAATAACGAAAGTGGAAGAACTTCGAGAAACCCAAGCACATAGTATTTTGTCTACTACAGAAGCCCACTTGGCAGGAGCTGGGATGGAACTACGGACACATGCACCAGAGATAAGTACTTTACCACTGTGTGAAGTCAATTGATTTTTATTTTTATTACTGTCTAAAGCATTGCGTCTTCCATTTTGTGTGCTTATGTGCGTGTATTTTTTCTGGTTTCAGATGTATAGTGTGTTAAAAATCACCTGGAAAACTTTCAAAAGTTTATTTCTTAGAAACCAAGCATATGAGAAGAAAATGTCAAAGAATATTTTAATCTTATTTTTGCAAGTAGAATCTTCTCTTTAAGTTTTCCGGTCAAATTTGAAGTCAACCTGTATATTACAACTAATTTTATTCGTGTCAAGTTGAAACTAATAACATATTTAATGAACGAAAGCGATAATTAAAAAGAAGTACATGAGCTAACATTTAAAATGTGTAGTGGTTTTGGGAATACGCGAAACCGAACCCACAAATAATAATACAATTACACGATGTTCCATTTTTCGCATACGCATCTTGTGTAACCAAATAACGTTTAAAAAATCGCACGGTTTTCGCAGTTCACATGACAAATGTATACTTAATATCAGAACTGAATTTCAGAAATAAAATACCAAGAATCATTTGCAATATTGACTATTGCATTAAATTTAAGATATAGAAAAGTAGTTGACTACATGGATTGAAGTTGAATAGACGGGTTTTCTGCATTAATTTTTCTGTGCCAACAGAGAATAGCAATTGAATTTTCAACCATATATGATCCATCATCTTACGATTGTAATATGCAGAAATTCTGGGTTCCTACTTTATCTCCATTAGTGTTAAATTTAGACACATTCAAGAGAGAGTGAAGTCTCCTTAGATTTTTCCGCGACCCTCTAATTTTGTATAGTCTGATGAAAGATACTGCTAAAATCGTGTGACTATGCACTAGATTTAAGGAGGAAAAGTTCATTGTTTCTTGAGAAATGAACCAACATAAACTTCCGGATATAGGTTATCTTTATTCTGAACCTATTTACCCATAGAAAAAAATATCTATATCGCGAAGTTATATATGACACCAAAACGGGCGGTAAGAAATATTCAGTGTTGTAATAATGGAGGGAGCACAGTGGTTCAGTGATATAGCGTTCACCTCTGGCGCATGACGTCCTTGGTTCGATCCCAGCTAGCGCCAAGTGAGCTTTGTGGTGGACAAACACCGTATGCGTGGGTTTTCTCAAGGTTCTTCCGTTTCCTTCCACTTTCTTCATTCCACCATTTCATTCATTTCTCATCATCACCGTCTCCCTTAGTTTAGCCGACATAACCATAGGACGTAAAACTTAGATTTCATTTCATTTCATTTTCAATGTAATACACCAGCTAAACAAAAGAAACGTTATCTTATCATTGATAGGTGTCCACGGATTCGCTGTCTTTAATAATCCAGGAGCGGTACTGAAAAAAATAGGGGTAACCTAGAACAAATTGCAATAGAAATTATTTGTTTTATTTTCTGGTCGTATGAAGTGTTCTGAACAACATATCGAAAGTCTACCGAAATCCCATTGGAGGAAATCCGCCATATTGACCGCCATTCAGAAAACTCTTATATAGAACTCTAAAACACAGTTAACAGTACAGAATTCACTGTAGCTTGGCTCCTATCCGTAAGATTGCTACAAATCTCATGCTAAAATGTAGGGAAAAGATTGCACCAAGCGAGGTAAATATTTTCATAAAATAATCTTCCTCTTATAACTCACTAGTCTTGATTCTAATGTATGTATATGAAGTAGTTTTTTGAGCAATATGTTTGCAGTAGAGATATTTTGTGACGTCGCTAATTTCTGGTTATTCTTGTACGTATACTCATACTAATCTAACTATAACAAAGTAGTCTACGATTCAAAGTAGTTTAGCCCTTGAGGTAATAATAACTTCTAAGTTAATACCATGCTAAAACTTGTAGAGCACTGAAGGGGCGGGAACACTTCCAAACTCTACGAATTCTAATTATGGTAAATTAATTAATTTCTTTTAATGAACCTTTATGGTAAATTTTCTTACAGTTCCTTTATGGTTTCTTTTACGGAACCATTTCCAGATGTGCTTCCTTGATAGTATCGGTCGTCTCATGGAAAATATCCAGGAAATTCTCGAGGTTGTTTATGCACCTAATGGTGTTACACACATGTTAAGTAGAGAGGAAGTAACCAGAGGAAGAAGAGGATATATCCTCGTTGATGCTGCTTTGAATGTCCTTCTCTTAGGTGAAGTATTAAGAATCCCTGTTCATCTAGAAGCCTCGTACAATTCTGAAGCTCAAAACATTGAAACAGACAATACTTCAGCAAATTTTTACAGCAATGAAGTCGAAGATATCAGCGTAAAATTGTCCGTAGAAAATTCACATGATGATGAAGAGGAACACAAAAGTGATCAAGTGAATATTGAGACACATCTGAATGACATTAAACATCTTTGCAGCACAGTAACATTCCATATAAACTCTGATTCAGACTCAGATACTTCTGCTTTGAACAAGTTACGTGTAATATCAGAATCCCTGAATGAACTGAAAACCCAAAGGAAAGAGTCTAGTCGAACGAGCTCGCTATGGATATTGTATACAAGAATGGTTGATATATTGAAGAAGTTTTTGATTGTAGAAAGAACTGGAAACTTGCTTCTACATTTGGAAAGTCTTCACAACATGCTTTTCGTTTATTCAGCAACAGGTCACAACCAGTATACAAAATGCATTTACTTACATCTTCAGAACATGCAGCACCTTCATGTCACTCATCCTGCAGTCCATGAAAAGTTTCTTCATGGTTTTCACATTGTGGGACGAAGTGATCAATTTTGGGGTGGGTTATCAAAGGACTTGGTAGTTGAGCAAGTGCTCATGAGATCCATCAAAGGAAGGGGTGGAATCACTAGAGGACGGGGTATGATTGAAACCAACGGCACGTATGGGTTCAGTCAATTGCAACCTGTTCTGAAGTTAATAGGGCACTTCAAGATTTTACAGGGATCATATACAAAACTAGTGAACAGCACAAGCAGTGGCGTATTTAGGGGGTGGCTTCCGGGCTTAAGTCCCCCCCCGAAATCTTACTTAAGTAAAGTAAATGAAATATCTTGCAGAATTTTCACATTTCCAGGCAAAGCCCCCCTTGAAAGTTAGCAAAGCCCCTCCCGAAACAAAATCGTAAATACGCCACTGAGCACAAGTATGCCTCTCAACGAAGACAGCTGCGTGATTCTCAAGATGTTCGGAAGATCCTAGAATTCTTAAGCACACTAAACTCATTTCAAACGGATAAATCGCTGCACAGCTTAACTTCCAGTGTGATTGCTCCTGCGAATGTAAATGTAGATATAGCAGAGAGAGTGGGAATCAGTGTGATGCAATCAATGAAGGAAAGAATGTAGTGGATTACAAGTTTAGTCGTAAAACACAGGCTATTACAATGGTAGTAATAACACATATCCCCATTCAAGAACATCAAGTGTGATTGTTCAATTTGATCCTTTCCTAATCTTTCAGGGCCGTATGCAGAGTCATTTTGGCACGTGATTAGTGCCATGCTAAAGAGTTCGACTAACATAAGGTTCCTGTAGTAGTCAGACCTTTAGTATGACGCTAATCATACAACAAAACGACTCTGCATAAGGCGCTCAGCGTCTTATAATTGTGGAAGTGACGAAATGTTCAGTTACGAACTATGTAGTTTTCCAGCATCTTTATTTGACAGTTGCCTAACCAATAAATAACCATTGTCAGATACGTTCTGGTTTTCTATACCTACACCTGTAGTTCTCAGACATCTTTGCAGATCCCTATGCACATAATTGACGGAGACGCTCTTTTACATCGAATATTCTGGTCGAGTGGAATGAGGTTTTCAGATATATGTCAGAAGTACGTACAGAAGCTTCAGGGAAGGAATAGGAAGGCTATAATCATATTTAGCGGATTTTCAGAGGCTCCTTCCACTAAAGACGCAGCACATAGGCGACGGAGAAAAGGTCGTGGTACGCCTCTGGCTAAGATAACACCTGAAATTACATTGACCATTAAGAAAGAAGACTTCGTAGCAAATAGCCAAAATAAGCAAAAGTTTATTCGCTTGCTTAGCAATAGTCTCGTTCAAGCATGATACGAGATCAAGCATTCACCAGGCGATGTTTATGTTCTTGTAGTACATACAGCGATGTCTATTGCTGCTGAACGTGAAACAATCGTTGTAGCTGATGACACTCATATATTAATTCTACTTTGCTATATTAATTCTCTTTCAACCAGAAGTCAAGACCTACGGCCAGAAGTCTAAAACTTGGGATATAATTTCAGTAGTACAAGAAATAGACGACGACATTCGTCATATATTACCATTTCTTCATGCTTTGTTAGGATGTGATACAACGTCTCAATTGTTTGGTATTGGAAAAGGAAATACGATGAAATTTCTTACCACTCATCGTCAGGTAATAATCGAGTGTGCTGATATCTTTAATCGATCATCAGCAATCAAAGTAGAGGTGACATCTGCTGAAGAAAAAGCCCTAGTTGCCATCTATAATGGGGAAAAATCAGAATCTCTAAACACACTCTGATATAGATTTTTTTGCACAAGATATCGCGAAATGTAACTTCAGTGCATCCTAAATCTTTACCACCAACATCAACGGATGCAAAGTTTCATAGCTTTCATGTATACTATCAGGTACAGCAATGGCTTGGAAATTGTACATTACAACCAATAGAAGGGGATGACGACTGTTGAATGGTGCATTGCTTCTTATTTTGAATGGTATGCAGCCAGCACCATCGACTCTGCTTTCCGTCGTATAGTGTGGCTGTAAATCAGAATGTAAATCAAACCATTGCACTTGCCGGAAGCATGGTATCGAATGTTCTCCTGCTTGTTCTGAGTGCAAAGGTATTTCTTACACAAACTACAGCCTTGTCACTAGACTAGAAGACGAAAGTGAAAGTGATAAAGACGTTTCAAACAGTTAAGTTTGTTACTCGCAGTCAAACACCACTCTTTTGATCTCATGAGGAAAGTTACACAATTTAATATAATAAAAATAATAAAGTTTGCTTATAGTAAGTAGAATGTTAAAAATATATGCATTGCTTAGTGCAAACATTTTCCTATATTTTGACTTATTTGTAGCAACTATATGAAAGGAGCCAAGCTACAGTGAATTCTGTACTGTAAGCTGTGTTTTACAGTTCAAAATAAGACTTTTGAAAATATCGGCCAATATGGCGGATTTCCTCCTATGGGATTTTGGTAAAGTTTTGATATGTTATTCAGAACATTACATAGGTACAAAAATGAAAAAAAAATCAGTTCAGTTGCAATTTGTTCTAGGTTATCTCGTATATTTCCTGGACTATAAGTACTGCAGTGCAGACAAGTACTGGGAAATTGATTTCGGGAGAGTCCAAAGTCTTGGTAAGGCCAGGATCCCTAAAACCAACCCGCTGCATATGTCTTGACTCAATGGAACTACAGTGAAGAGGAGCTACTCCTATCCAGAACGGTTTTAGTTGGTTAAAGCGAGGAAAGTTTATAGGGTCCAATCGCCGTACATTGTATATTTCTTGGTCACATGAATTCTTATGTAACACAATGCTTTAAATTTACGTAAAAGTGATTACAAAAAGCAATTCTAAACCGAAACTGAAAAGTATAAAATGCAAAATTTTAACAGTGAAAGTCATCTAATTAAGCATTTATTGATTGTTCGTGCTAAAATAATGTAAGTACGAGTAGGTAGATTATTTTACACTTCTAAATTTGCTACTATTGGTTTTGTGTGCGTTTTTCTTCCGAGAAATATGACAATTTTATTCACATTCATTTTCGTGAATGTGAATTTTGTCAACGCCAAAACCTCTTAAATTTTCTTGGCACATTCTTGCAAGAAGGTCTGAATTCCACACTGATCCCTCGCTTGCTTGTGTTCCATTAACCACATTGTTCCTGCGAAGACGAGCACTTCTTTTTTTCGCTAGCATATAAGCATTGAGTTGGAAATATATGAGATAGGGCTCGCGTGGGGTGGTGAACACCTGGGCTCAGTACGAAGAATGATGACAATAGAAGAAAAAAGAAAGCTGTATGGTGGTTTATGGGAGAAATATGATGAAATATAAATGTAATAAACTATCTTATTGTCTATCCCTCTTCTCATAGGAATTATAGTGGAGCACCCCCTCTTCAACAGAAGTGGTATCACAAATCATTATCTGTAGAAATGATAAGTTACCAATATTGTTTTCAACAAGATTTTACTTTGTATTCATGCAATATCAGTTTTATCGAAAGAAAAGTACTGCCAGTAAATTAGGTGCATATTCAAATTTCTACTTCTTCTTTGGAGTTTGGACACTTTTTACAATATCCAGCCCCCGATTTCGGGTACCCGATTCTTGATTATAGATTTGGTTACTGGATTCTCGGTTCTAGAACTGAATACGGATATTGGTCCGAAATCTTGTATCCGATTCTCCGTCTAGAACCGGGTAACAGATTCTAACTGGATTTGGAAACGGGTCACTCAGATTTGATATTTTCTGTCCATTTTCACTTTTTTCAGAAGGTTGCAGTAACGTATCAAACGATCATGGGGAAATGTGCATAAAGATATAGGTACTATGGAGAAATAATGTGAAGGAAAATGAGTGCCCATATGGACGTTCGTAGCTGGGGCTTTGAGGCAGTTAGCCGCTCTGAACTTTCAAATGATGTTTAGTTTCTGGAAATCAATGTCAATACATCCTAAACTGTTTACTTATATATTATACTATTTAATATATATATTTATTAAATACTATAGTACTAGAGTGTACTTCCTGTAATTAATAAGGGTATTTGCGTAAATAATTTATTTTATACGACGTATTATGTGCAAGCGTGGATAAAAGTGTATGTACACTCATATCCAAAATTATTGTCGCATGTCTATAAATATGTTTTGAAGGCATATAATTTGATAACAAATTCGCCTGGTATTTCTTATAATGTTAGTATATGTATAATCGGCAAAGACATGTATGTGGCAAATTTCATGTCAAAAGAGCAGTAAATAAGAACAATAAAACGAAAATAAAACTATCTTGTCCATTCAGCAATATTTTGTTTTACTCATTCTAATTTTTGTATTTATAATTCCTTTCCTATGAAATTTACCATAAATATACATTTCCCGATTATACATTAGTATCAGTATTAAAACTACCCTCCAAAATCATTATCAAATTATATTCTTACAAAAAGGCAGTTATAGATATGCGATAATCATTTTGGACATGAGTGTACATTCGCAACAGTGCTTTTGTATCAGTATTTCGCTTCCTCCTTGGAGAACATCCTTCATGTGTCTCTTATATCCACAATGTTAGCTAATTATTATTGAACTATAATCCAAGACAAGGATACTCACAAGGAACGGACATGAACGTGTTATTATCCGGACATCCGAATCAAACCTAGTCCATTCGATAAACATAAGAAAGATATGTTCATGCACAAAAAAATTAGGCGCCATGGATAAGGGTCTAAGTCCCTGGGGCTCATTAATCCTGTTAGTGTAAAGTAAATCGTCGAATTGCAGTGAAATAGCTATTGCATCAAAACTGTTCATTGGAAGGTAATGGTTTATAGCCCATAGCTATTCATAGTCATAGTTATAGTCCATAGCATGGTTTATAGCTTCAGCATGAAACAAGCTTTCCAAAGGGGATATGTATTGTGGACAATAACGTACTCGAACAGAGAAAATTGTTAGAATGTCGGGAAAATCCCTAAGAAATCAATCTCATCAACTTTGGACTCCTCTGGAGTGGCCCGGACAAGAGCATGCAATCCAAATGTATCTGGAAAAAGACTATAGGGGATAAGAAATTTGTGTACCAAGTTTTGTATTGATAGACGGAATAGATGTGAGGGAAAGCTCGTATACCAATAGACGCTTTCCCCTCATAGAGCCAAACCGTCGATCGCGAGCTGTATATTTTCAGTAGATCGCGTTAATATTCCGGTTGGCTAACTCTGATTCCTTTACTGAGCTGACACTAACGACAGAGGGCGCTGATGACAACAGCTGTTTGTGTCTTCTGCGCAACTGCCATTGTGAGATTCATCTCACAGTTCATTGTACATTCGTGGGGTTATGTTTTTCGTGTGTGTATATTAGACATTTGCTAACTGGGACAGTTTGATATATAGGGTGTTTCAAAACAACACCAACAACGTTTGGAAGGTAATTCCTGACACCAAGATAAGACGAAAATTATAGACCAATCTTGGTGCAAAAATACTTCCTTTCGGAGTTATAGGCTGTTGAAAACACGAAAAATGAACTTTAAAGGTTCATAGCTCCAAAACTATGAGACCTATCATAGTCGGATCAAGACTTCACTTGCGAACTAATGCGTGCGCTATCCAAAAATGCATGTTTCAGAATTCTAAAGTACTACTCACGCAATAATTTTTATGGAGGCAGTCTTGCTATTGCCATATAATTTGAAGTACTCACCAACTCTATAAAAATTGTTGCGGAAAATCGCAGGATCTTGGAATACGGATTTTTGGATAGGGCACATACTAGTTCCTAAGTGAAGTCTTGATCCGACTACGATAAGTCCCATAGAGTTGGAGCCATGGACCTTTAATGTTCACTTTCTCGAAGCATTTGTGTACCCAGGTTGGTCTATACTTTTCTTCTTATTTTGAAGTCAGGTGTAGTTGGTGTTGTTTCGAAACACCCTGTATATAGTATTTGGACTATGCCTAATGATGAAAAACGGTAAACATGTTTCAATTTAGCGCTCAAATATCTGGAAAATCACAATTTTTACCTAGAGAAACAGGAAAAGCCTTTCTTTTTGCAGAAAATTGTTATTATTATCGCCTGATACCGCTTACCTGAGCGTGACCTCTGCAAAACTCGTTCCTGACCTCTACTAACTTCTGTTTATGTGTGATGTTTGTCGTTCTATTATTCATAAATATCTGGTACTTCTTTCTTCTTACGTTAGTTTTCTTCTTACGTTAGTTACTGGCCAGAGTGCGCACTGTTGGCTCATCGGGTCCCGGATCGAACGCACTTTAGTGGTCAGATCCCATTTTAAGTAGGTCTCGTCTTACATAACTTCATTGCTGAAGGATGTTAATAGAAATCAATCAATTATTTATTTCGCCGAACTTTACCTTACCTGTTTTATTTTGAAGAGTAGAATCCAAAAGTGATCAAGGTAGTATCAAAATAACATAGAAAAACGTAAAATATTGCAATTTAAGCATTTTTTAGAACGGATACGGAACAAATAAAAGTACTTAATATGGTAAAATATACTAAATAAAATTAAGTTTGTATTGACGGAAACAGTATATTTTGGTCCAAGCGCGTCATTCCATACCAACCTTCGGAGAAATTACGGAGCATAACCCAAGGCAAAACGTGCAATACTCACTTATTATAACTGTTATACTTTTATCACAAATCAAAGCGCAGATTTTCTGTTCCGTTGACACAAACCATTACGGAATGGGCCCCAAATGATTTCCAGACCACCACTAAAATTGCTTCTTCCTCTGTACAATTGAGTAGAAAGCTGGTGGTTCTTCAGACACCTAGCGTTCAAGTTACACGACCCGCTCGGGAGAGTAATACTCCCGGAAGTACGTTTTTTTTCGCGCGCTACTCTAGCCAGCTGTTTTACGCGCTATCCTAGTCAGTTGTTTTTAAGTTCGTCACAAAATCTCTATCATTTAGTACAAGGAGAACAAAACGAGCCTTATATCATGGAGTACAAGGGCAACAAAACGAGCCCTGTGGGGCTTCTAACCCGTTCCTACTACTACTACTACTTATCTGCACAAAAGTGAGTAAATCACATTTTTGAACATTATTTTCGTATTATTTTAATTTAAAAAGTGTTATAAAAATGTAAAAAAAAAAGTTAAAAAAACTTTCCTCGGGCCGGGTTTGAACTCACGCCAAAAGAGATTTTCGTTACTAGCATATAGCGCTAGTCCACTAGGCCACGAGGACCGACAACAATGACGGTCTGAATTCTGCCATCTGAATGCAACGTGGCAAGACATAGATAACGCCAACCAATCAGAACTGTGTTTTCCGTTCCTACTTCCGGGAGCATTACTCTCCTGAGCTAGTCCTTTCAAGTTA
Source organism: Thermobia domestica (assembly GCF_964235325.1). Classification (NCBI taxonomy): domain Eukaryota; kingdom Metazoa; phylum Arthropoda; class Insecta; order Zygentoma; family Lepismatidae; genus Thermobia; species Thermobia domestica. The sequence continues at coordinate 166,911,164 of NC_137463.1, read as the reverse complement.
CCTGCTACTCTGTTGCATTTCCTCAATGCTCTTTTACGACTCGTGCGTTGGTACGTATAGGGTGTTTGCTTGCTATGCTGTAGCGATATATTTGAATTATTATTTTGTTCACTATAAAGTCCTGCTACTTTTTGTCTTTGACAAGCACAGAAGACATCGCGGAAGCAAGATTGATATTTTAAAGTTTTATTTTTTACGAATTTCCATAATAAATTACGCTTTAATTATTGGTTTATCGACATACACGCGGTAACAGAAATTGCCATTGATATATATTTAGTACGCTACTTGTTGATCATTAATCCTCTGTAAGTCAAATTTTTGATACAACAGTTAATTTTATTACATCGGTTACTTTCATTCAGTAGATGCATTTGCCAAAATTTGTATATTTTATTTTGTTAGTTTAAATAAACATATACTCTTCAAATTTCCTGGCAAAATTGGGTTCTCCCTGAGTTGGCAAGATTGGGTTCAAGTTGGGACTTAAATAACTACTTTAATTTTGTGATTTGTACCTAATTATCATGTTCTAAAGTAAATTCTAGGTTCTTCTAACGTATAACCATATAATTGTTTTGCTCTAAGTAATAGTTGTATTTGTTTCTAGGTTGACGACTCAATAGTTGTTTTACAATCAGTGTAACTGACGGTTTCAGTTCCTCATTTTAATATCGCGCTGGCAATTCCCTTCTGCATATTTTTTTTTCTGGCATCCTTCGGCTCACAGTCATTCGTTAGGGAATAAGCGTTTTCCTTGTTATTATTATTTTGTTAACCATGTTTTAAATACTCTTTATTACAACGTATGCATAGCATAGTTTGGAAATAATATAATAAAGGAATTTGAATACCCCAGCACTTCATTGCTATGTGATTGAGATGAGGAACATTCAAGTGAAGGTAATGTTGATTAAGTCTAGTGTACAGGTGCAGATTAATTCATTACTTGCTACCAGAAGACAATCTTTCAGCGACATTCAATTAATGTACCAAACTCATCTTCTAAAAATGCTATTTTGTCGATTACACAGCCTCTAGTGGCAATCCAGTTACACTAAATTCCTATCAATGCTACATACAGACATAGAGGTAATAACGTTGTTATTTGGTAGATAAATTGTCAATAGTACTGTAATTAATCTTTCGATGGCTTCTTTCACCTTACACGTGCTAAAGATAAATTGAAAGTCTTACCGTATAGATTTCTGACAAATCATGATATTGAAAGTGGCTAGGTAAATTACCAGTATTGATTCTGAACTAATAGCCATTTGCCGATACCCATTTTCGAGAACGATGACGAACAGAATAATCTAATATCGCGTAACACTGGTTTCTGTCAGATAACCACTTAAACAACAATTGATTGTACATGGTGTTGCACATTATACTTTCATGATACAGACTCCAGTTCGGTTTGGTATTGAAACATGTGTTTCAGAACCATTATTAGTTCCACTTACGACTTTGCTTTAGTTTTATAAAGGGACGTTAGACCTTAAACGAACAAGAAAGAAAGAAAAATACTTAGATATGGTCTTTAATACTGAACACATCATTCGCAAACAACTCAAAATTCAACCATTAGTATCTTGTCAGTGAACAAGTGTTTCTCTTTTAATTGATAAAATTTTAAATTCAGCTTTTACTGCTATGTTTATGTATACACAAACTCATAATGTGCATTACAAGTGTGTATGTTGGGGAGGGGACGACCAATTTATTTTTGGCTGATATTCAGGATTTAACAAATTCCCATGTAGACTAACAATTAGAAGGATAGGAAGTAATACATGTGTTTTACCAACATCGTGTACACAGTTAATTTATGAAATATGCACGAAAATTTCGAAAATATGTTTCCTTGTAGGGTCATTCTGTTGGTTTAATAAATGTGTTCCAAACACATTAACATTATCTGTCTATTTCGTATGCCATGGAACTTTTAAATTTTTTGACATATTTTTGACTTAGCTTAAGATGATTAAAAATCTGGTATGGAATAATGCATCCTGCAGAAACAAAATTAATTAACAAAATTAACTCTATTATTATATAGTAATAAGCAAAAGTAGAATTATAATCTTTTCCTCATGTATGCTTCGGGTTATGATTACATTATGCAACATATGTATCTCTGAAGTTAAAAAAAAAGAAAAAAATATTCAGTTTCATTTCTGACATCTCTGGTTTCACCTGCAGGGTAAAATCTGAAATGTTAATTTAAATCATTCATATCTTGTTTTATTTCTCTTGCATAGTGACACGCTGTATTTAATAACATATAGAAGAAACATATATGTAAGTGAAAAAATGTTTTGGTAAAAAACAAAATAAAAAATATTCAATAATTTCCAGCAGATATATTATGCATTGAGACAACGATATAGAGTAATTCGACACACACTGTTATGTTCTGTGTTTGATGTCAACTTGTATACATGTGTTCTTGCCATTTCAATCATACATGTTATTAATATTTCACAGTGAAGACTAGAATGTGTGTGTAGTAATTATTACTTACAATTACCATGAAAGAAGCTGAATAAAATAATAATAATATACGAATGTCAAAGTATAAAACCATGAACTGGTAATTTAAGAAGTAAAAATTCCCTAATGGCAAAAACTATAGTTTTCTTTTACACCACTAAAATGCATTTTATTCGTGTGAAGTATATGTTTCTTTTTCTGAAAGGTTCTCACAAAAAAACTTGAAATTTCTTATATACGTTAATGAAGAAACACTTAGAAAAGTAATATGTCCGTGAATTTTCTCAGAGGACTCCCGTTTCTTTCCACTTTCTCATTTCTCAATTCTTTCATTATCATTCACTTACTTTAATCATCGTCTCCCTTTGCCTAAAGAGTATAACCATGGGACGTTTCACTGTTTTAACAACGCGTCTTGCATAAAAGATAACCTACCCGCTGCCGAGTAATAATTACTCACACAAATTGAATAAATTATAGTTTGAGTGATCATAAATATAACGTGCAAAGTAATAAGAACATACGAGGTATCTTGATTATAGAATGACTTATTAGTTCCAATGGAGCATTCAAACACAATTCCTTCATAAAATTTATAGTGGCTATTTAATAGTCTTTTCGTGGTGAAAAACTCAATAATAATACAAAATACATCCAACTTGATATCAATTGAAAACTTGAACTGTGCAATATAGTTCTTAGTAACCACTTTAAATTAACCATCAAACTGTAACACTGAATCCTCAATTAGAACTTTTCTCGTATACAACAGTCACTATTAAATGTTCTTATCGTACTTTGGGTATAATAGTATTAAAATAAATAACATAGTTCAGCTTATCCGTATATCCACAAGTACACAATAACTGAAGATACATACATTTGCCAGAATATGATATGCCTACTAATTCCCAATGGAACATTCCACTTAACTTCCACACGGACACCTCACTTATACTTCGAAGTAAATCCAAATATCATTAATTTTGTGGGATAATCAACTTATAAATAGTAATACTAGAAACACCACTTAACAGATCGAAACACACAAAATAAGTAAATAATTATAATCACTTATAGGTCATTAACTTCCACTAGAATAGACATATCTTACACTGGCCATTTTAACAGAAAATCGAAGTATAGCACCATTTCGGTATTACCGGAACATGCGTTCCGTAACTTAATCAGAATAACTATGGTTTCCCGGCCAGGTGTCTCCATGAACGTATGTTCATAGTTTCTCAAAACCTCGCTATGAACCCAGGGCGCTAGTAGAATAACTTTTGTCCTTATATGTATATAATCAGAAAGCTTTAATTTTCTATCAACATGCTAGACCGTAAATATTGGAGACGGGTAAATATTCTAGAAATTCATCTCAAAGTAAGCGGATTCGTTATCCGTACCCATAGGATGGTTCGCGCAATCATGAAGTACGAGAGATCACGCAGGCAATGATTGAACGAAATGACAGATTGCGCACGCCATTAATATAACATACTGTTCATGAACGTCATACTAGAGAGAGTACTGAGAAAATATGCCATTATTACAGTTGTTCCTGTAGGTAAAGCAGACCTGTAGCTAGAGGGTGGCAAGGAGTCTGAACACTTCTGCGAGCACTTTCTGTATACTCCTGAAACTTGTATTTGTTTGTTGGAATGTAGTCCTCTATGCATGAGGGGTGAATTCAAATGAGCCCTTCAAATTATAATCTGGACTTCCCTTATCTTAGTGTTCTCGCTACTGGGCTGAGATAAATATTTGTTTCAACGCGGGTATCTGTTAAGTGACTGTATATTTCAGAATTGATTGTAGTTTGGTAGCATTCGTTTGGTACAGTTAATAATTGAACAGTTTGGATTGCAAGTGGTTTAACTCCGAAATCGAAATTTTCCAGAAGTAAACTTTGAACTCAAATATCTCATGAATAATCCATGTTTTTGTTTCGTTTGCTACCAGAACAATAATTATGCAGTTTATGCTCTTTTAATTTACTGTTTACAAAAATAATTTAAAACAACCACTTTATAAGTGAATGAGAGGAGTTGTCACTTTATTTTTTTAATTTTTGGCCACTTAGCATCGAAACAATTAAATTGTTTTCATACTACCGATTAGTAATGTATCGTGTAATTGGATACAAATATTTGCTGAGAGTTGTCATGTTCCTATAAAAGAGTACCGGTATTTCTTACTTTCTTCATGATGTCAGGTTATTTCTTAGTACCACCGTCGTACCGTTGTGCAGGAATGAACGCGCAAAATAGGAGTTTTGAAAAACGGTCATCACTAAGAGAATAACCACTTTCATAATAATTGTAGGTCTAGTATTATGCACAAAAAACCCAACTACTCACTACGTTACTGTTAAAAATATTGCTTCAATGTTGGCAATTTTATGCGTTTGTTGAATTTTGCGCAAACTATCCTTATTTTACATTATTCAAAATCATTTTAATAAGGAAGTTAGATAGATTCAATAATTTTAAGAAACTGTATACGGAAACTAGGTATTCATAGTAGACTTGCAGGAATAATTTCAACATAGAATATTTATAAATGTATTGTAGGTTATCCAGTAATAACCAGATAAAGAAAATCAAAACAGACTTCCTCGTATCTGCCTTAAAGTGTCACTTTTGTCGAAAAGAAGAAAGTTTTCCTTTAAGGCTATTGGTATAAACGAAGTTACTAAAGTTGCCTAGAGCTTAAAGGTTTCAGATATTTGCTTCTAAGAATTAAAGAAAACTCTTACAAGGTACGCGAATTTTACACGAATCCCGAAGGGACACTTCGCGAATGTACCTCGTTAGAAATATTTTTAGTTTTGATTTATATAGCACGATCATCAGAATCTTGAAGCAGAAAATTACATGTCTATTATTTCTTTGTCTCTGTCCTAAACTATCAGTAATCAGGATCGAACCAAATAAATGATTTGCTACTAAGGAACATTTACCTCCAATTGGTTGCCAAATTTTAATGGATGGAAGTGAGAGACAGAGGAAATAAAAAGTATGAAATTTTCACCTTCCTTTGACATAGAAAGATAGACAAAAATACTGTGTTGGGCGTAGCTTTCGATCGCCAGACACAATGTAAAGGAACATTTTTAAAAAAAGAATATAATGTACTGAGTTACCTACCTCTCTTTTATCGTTATTAGTGCAGCAATAATTCTAGTTTTGGTTTAATGAACTTGAACCTACAAGTAGCGTAACTCTCTAAAACAAATATTAGAAATGAAATTTCTCTTTAAAGCAATTACCCAACTTTTCCTGTCACCGCCAAACAACACCAAATTATTAACTTTGTTTTCCTTACTTTCAAACAAACTTGAAGTTTTACACTTGGTTTTCTGAAATTGAAGCTTATCACATGATTTCAAGACATTTTAACTTTCGTTCTTTTTATTAAAAGTAAGCTGAAAGTTCAAGTATTTATTTTCGAGAATCAAAATGTCACCTGTATGAAAATAAAAGATATTCAGAATTTAGAAAAACATAATAGTAGTGGTAAAATAGGAGAACGATATTTATTTGAAGTCAAACAAGTTGATTTAATCTCTCTTGATTTCGGTTTTCACTTGAATTACTTCCTTTCATCACACGAAAACTAGCATTTCATTGAGTTCTTTTTTCTATCTCTCTTTTTCGTGTACGAACTCAAAGAAATGTTCACGTTTCTTGGTCTGGTTAATTTAACTTCCGTATTCTTGATGTTTACACACGAAAGAAATTTTATAAGCACCACTTCTCTTGAAGAAAGGCACTGTTATGAAAGAAAACACAAGAATATATTAGTTTATTTGGAAACAGAGCGTCATTATGAAACAATTGGCTATTTTGTAGCTTAATTAATTTTGATCACGGCGGTTTCCACCGTTTCATCACAGAAAAGAAGTGCACATGAACTTTCCTCTTACAATATAATTTCTAAGTAACAGTGAACTAGATTTTCATTATTTCTGAACTTGTGTATTGAAATTAGCATACAATATGAATCCGTGGTAATGTTACACTAGTCTGACAGAATACATACACAGCCAACGAAACCTGTTGGTTTCAATACTGCAGTTAACTAATATAACATGCTAACTTGTATGTACTTTGATATTTGACGCTCTCAAATCTTCAAGAATACTATGTTCGCAACTTGTAAATTAGTTCTAAATATGACTGTTACCTTTCCACACCTGATAGTGAAAATATAAACGATCACTTGTCAACATAGTTGCCAACTAAAGACTGCAACTAAACAGGACGCAAGGTGCCTCAATTGTAGAGTGCATGCCTCTAGTACATGGGCTCCCTGGTTCGATCCCAACTCGCTCCAAGTGGGTTTTGTTGTGGACAAACACCGTGTTCGTGAGTTTTCTCAGGGTTCACTTATTTCCTCCCACTTCATTCATTCTGCTATTGAACTCACTTCTCATCATCACCGTCTCCTTTACCCTACCTGGCATAAGCGTGAGACATAGAACTTACAGATTTTATGTCATTTCACTGTAACTAAACAGAGAATCTTAAAATTCAAGATCATAATTGGACGAATAGAGGTTTTTTTTTTCATCCATGATTTTCACTAATTATTCAAAACGGAAACCAAGGAGAAATATTTATTTAATGAGAAATAACATTTTAGACACTTACTGACACAAAATAAAAATATCGAAAAGAGAGTCCCAAAAATTCAAAAGAAAAAAATCAAGAATGTGGACATTTTGTAACACAGACTTTCTCCTGCTACGGTTGAGTGGCTATATTTTACTTAAGGTAATAAAAGAAAGATCTATTGATTTATATATCCTGTTAAGCTAATGTAAGGGGATTTAGAAGTGCATACATCTTATAATTCGAATACATGAAAGTTAAATTATGTTGGGCTTCCTTGTCTTATGGTAGGGAGAGTTAAAATTGCCTTATAGGGGATGAAATAAATGGTGACAGTAATAGAAAATAATTTAAGAAATGTCAATTAACCTCGGATTCGGAAAATTGCTGGTGTGAATCTGGTGGCCAGCTTGAGCGAGAAGTTACCATGGATTTTTTCTCAGTTCCATTATTCGGATACTGGGATAGTACATTCACACAATAACACACACACACACACATACATACATACATATATATATATATATATATATATATATATATATATATATATATATATATATATATATATATATATAATATCAATTTCCTTTCATTTGCTTTCCCACTGTTCTAGTTGTTGTTGTGCATTTCCATAGCCTAATTTATGTAAGATTGTATTCACAATATAGCTCCCTTTTTTATTGTGGGGACTGTCTTTGACTAATCCAGAAACAGGCAAGGAAGAGGGGAGTATGCTGGTTAGTTGTCTTTACACAAACAGATTTGAAACAAACAATTATGTTTTAGAGGTTAGAAATTTTCACTTACATCTCAATGTTTTAACTGCTTATTATTTTTTGATAATGACAAGTGAGAAATATTTATTTTGTTTCTATCAAACTAATAATCTTGTTTGTGCGGCGCACTAACAAGATTAGTTGTGTGGGTGCTGGAGCTCCGGAGCACCCACGTAGTAGGCACGCATGTGTAGAGTGATGTACAAATATTACATATACATATTTAATTCTATAGATAAGTCCTACTTGCGTATCAAGATAAAGAAATTGAGAAAAAAAACAACTAAGATAATGAAAGCTTCTGAAACTGCAATAAGAAATCTAACAGACACAAGAAAAATCTCATTATTATTCTAATAATTCTTCATGAAACATTAAATATAATATCACAATTTGAGAGATATTTTCGTAATTACAGTGTAAGGTGTAGGATCTAAATTTCTGTGTGTAATACTCTCAGTTTATATCAGTGGAGTGAACCTCTTACATTACTAATCAATAGCATATTAAATTTCCTATCTTGTAATCTCAAGTGGCATAACTGGGTTATATGATCTTTTTATGTTGGTGCGATGGAATATAGTAGAAAACACTCTAGCGACTCTCTTCCAGGCTCTATTATAAAATTGCTTTTGTACATACATCCTCATATTGTACATTGCAGCTCCCATATCTCCCTTATTAAGTTACAGGTAAAGTTATTTTCTGGGAATAAGGGAGCAACAAGGACAGAAGTCCTGGAAATGAGCAAATGCGAAACAGATAGAATATTCAGAATGCAGGTTCTGACAATGGGGAAGAGACAAGAGGAAACATGACAGAGGTAGAGAGATAAAGCAAAACAGACGAAATTATCTACAAATCTTGTGTTGGCGCACGCATTTGGCCAGCATTCCCAAAAGACAATAAATTTCGGACGAAAACCCCACTGCTACTTGAGCTTTCTGTTGAATGACTTACGTCAGCCAACGTGGAAAAATCACCGTTCTGCTTCCATTACATCTAAACCGATCTTCTTGTTGCATGAAACAAAAGATCCTAGCTAGTGTACCAGTCGTAGGCGACTCTAGGTAATACTAGCATTCGAAGCTTAGGCAAAGCGTACCAACGTAATTTGAAATTACGTAGAATGCACAAATCGATTTTTGATCCCTTAAACATTAAGACAAAGAACTTAATACAAGTAATTGGTTATGCATGGACAGGAGAAATATTGGGAATAAACTAAAATAAGGAGAAGAGGAAGAAGAGAGAAAAGGCGAATGCTGTTCTGAGCTCTCCTCCTTTCATTCAGCTTTTATTCTTTACTTTTGTTGAGCTCCTTTGTGGCTAAACGGTTAGCATACGCACCTTTGTGGTGGGAGACCTGGATACGATTCCCGGTGGGAGCTCGTGTGGATCGGATTCCACGTAAATCAGTAGGTCCCTTCTTATATAGCCTCGCTGTTGAAAGCAACGTTAAACTCAAAATCAAGCCAACTCTTCAATTTTGTTCTCACACGACTGTGGTCCCGTGTAACATAGACGCTAATGCTCTCGCTTTTTTGGTGCGAGTCGTCCCGGGTTCGATTCCCGGGGAGGACACTCGGTCGAAAAACTGTTTGGGCTTTGTCAGGTCACCCATTCTGAGTGAGGTTTTTCTTCGGATTTCTTCATTCACATTAGGCGAATACCGGGATAATACTTAACATATAAGGGTCATTCCGTGTGAAATCACCTAGAGCAATGTGCTTCAATGTCTGAGATTCTCTTCGAAATTTTTTCATACGTAAACACCAATGAAATTCTGGTAAATTATTTTTTTCCGATTTTTTGGATGAGAAATGGGCCGGGAATAAATTTTTGAAAAATGTGAATTTGGCGCCAATTTCATTTTCCGGCACTCAGCATCATGAAACTGAAATTACTATAACTTCCTTATTTTTGAAGTTATTGGGCTCATCCAGCTCTCAAATAAAAGCTTAATTTCTGCTCTTTCAGTAGATCTTAAAAAGCCTTGCAAGAGGTTACACTGCTAAACATTCATGGTCATAAAAAGGAAATTCTAGGGTTTTTTACAAACTGTGCCATTGCTTAAAAGTTACAACTATGAAACCTTTGAAACTTTTTGTGCATTCTTCTTAATATGTACGTAGGTCTACATGGTATGGTTAAAACATAAAGAGGGCGTTTTTTGTATTTTTGTTATTATTGATTTTTTTTACATGTACGGAAATATACACTTTTAAGTTTTGATACAAATTGTGTCATTGCTCGTAAGTTACAATTATAAAACTTTTGAAACTTTTTAAATAGAATCATCCTAGCACATACATGATATGGTTAAAAAACAAAAAAAGGTGCTCTTCGTATTTTTGCAATTATTACTTTTTTTGGTATTTTGCTTGTACGGAAATATACAGTTTTAAATTTTGTTATAAATTGTGTTATTACTCCTAAATTACAATTGTGAAACTCTTGAAAACTTTTTATAGAATCATTGTAGCACATACATTATTTGCTTAAAAATAAAAAGGGTGTTTTTGATATTTTTGTAATAATTATTTTTGTACATCAGAGTGACATTCATGAATCGCTCTGGGCCTTCTATATTCTACTGGCCAGAAAATGAAGATTTTTGTTGGATACCTTTTGAAAATATCATCTGGGAAGTTTCTGTTCCATATCTTACAAGCCAATCAGCCCGTCATACTGCATGAAAGATAGTGATCAGTCAATCAAATTGCATGAACAATAACTTTGCTAGTGATTAACCAATCAAATTACGTCACCTTAGACAGTGAGTTGTGATTAAATTTCAGTGTTGTAGCATGTTTTGCTTTTAGTCTATGAGTCATAAGATTCAATAAGGTTACCTAGGGGGCGCGGTGGCTTAGTGGTAGAGCGTTCACCTCCGGTGCTTGGGGTCCCTGGTTTGATCCCAGCTCGCGCCGTGTGGACTTTGTGGTGGACAAACACCGTGCTCGTGGGTTTTCTCGGGGTTCTCCAGTTTCCTCCCACTTTCTTCATTTCACTCATTTCTCATTATCACCGTCACCTTTAGCCTAACCGGCATAACCATGGGACGTTAAACTTAAAAATTTAATTTCATTTTCAATAAGGTTACCTATCAGATTTTTCAAAGCTCAAGGTAAAAATCAACCACCACCAACGATCTTAGACTGTGAGTTGTGACTAATGTTCAAAGTATTGTTTTATATCGATCGATTATTGAACATTTAAACTTCGAGCCTCATACTAAAATTCTGTTTAACACAATTTTCAAAAAAAAAAAAAAAAATTTGAAACGAAAAAAATTTTCAAACAAAATTTTCAAATGAAAAAGTTAAAAATTTGAAAAAAAAACTTCAAGCAAAAAATGTCAAACAAAATATTGAAACAAAAAATTTCAAAAAAAGTTTCAAACAATTTTTGAAAACACAATTTTCAAACTGACACACAATCATAGTCAACGTCTTGCGAATAAAATCAGAAAAATAAACACACTGCTGAACAAGACTGCACTTATTTAATATAAAAACACATTTACACGTGACGTTTCGATCTTCTAGCCAAGATCCTCATCAGACGTACACTGAGTGATACAAAAAATTTACTCAAGTATATATACACAATTCATCTCCCTATCTGCTCTCTCATTGGCCCGTTCAAACAACCAATCAGAAGCGTGGAAATCTATCTGAACTGACCAATGGGACAACATAACATTTTACCAGAAAGAAACAACAAGGAGCAAGCAACCATTGAATACATTAACTCATATACATTTTTCTGTATATATCAATAATATTTCTCCACTCTTTATTAATGGTGATACCCTTGGTCCAATTCATTAAGTTTACATCCCCTTCCTTTTCTATCCACCAGGCCTCTTTCCACTTTCTCGGCCACAATCTTTTCTCCCGTTCCAGTACAATAACTTCTTCCCAGTTCACATCATGTCCCTTTTCTTTTACATGTTTAAAGATTGCGTTAGTTTCTCTGCCATATTTCACATCACTTTTATGTTGTTTAATTCTTTCTTTCAATAATTTCCCCGTCTCACCAATATATTTCATATCACAATCCTTACAATTTATACAATAAATGACACCTTTCTGACCACAGATGCTTTAACGATATCCCGTTTACTATAACCATTCTCATACAGCTGTCTTTTAAAGATTTCCACATTCTCTTCTACATTTTTGTTACAAATTTTGGAAATTCTTTCTAACATATTTCTTATGAAATTAACTTTTGTACTTCTATCTACATTACTTTTCTTATTACAATAAATACCAGCACTACATTCTTTTTGATACCATTGAGTCTTAATGCTCTTCCCTTCCTTACTCATTAAAATGTCAAGATAATATAATACACCTCCCTGCTCTGTCTCTAGTTCTAATTCTATTCCCTTCTCCTTATCTTCAATACTGCCAACGAACTCTATCAACTCTTCTTTTGATCCTTCCCATATCCCAAAACAATCATCAACGTATCTACATAAAAATCGAATTTTTTCTTTCCCCTTTTCTATCACATCCTTCTCCCACACATTCATAATGATATCAGACAATACCGGACTTATCTTAGATCCTATACTTAAACCATCCTTAATCTTATATATGTCATTCTTAACTTTACAGAAACCAAACTCCCATATTAAGTTGAGGGCTTTTCTAACTTTCTCCCATTTCCAGCCTTTAACACATTCTCCCCCCATAACTCTCTTAATCGTATCAAGTATAGCACTTCTCTTTAGACTAGGGAACATGGCTTTAACATCTAAACTAAACAAAATACAATCATTATTAATTTCAGCATTACTGGTGTAGTTTATTACTTCTCTATAGTCTTTAACTGCCAAAGTCTTTTGTCTGTCTCTTACCCACTCTAACACTGGTTTCAATTCACTTTCTAGCGGTTCCAAATAATTATTCCTACAGTCCATAACTGGCCTAAGCTTTACTTCCTTTTTGTGTATTTTTGGAAAACCCTTTAACACTGGCACTCTTCCATCTTCATTCATCCATTTCTTAAGTCCCTTCCTTTTACATTCTTCTTTTAATTCTTCTATAATTTCTTCTTTCTTCTTGTCAACTAATTCATATTGTCCATCCACCAAAGGTTAAGAAGGAAGGCAATGGTTTTGGTAAAGAAAGAAATCCATAGAAGATCTTCGAATTTGACAAAAGAAGAAAGAAGAGGATATGATAGCATTAGGAAAAGGAAGGACATAGTGGTAGAGAGAGCTGACAAAGGAGGGGCGACAGTGGTAATGAATAAAGCGTGGTATGAGGACAAGGTGAATGATTTGGTGGATGGACAATATGAATTAGTTGACAAGAAGAAAGAAGAAATTATAGAAGAATTAAAAGAAGAATGTAAAAGGAAGGGACTTAAGAAATGGATGAATGAAGATGGAAGAGTGCCAGTGTTAAAGGGTTTTCCAAAAATACCCAAAAATAAGTAAAGCTTAGGCCAGTTATGGACTGTAGGAATAATTATTTGGAACCGCTAGAAAGTGAATTGAAACCAGTGTTAGAGTGGGTTAGAGACAGACAAAAGACTTTGGCAGTTAAAGACTATAGAGAAGTAATAAACTACACCAGTAATGCTGAAATTAATAATGATTGTATTTTGTTTAGTTTAGATGTTAAAGCCATGTTCCCTAGTCTAAAGAGAAGTGCTATACTTGATACGATTAAGAGAGTTATGGGGGGAGAATGTGTTAAAGGCTGGAAATGGGAGAAAGTTAGAAAAGCCCTCAACTTAATATGGGAGTTTGGTTTCTGTAAAGTTAAGAATGACATATACAAGATTAAGGATGGTTTAAGTATAGGATCTAAGATAAGTCCGGTATTGTCTAATATCATTATGAATGTGTGGGAGAAGGATGTGATAGAAAAGGGGAAAGAAAAAATTCGATTTTTATGTAGATACGTTGATGATTGTTTTGGGATATGGGAAGGATCAAAAGAAGAGTTGATAGAGTTCGTTGGCAGTATTGAAGATAAGGAGAAGGGAATAGAATTAGAACTAGAGACAGAGCAGGGAGGTGTATTATATTATCTTGACATTTTAATGAGTAAGGAAGGGAAGAGCATTAAGACTCAATGGTATCAAAAAGAATGTAGTGCTGGTATTTATTGTAATAAGAAAAGTAATGTAGATAGAAGTACAAAAGTTAATTTCATAAGAAATATGTTAGAAAGAATTTCCAAAATTTGTAACAAAAATGTAGAAGAGAATGTGGAAATCTTTAAAAGACAGCTGTATGAGAATGGTTATAGTAAACGGGATATCGTTAAAGCATCTGTGGTCTCGGGGAAAAGTAAAAGTGGGGAGGACAATGAGGGGGTATGGAAAGGCATTATAGGGTTAGGAGAAGATACCGAGATTTTAAAAAAGATGTTAAGAAAGCAAGGGGTCAAAGTGTATAGAAAAGGTAGCAGAACGTTGTTGGACATGGTCAAAAGCAAAGGGAAGAAAAAAGAAAAGAGAGATCAGAAAGGTGTCATTTATTGTATAAATTGTAAGGATTGTGATATGAAATATATTGGTGAGACGGGGAAATTATTGAAAGAAAGAATTAAACAACATAAAAGTGATGTGAAATATGGCAGAGAAACTAACGCAATCTTTAAACATGTAAAAGAAAAGGGACATGATGTGAACTGGGAAGAAGTTATTGTACTGGAACGGGAAAAAAGATTGTGGCCGGGAGAGTGGAAAGAGGCCTGGTGGATAGAAAAGGAAGGGGATGTAAACTTAATGAATTGGACCAAGGGTATCACCATTAATAAAGAGTGGAGAAATATTATTGATAAATACAGAAAAATGTATATGAGTTGATGTATTCAATGGTTGCTTGCTCCTTGTTGTTTCTTTCTGGTAAAATGTTATGTTGTCCCATTGGTCAGTTCAGATAGATTTCCACGCTTCTGATTGGTTGTTTGAACGGGCCAATGAGAGAGCAGATAGGGAGATGAATTGTGTATATATACTTGAGTAAATTTTTTGTATCACTCAGTGTACGTCTGATGAGGATCTTGGCTAGAAGATTGAAACGTCACGTGTAAATGTGTTTTTATATTAAATAAGTGCAGTCTTGTTCAGCAGTGTGTTTATTTTACAATTTTCAAACTTAAAAATTTCACGGTTAACTGTAAACTATCCGTTTTTTAACTATTCGATTAACAAATAAACGGTTTTGGTCATATTTATCAGTGAGTGCAAAATATTGAACGAAAATGTTCAAACCAAGATTTTTAAAGAGTAATCGATAAATCAAAACTTAAAACTGAATGCAGCTAAGATTTGGAAATCATCAACCAATCAGATTGCACGATAGTGATCAAGCCATCCTATTGCATGAAAGATATAATGATCATCTAATCAAATTGCATTAACAATAAATTTGTCAGTGTCAGATTACATCACCTTGTGACTAAATTTCAATGTTGTAGCATGTATTGCCTTTAGACTATCTATCTATATATATAAAAGAGAACGTACAAAATCCTTTGTCCGCTCATCACGCTAATACGGCTGAACCAATTTCTTTCATTTTTGGGGGGTTATTAGGATTTGGACCCTAGATGGTTTTTATCATATCACTTTAATTTTTAATTACCAGTGTCTTGAGATAATTGACCATTCAGGTGTCCACAAATCCTTTGTTAGTTCATCATAGGTAAAAATAAACGTATTTATATGCAACCCGCATGACCGTGTCACTCGGCGGGTTAACATAAATGACAGGCGATATACAGCGGAAAATAGCTTGAATCTTCTGTTTAAAATTTTTTAATTGATTTGCTTATTTTTACAGACACTTTTACAATATGCCAGCACCGGGATGACCGCAGCGAAGCGGGGCGGGTTAACATAAATGACAGGCGATATAATGTTAAGATTTACTGCAATCTTCTATGGTTTTTATCATATCACTTGAAAGCGAAAAAGTAAAAATTATCTAAGTAACAAAGTTTATTGCGTTCCGGGGTGACCGCAGCGAAGCGGGGTGAACGCTGCTAGTGAGTTATAAGATTCAATAAGGTTACCTATCAGATTTCTGAAACACTCAAGGTAAAATCAACCACCACCAATGATCTTAGACTATGAGCTATGACTAAAGTTCAAAGTATTGTTTCAAATTTCGCGCCTGATACTAAAATTTTGTTTATCACAATTCCCAAATCTAAAGAATGGTCCTACATACTTCTCTCGATATACCTAAGTCTTAGAATTAATCATATAATTACATGTTGTAGTTAGGTCTCAATGAGGTCTATTTGTTTACCTTAGCAAAAGTAACTGTTGTCTAGAAACGTGTTATTTGATAGTTTCCACGAATTTTGAAAAGGAAATAAATCCCTGTACAGTACTTCATCAAGGACAATCACGTGATACAACGTATTGCTTACGTTTATATTTGGCCCATAGGCTGGAATATTCAAGACCGCTGACGTAATTTCATTTTAACAATTCTCAAGTTATCCTACAAAGTTTAAGAGGAACGTATCAATGTACCAATGTCCTGGACCCATAATCCCATCATAGGTCAGTAGATGACCACGTGATCATACTAATATTTGACAATGATTTACCCAAAGAATGGGATACCACCCAATTTTAAGAACAATTACAATAATAAATGTACCCCTCCCAAAATTTAAGATTGGTGCGCCAACACACCTGTGTCTTATGAAAAAAGTAATAAATCCTGTACTCATTCAATAATAAAGCCGTATCAAAGAAGATAAAATAGGTCAATTACCTTCGAAATTTGAATATTTGGCCATAAGAGGGACGCCGACATTTACAATGGGTTCTAGAGAACGTTTACCGAATTTTGTTATTTGGTAATTTTCAAATTTAAAGAATGGTCCTATGTAACCAACATATTTTAAAAAGTGATCATCAAAGTATAAGGGAAATGAATCCCTGTACATCCATCTTTATCAAAGAGTTCATTTACATTTTTTTCACAATTTTTCACTCATGAAAGAGAAAAAAATTATAATGATATTTTTTAGGGCCCGGTAACATTATGACAAATTGGTCAATTTCTAAACTTTAAGAGGTGGTCCAATGTACTTCTGCCAAATTTTAAGATGACTCTCAATGTACTCATGCCTTATAAAAGAACATAAACCCCTAAACATATTCATATGTTCATATAAAATAATAAAGCTCTCATTAAAGAGAAAAATTTGGGTCAATAACCTCCGAAATTTAAATTTTTGGCAAATTTTTTATCCATAAAAGGAAACGAATGGACCATCCAAATTTATGGTGATACGTATTACTGTCCTATAGTACTGTACTAAATGTCTAAATAGGGCAATATTCAAAATATAAGGTAATAAAAACTCATCAAGGGGAGTGGGGTCAATAATCTCCGAAATTTGATTTTTGGTAGTTCTTTAGCCATGGCAGGAAATGAGGCGAACCACCAAAATTTATAGTCGTACATATTGTGGTCGTTTACTATGATACCAAATGCTTAAATTGAACAAATGCCTAAATTTAAGAGGTGGGCCAAGGTACTCCTCCCAAATTTTAAGAAGGATGCATCAATGTACCTATGTCTTCTGTAAGAGAATGAGCCCGTATATATACCCATATAACCATATAAGGTAATAGGATCTTATGAAAGAAGTAAATTGGGCCAAAAACCAAACACGTGCTGCAAAGAATTGCTTACTTTTATATTTTGGCAATTTCTACCCATGAAAGGGAACGAGGTGGACCACCTAAATTAATAGTGATACATATTATGGTCCAGTACTATTATACCAAATGCTTAAACTAAACAATTTCCAAAATTGAAGGGGTGGACCAAGGTAAACTTCCCAAATTTTTAAAGGGGTGCATTAATGTCCCATGTCTCATAAAGAGAATTAACCCCTATACATGCCCATATAACTATATAGGGTAATAGAACCTCATCAAAGGGGATAAATTAGATAAAAAAAATGTAGTACAACGTATCGCTTACGTTTATATTTTGGCAAATTTTTTCCATGAAAGGGAACGAGGTGGACCAGCCAAATTTATAGTGATACATATTAGGGTTCTATACTATTATACCAAATATTTAAATTTGGTAATTTCCAAAAATTTAGGAGTGGGCCAAGGTAAACTTCCCAAAAATTTAGGAGTGGGCCAAGGTACCCTTCCCAAAAATTTAAAGGAGTGCATTAATGTACCCATGCCTTATGAAAGGGAATGAACCTCTGTACACTCCAATATAACCATAAAGGTAACAAGACCTCATCAAAAGGGATAAATTAGGTCAAAACCCCCGAAATTTGAATTTTTGGCATTTTTTACCCATGAAAGGGAACAGGGTGGATCCCCAATACTGATAGAGGTACATAATATGGTCTAAGGCTACCATACCAAATTTTTAGATTTGGCAATTTACAAAATTTAAAAGGGGTGGTCTTATATACCCCTGCCAAAATTTAGAGGATGGGCCAAGGTACCCCTGTCAAAATGTAAACGGGGGGTCCTAAGTACCCCTAGCTCGTTGACCCTGGGCCAAGGTCATTCCCTTTGACTTATGACGTCACAAATTCTTTTGCTGACTCGACTAGATATACGGGGACCCCTACTACTCCAGATCTCACACTCAGCGGCTTCCATTTGTTCCCTAACTTAAAATAGCATATTCGTGGAAAGAAATTTGAAAATGATGTGGCTGCTACGCAATGAAATAATGACTTGCTTACCAATAGAGATGCGTTTACAATTTGTAACAGCTCTAGAACAAGCAAACAAAGAGCATTTTTGTAACAGGTGACTTTGTAGAAAAAATAATTTTCTTCTGTATCAAACACGATAATTGTTGAGACATTTCGCATAAAATAATAGTTTTCATATCCTTTATTCAATTTAGCAACTATTCAACACATATGAGGGCACGATGGCACAACGATAGTAGGTTGAATGGAAACGTTTCCGGTTCCACTCCCTTGTTGTATTTATGGTGTGCAATGTCGCATTTGAAAATTTTCCCTGAATTCCATCCTATAACTTTCATTTCATCAATTCTATTATATCAATTTTAACCCTTAATTACTAACCCTGGATAAAGAAACACCTAAGAGAATTATTTTCGTTTACCCCAAAAAAGATTAGCACCTATAAAACTGTCTTTCCGTGTATTTTATTTTCTCTTATTACTAAGTGTGCTAATGGCAGTGGAGGTGTACAGACGTTTGTAGTTTGACTACCGTATTGAACAAAGTGTAAAAATACACCCTGGGTTAGTAATAACGCAACTTTTTATTGAATATATTTTTCACTTTTAGTTTGTGGCACAAGCCGTGAAAAAATATGCAGTAGTTTCTTTATTGTGCACGGCATTTATTTCCTACAGTATGTCAAGGAAGGCTGGTTTAGAGGTAGTCCCACAGGATCAAATCTTACATTTTTTAAAAGATTATGAATATTTACATGCAAGCGGAGAAAATGGATCTATTGGTAGTGATCAGAGTGTTAATGAAGCTAGTTGAACAGCCCTTGCGCTGAGACGGAAAGATGTCATAGCAATGGACGTGATGCGTCTGAGGACAGAAAGGCTCCAAAACGAAGGAATAAATCTAAAAATGCTTCATACTGATTCACAGACAGAGATGGATCTGTTGTAATAGTTCCAAGGAAGAAAATTCTCAAGGGAAATATGGTTATATTTGGCTTTCCAATCAGCCAAATGCAGTAGGAAAAAACACCTGTGCGTAACATCCGCTTAATTCCAGGTCCAGTTGTACATGAACGTGATGTACAGTCTGAGTTGGAATCTTCGGAGCTGTTTGTCGATAATATTTTGTTGCAGCAAATTGTAGTTAAATAGTACGCCAACGTGAACAATATTCGCAATACGTACACACGCTCAGAGACACAAATCTTTATGAAATCAGAGCGTATTTTGGACTACTGTATGTTGCTGCTGCTTACAAAGATACCGTCTGAATATAACTCAGTTCTGTGACACACAGTAGACGTCCTGTATACAGAGCTACAATATCGAAAGAACACTATTGTTTCTTGACAAACTGCCTCAGGTTTGATGACAAGGAAAGCAGAGATGAACGACAGAAAGATGATGCCTTTGCGCACATCAGGGAAATGTGGGAGGTGTTTATTACTCATTGTCAGAACAACTACCAACCATCGGTATATTGCACTATAGATAAACAACTATTAGATTTAAGAGAGAACTGTCCTTATCGTCCGTATATTCCTAAGTCGGACAAATATGGAATCAAAATCGTTATAATGAATCACTCTGAACTTCTACCTGGCAAATGCTATTCCGTATCTGGGGAAAAGTACACAGTCAAGTGGTGCTTCCCTCGAAATGTACTTCGCAACCGAGTTGGCAAAGCCTATATGAGGAACAAAACAGGAACATAACCAGCGACAAGTGGTTTACCAGCATCCCATTAGCAACAAAGGTGTACAAGGATCACAAGCTGATTGTTGTAGGAACTCTAAGAAAAACAAAGCAGAAATACCAGTGGAAATGAAGCAGATGAAAGGGCAGTATCGAGATGCAGATAAGGCAACAGGAAGCAGGAAATTATTGAGTTTTATAATGCCACAAAACGGGGAGTGGATACGTTTGATCAATTATGCCACAGCTACAACTGCAGTAGGAGAACAAAGAGATGGCCAATGTGCATTTTGTATGGACTACTGAATGCCGCAGGAATAAATGCATTCATCATATATGCCAATATCATATATGCATTCAACAAAGTTAGAAGAGGAGAGAGCAACAAGGAGCGCTTTTCTACGAAATCTTGGGATACAACTTTTTACCCCCCTCCTACACATACGTAGAAATCAAGACTGCATCCAGAGTCCGCTCAAACGCTTGATAATTGACATTCCCGGAGAAACATACAATGAAAAGAAAACACCTAAAGTGAAGGCATAAAGAAGTAAACAAGACAATTGTCCAATATGCCCATACAATGACAGGAAATTTGCCGTAAGGTGCAGCAATTTTGTTTCTGTTTATCATAATGGAATTATTTGCAGCATATATACGGAATAAATTTTTCCATTTCTTTAACGTTTCTCCTGTTGTTTAGGCTAAGTCTGATTAGTATGGTTAGTAAATACAGAATTATAAATAACATTGTTGTGTATAATAACAGACAAAATAAGGAAGAAATAAAACTACTAAAAAGGGGGGAATAGTAATTTATTTACTCCATCTTAATAAGAAAAGATTATTACTGCAGGACCGTCAGGACAGTTTTTTCGACTACCTCAAAAAAAGATCGATGAGGGAGAAATGAAAGCTGAACTAAGATTCACTTTTGTACTAGATATTAACTTAATAGGAGAATTCGTATATTTTACCTATTGTGTTTATCTTATTCACGTTTTGGTTATTGCAGTCTGAAGAAAAAGCATCATTTTTGCTGAAAAATTATTTTCTCTTCGAAATTAAATTTAATGTCAAACTCCATTGATCAGTCTTTTTCATTCTCCGTTTAATACTTCTTGAAAAACTTCAGTGTATTGTCTTCTGGCTTACCTCATATCAATGAATACGAGTGAATTAAATGAATACGAGTGAATCTACACTAGGCTATCTGTAATTCGGCATTTTACGGTTTCCCATTCTATAACCCGGGACCAATAGAGTTTCTTGCGGATTCTTCAGGCACATTCCAAATAAAGCTACAACACTGAGAACTCATATATTTGTGTATATTGGTTAACTATCGTTTTAGAGAAGATCTTAACCACTTAACCTACGCGATATCAGAAACTTTTTTTGACACTTTGACCGCTATCCTAATTTTGGGATTTTGCCATTCACGCCATGCATGCTATAGGGTTGTGCTTGCATTAATATGGAGGACTGTTATAATCATTTTGAAAATTAAGCATCGGTTATTTTGGGAAGTGCAAATTTATAGTGCCGATCCTATGTGACCGGCACGGCGTGGTAAGTAGTTTATTGCTTCAGTGTACCGTACCGGTCAAATTGCCAGTCATCTTTATATGTCTCCAAATGAAACCTTGAAACGCCGGTCACATATGACTGACGCGGCTTAAGCGGGACCGGGACGCAAGTCCATCCGGGACGCAAAAAATCTCAGTAACTACGCTACTAACCATCACTAAATTTGGTCAAAAATGTAGAAAGTCAAACGTTAGGAAAGGAGTTCGTTTTTGCAGCCGATACTCGGATTAAAAGTAGTAGAAATTAATCATTTTCACTTTTAACGTTGATTACTATAGAAGGAAGACTGTAAAGGGTAGAGAGATGCGGTTTTCTGTAATCGATCAAGGATCTCAAAAATATATTCTATTTCTAATATCTCTACTGAAACCGAAAATGGTATAAATCAACCATTTGCGGTTTTAGCGTTGACCGTTATAGATTGGAAACGGTAACATAAAACAAGAAGCGGTTGTCTACAATCGATTAAGCGCCCCAAGAATAGAATCCACCTCAAACTAATTTCTAGAAGCGGTTTCCCGCAACGGTAACGCATCTTTACAACACATTCCATTTATATCCTTAAGTTCTTACTGAAACAAGAGACGTTAGTAATCCACGACGACTTCCGGTTTCAATATTGATATAGGACCTACATAGAGTAGAAATGCTAGTAGATAGCAAGAAGCGGTTTTATTGAATCAATTTAGTGTTTTACTAATAGGTATCTCTTAAACCCCTGTTCGAACTGGAAATGGTTAAAAGTACTTCTGGTTTTGACGTTGATTATTATAAAATAAAAATGGTATAGGATAACAAGAAGCGATTTTTTGCAATTGATTAAGCAACCAACCGAAAATTATTTTCCACCTCCACTCTCATCTCTATAGTAAAACAGGAAGTGGCAGAAAATAACCACTTTGGGTTTTATTGTTAATCGCTATGGAGAAGAAAGAGTAATAGAAATAGAAAGGTGGTTTCCTGTAGTCGACTAAGCGTCTCCAAAATACATTTAAGGTCAGGTTTAGCATTTACAAGTCGTAAATATAACTAAAATATAAGTGCACGCCGATGGTCATAGCTTCGAAAAGCCATTTTCTTCCATACTTTAAACTTAAAGAAAATTTCGTACATCCAACGAGTTTCCAGATAATGATTAGCTATTAACTCTCGTATGTAATGTTGCTCATGAATTAATATTCCTGTAGAATCAATTAATTAATAAAATGGGATTTTATTTAAGTCACTGTATTACGCACTATCAAGTAGCTAACAGAGGTGCAGATGAGTTACATCTAATCTTCTTTCTGTCTAGATATTCATTTGCTAATGACATTTCTTTGTAACTTATGATAAAAGTCTTTCGGTTTCTAATTAATAGCGGATGTATTATTATACGAATAAACATTTGTCGTTTTCTGATTAATTGTATTATTAGTTTAAGACTATTGAAAACTTAACATTGCTTAAATAGTATATCCACTGAACCATAGTAATAATTAAATGTGACTCCGTGTTGATTGCACTTGAACATCAAAATGATTACAGAATATTTTTTCAATGTTTTAGTTATACTGCTTCTGTTTTTCTTCTTATTATAATAGAAGGTAGTACTTACAATTAAATGACTTACTTTCCTACAACTTCCTCTTTTACTAAGGCAATTTAAATAAAAGTCTTAAAAGATACAACTGAAAGAACTGACTCATGAGTTATAAACTTATTGAATCACTGAATCTCTCTTCTCTTTTGTAGATCTTCTTCTTCCTTCATCTTATACTACCTGTCTTTCTATTATTTTCCTTCCTCTTCCCTACACCGTGCCTCACGATAAGTCGTGATCTCTTCTTTCTGCTCAGTTCTTTTATTTAATTTCTGTGTTTTTAATTCCGTGTTTCCATTCTTATTGCTTTTCTTTGTGTATTTTAATAACTTCCTTCTCTTTTTATGACTTCACCATTTTCCTATGTAGTGTTCTCAATTGGTCTGCAATTCACATATGAAACAATCAGCTCTGTGTCTTCTTTACTGGATTGCCTTTGAGAATTTTAGAAAGTTGCGACGCAGAGTTCAGTACACATACCAGCTATTTCTTACATTACCTGGTGATAAGTAAAATCAGTTCTTGGATTTTCTACAGTATTTCTACTTTCTTTGAATTTGAGAGTTGTTATGGAGAGCCACACGGAAGGTTTAAAATTTGAAACCTTAATAAGTGATGTTGGTTTTTGTACTGACGAAAATATATGAAGAGGCATGTAGTTAAAAGTCCGCAATTCTCCTGAGACCTTATTGTTTTAATGACTTGCTTATCATTTTGTAAAAAGCGCAGGCTAATGTAACTAGTTTACCACCAACTTGATTGAAGATAACTGCTCATTTATTCTGAATGGTTCTTTATCGATCATTATCTCCAACAGTGATTATCCATCTAAAAGTTGTAAAATTTTTGCCGACATTACTATACTAGTGATTTGATATTATAGAATTATTTTGGTTGTAGAGGACTTCATTTCCAAGTAATTTCATTTCTAAGGAAGTGATATTAGGATTGAATACTCATAAAAATGCTGCAGATGTAAAATTTTATCACGCCCATAATGGACTGGAACTCTAGCTTGTTTTTCTATGTCTCTGCATCCATAATTTTCGTTAGCTTATTTTTGGCGCGAAATCTGCCCGTCCTTGCAATGTCGAACCTATTTCCTTGATGTTGTTTTGAAGAAAATACACTTTGCATTAACATTTATATTTAATTTTTGAAAGTTGCGCAATCGCAATCGTTCTGTCGTAACATTGTCTCAAGTCTGACTCCCATATGATTACACCATCAATATATGCAGCTACTCCACTTAATCTGTCAGAACATAATACATGAATGTTTGGAATAGCTGAAGAGAGCACATAAAACCGAAAGGGATAAGTTTTTGCTTTTCAACGAAAAAAATAAATAATGTTCAGGTGCTCCTAATATTAAATACTAAATGTAAATTAAAGAAAAAAGAAAGGAAAAATAAAAAGACTGTGAAATTCCTTTTTCTCAGAAAGAGAGTCATTATTGGACTTTTCTGTCTTGTGCGCGCATAATAAACGTACAATCTTCTTACGAAGAATTCTAGAGGCTCCCACTCTTAAAAGATTAATTTCATCGAACTTGCTTCTACTTTCACTTTACCCCATTGAAAGGCTGTGGTGAAATCTTGTCTAGTCTCTTCACATAAAAGACCGTCTCTCCCTATAGCAAATTAAAAGCATTCAAATCTCAGTTACTTACGGTATCTACTTAATTTAAATTTTCATCTCTATGTATTTTCTTTTCCTAGCCAAAGTATATTAGCATATTCCCGTATGGCTAAGGAATCATAAAATCTGAAAGACAAGACAAGGAACTTCTATGAAATTTACGTGATTATTGCTTTTACATAGATAGTAGAATTAGTGTCGCATGGCTGATTGTAAAAGTATTTCTTCGATAAGGCAAATTTGGTTATATGTTTAAATGAGAGTTCTAAGTAAAATAAATGGAAATTTTTACTTTCGAATGTGACATGATATAATTCCATATTTCACTGATACTAACGTGTTAGGCCACAAAGGTTTTGTATGCAGACTCATGCATCCTTAATGCTGAAACAATATTTGTTGCCCTCTTGAAGCATCACATAAACATATTCATTTTTTAGTTGATAGCGTTATGTGTCGTCCATATATCTGCTTTCCTAATAAAAGCTAATGTCCCAGTCTGGCAGCCTGTGAAAATGAAATGGAAAGTTTTACGTTCCACAGTTATGCGTGCTACGATAAAGGAGACGGTGATGAGAGAAATGAGTGAAGTGGTGAAATGAAGAAAGTGGGAGGAAACGGGAGAACTTCGAGAAAACCCATGCACATGGTGTTTGTCCACCACAAAGCCCACTTGACGCGAGCTTGGACCGAACCAAGGATTCTATGCTGGCAGCGTATGCTTCACACTTATTTCTAATAATAAATACTCAAATTAATTGATGTCGCGACCTGCACTATTTTTTGGTATTCAATGATTTAAATCTATGCAGTGGTCTGTATAATGAAGTCCGTAAATACAATATGTATTCTAGAGTGGTTAATAGATAAACAAAAAATATTTCAGTAAACAGTATTCAGTTAATAGTAAAGAGTTAAATATAAACAGATTTTAACCTATTATGTGAGATGTTAATTGCAATTTTACATAAATCTAAACCTCATTGCTGTTAATCGATAACTCGAATTCTAGAAACCTAGCTGATGATTCGATTTAATTGTCATTCATTGAACCTATGGCAACATTGAAATGAAATGAAATATTTCACTTTACCGTCTCACGATTATACGTTTGCAGATAAGGAAGAAAGATGATTAAGGCAAGTGAATGATGGGAGAATTGGTGGGATGAGAAAGTGGGAGGAAATAAATTACCCTGAAAAACCCCTGGACACGATGTTGTTCACCACAAACTTGCTTGGACGAGGATAGAACCAGGGATCCCATTCACCAGAGGTAAGCGCTCTACCACTGAGACACAGTGTCCCCCTTTGAAAATATTATGGAATATTCCTGTACTAGTGTCTTCGACAGCCTTTAATTCGTACACTACAGTTCAAATTCTGCTGAACGTACTACACCTCGGCTAAAGCTCGATTTTAAGTCCCAAACCCCAATTCGGCAATTGGTCCTGGTATTCATACTGGTGATATTAATAACTAAACAAGAATATTTCCTTAAATATGGGGATGAGTAAATGCTTCAATTAACTTATCATTCAATGTCATTTTCATTTACATATTACAACTTTCCTTGATCATCTGAAGTATCTTCAGCAAATACCGGTAAAACGTATTATCGTGTAACTTAAAAGTAAGCAGGAAACTACGCAGGTTGGATCAAAAGTAATGGCAATATCGTTCTTACATCAAACGGGAGTATCTCAACATTACAACAGTTTGTAGTTCGTAAGGCAATGTAAAGTGATGACGTGTAGCAAGTGTTATTCAGTTAAAAGAAGCAGCAGTGTCGTAAAATACAGGAGGCAAGTGGAAGCTTCAGAACAATATGTTTCGGAAAGACGAACAGCGTTCGTGCATGAAGATTAAAGTGGCAATAGGACTCAATCTGCACTATGACAGAAGAGAAAGCCATCTATATCGTATGGCCGTCCCTGCGAGGTATCGATAAAAATTGATGTGCAGAGCGAAGTACCACGCATTCTACGCATGGGTAGAAAGTGAAAAAGATGGGAGGCGATTACATCAAAGGAATGTAACAGTGCTCGTTTGTGCATAAAGCCAAGTACGAATTATAATAAGGTTGCAATTACTTTCTATATACTCTTTGAAAAAAATAAATTATTTTGGTTATGGTCATATTCTTCTAATTTATTTGATTAAACAGATGAAACGAAAATCGCTATTATGATCAAATTTAAAGGAAAGAGAAAATTTTTATTGAGATGCTCGTTTTCAGCGGTCTGACCATTACAATCTTGTTCCTCCTAAATTCTGATGTATCGCTGGCCTTCCCAATTCTACATACAAACATCACACTGAGTGAGTGAGATCCCTGTTTACCGTGTGTCTGGTGGTTCAGTTGTCTTCTATGCCCCTTACATCGGACCAACGATTTATTTCAAAAGTAGCGGGTGGTCGTAAAGTTTCGACTGATTAGTGTATCTAAATAATATCCATTCATAACCAACGTCCAACTTTATTTGCATATGCAAACCAATCTCTTTTTCTTCTAGGCAGCAAACTTTTCTACAAATTTTTATAGTCTAATGTATTATTTTTCTGTTAATGGTATAGCCAATATACAGATAATACTGAGTTATATCATTTCTTTAATTGCTTTCATTCTCTGTAATATGGTAAAAGGACTTTTTTTGGTTTCTGAAGTTGACATCGGAATAGTTACTATGATTTTAAAGATGTGTGTGCGATGGGAGGTCCATAATTCTCAATATCTTTTTGTGGACTCACTATCGATCTCGTTGAGATACACTGATACTACTTGCATTAGACTCGAAAAATCCGTTGTCTATTATACTTTGATTGAAAGAAATGTTATGTGTTTAGTTTTATTGCATTGTGTTCATGGCATACATCTCGCATTCAACAAAGCAAATTATTATATAAGATTGCAGAGGTGCCCTTAACTAAGGCGTTTGTTCATGCACTATTGCATTACTGCATCTCAATATACTTCATGATTGATTTACTTGCATGTACGTCCCTTAGAAGCAGCTGAGCTATATAGGACAAGACAGTTTAGAAGTGGTATTTGAACCATTATAGTGTGTTTGATGCTCTCCTACCGGAAATTGAACCCAGGATCTCGCGCAACAAAATACAAGTCATACAGTAACTACTACACCAGTGAGGAGAGCCCGACATTTCATGAAGTCAAGAACACCACGAAAACTTCAGAATTATCTGAATCTTAGGTTTGTAACGGACAAACGGAGCAAGTTGAAATGCAACTGAAATATACAACAAATTTTAAAAACGACTAAATGTGATCTTTTTCCGACAAGCTCATTATTAACCTTAATGAAAGTGTAGTAACTACAACCAACTTGTGATAGAATATTTGGAGCTTTCACAAGTTCAACAAATTGTTCGTATTTATTACAGTTTTTATGCTTGTTTATTTTTTTCACTCAAGAGTCTTAAGCTTATAATACCTGTTCAGGTCCACTATGAATCCTCTCCAAATAACAAACAAGAAAATCCAAACAACGAAATTTTCATTTCATAATCTGTCAGACGTGCACTACATTCGTAAGTCGGCTTTACAATTCGATTATATGTATGTTTTTACTTTTCACCTAATGATACTTTACTTTTGATTGATGGTGTTCTAAACTCCATCTAATTTTTCACGTCCCTCAGTGCACTAAATGACCTACAGTAGTTTGCAATAGTTTAACAAATTTCATAATTAAAACTTCTGCGAGACGCATTGGTATAAAGGGGATATTTTATTAAAAGTTAACATTACAAAGTTTTATCAGTGGCGTAGACAGGAATAAGCTGACCCAGCTCAATCACCCGTTAGTAGAGTGATATCGAAAATGAATTTTGCTTGTACATGTATAGCACTTTCTACTATTTTTGTATATATGCATATAATCGGATCTTAACTTTACTGCTTAATTGACTACATCATTTTCTTTTCTGTCCTCTTCATAATCACTGTTCATCTGTTGTATATGGATCACGGGAAAATGTCTATTTTTCTGACTACTATGCAATCACAAAAGAAAAAGAGGAGAAAAGAAAGAAACACATTGAAAAATTACATCAGCTCTGTTCATGTTCTTGTTGTTTAGATCAGTGAATATTAGTACAAAATTTTGTTTAAGACTGTTTTTTTTTTATTTCAGCTACTAGTCATTAACATTTTATTAACATCTTCTTGTATATCGGGTGTAGTTTTCTTTTTCTCTCGCAGTGAGTTGGCTTCCTTGCGTACCTTCATTCAATTGTGTTAATACTTTCAGTCCCAAGTATTTACATATATACAGGGTTTGTCCCAGAAGTTCACGAAATGATTATTTGTAGTTGGCAACGCTGGTTGACGGGGCGACGAAGTTGGTGGGGGATCTAAGCTTGGGAACGAGACCGATCTCAGTCACCTGTGGGCAATTGTTGAGGCAGGGTCATGCTACGCGCAGATGTATCTACTGCACCTTCGTAATACATCCGTATTTTATGGCAATCATAGATGTTCACAAAACATCGCAGGAAAGTTTAGCACTATGGATGTTATGGACGTATGAATATTATGGAAATTTGGATTTCAGTCCTTTGCTATATAGGTACCATACTTTTATTTGTACTTCGTCTTAATTTTTGCATGTTTAATGTAGACACAACAGTGAATTCGTATATATTACTCGTTTCATTTATCTGTGCATGTGACAGAGTTGTGAAATAATTTCCATATTTTTTACAACTGTCAGTCACTTGGCAGGGTTGGCAGGCGTACTGATTTACTTTCACATACAATGTTTCATGAAAACCAAAAGGATATGCTGAACTGAATCATACTTAATAAAAGCAGTCGTGTAAACCATGCGTCACCGGCTGAAATATAGCAACATGACTGGATGGACTTTTGTGTACTCTTGTGATATCACAGCATTTTATTTCAATACATAGAAGTGAGCCGAATTACAGAGGGGACAAGAAACAAGTCACATTCTTTTCAGTTTTCTTTAGTCATACTAGTTCGAAATACTAATGAAATTAACAGATAGGAAGGGGTAGTAAACTTACTACAATCCAAGGACTATGGCTAGCCACATGTAGCACGTTCAACTGAGTACTGCATGGTGAGCGGAGCGGATTAGCTTTCAGGTTTCATTATTTCTGACTTTCCAGGCCTGTATATGCCTGATATGCCTATCATGGTCTGTGTTCCATCAGGCCCCCCAGTTTTTACCTCCTAGATCCGCCTCTGCTTCTGAAAACTCCTTTAACCAATACCAGCATATAAACACAACAAAAACGACTTTACAAAACAAATCCACGAAATTGTTAGGTTAGTAATACTTATCTTGCATTTGCTCTTGCAGTTAGTTCCTGTACATAGACACCACCAATTAAATCACTCGAAAGCATGTTTCATGGCTTTGGAATACAGATAGTGTATTGCTATTGCTGAGACTGTTTTGAGCGTTATTATATTCTTCCAACACCAGCGAATTTGGCATTTGTTTTACATCGAAAAGATATATCATGCCTTTTGCTTCGTTTTGTGCTTGTCTTGTACCGATTTTTGTAACTATTTCTACGTTTCGTGGGATGATCTCTAAATTCAATGTTGACATAACAGCAATGCTTTTTCGGCCATTTTGGAGGCAATTGTTGACCCACTTTTGTTGGTGTGCAAAATGTGGAAATATCCCACAAACAGAGCTCAAGAGAATGCAAAAGGAATTATCTCGAAATTCAAAGTGGTGGCGGAAAAGCTTAATAACGATGCTGTTTTGGCGCCTGTAGCACGCTGACATGACTTCTGAAATGATCCTTGCATATATCACGTCTAACCGAATATATTCTCTCCTTTGGAGTTGGCTAAAAAGAAAATATAGTCTTGCTGGATTGGAGATGCATAGTTTGTTTAGTTACAACGTATTTAAATTAAGCTCCCTTTCGGATAAAAGAATGTTCTTTTTAATTAACCTATCTATGGGGTTAAGATAAATGTTTGTTCCTTATGCAAATTAAGGCGTACTTACAAAACTTTCGTAATTTTATTTTCCTTTCTCTTCCTACACATACTTTTTCTCCTTTTTTCTTGTTTGTATGTGAAAGTCTTCTTGAAAACATCAGGGTCAACTTTCTTCCAGTCTGGATGTGAATCTGAAGTCGTAAAATATGTCGATATTTCTATTCAAGAATCTCAGCAAAGTCTCTCCATAGAAATAAAGAAAGAAAAGTTTTCTGTGTATATATATATATATATATATATATATATATATATATATATATCAACACAGTGAGATCGATTCTGTATGGTTCGTAGCGAAAGATATTGGTTATAAAATACTTGCCACGTTATGTGATATTTCGGGATTATAAAACGAAATAAAAATGAGATCACGTCAACTGACAAGGATGCTTTCAAAAATTAATACGGAATGATATATTTTCACATGAAAAGAAACACAATATACATCCTCGAGGAAGTAAGAAGCTTATCACGTCCTCAATAAGTAAGAGAGTGCACTCTGTTGGAGTAATCTTAAGGAGAAGTTACTAAATCTTGACAGGACATCTTTACATGAATACTTGAGAGATTTTTAAAGGTTAAAGATAATGGACTGCGATATCTAAAGAAATGTATGAAATCTTGAAATAAACTTCAGTTCTTAAATGTATGGAATAAGATAATCTATTTCCGTTGACATTTCTCAATTCGACATTTTGAGAAACATAAACAATATAAACGTACCATTCAGTGTACCAATAAAGTTAATACATGGATGTACAAAATGATTGTTCTTTTCTTTTTCTTTCTTGATTCAGGAGTTTAGGTGAAATTAACAAGAACAATCATAGGGTTATTATTATTTTTATTGTAAATATAGTAATGATAAAGAATAATAAAACTTTTGATTCCGAACAATAAACAATTTTTAATATGTTTACTTAATTTTCCTTCTGCGCTCCTCCGTGGCTAAGCGGTTAGCGTACGCGCCTTTGGCGTGGGAGTCCCGGGTTCGATTCCCGGCGGGAGCTCATGTGGTTCGGATTCCACGTTAATCAGTAGGTCCACGTCTCATATAGCCTCGCTGCTGAAAGGGACGCTAAACTAAAATCAACTCAATTAATTTTCCTTCTAAACTACCGTTAAAGAAAGTTATAGATTATCAGCAAAGCTACACATTTTGGAACGCCACGAGATTATGGTGTAAAAATATAAGTAACAAATATAAAGGAGGATATTTGAATATCGTAAAAGAAAACTGTCCACATTTTCTCCTTCAGAAATTGAAATTTCAAAAATGTTGGAACATGTTTTATTATTTTTAAAGTTTCCACCTACAATTTAAGCGAATCCCAAAATTCGGTATTTTCTGAATAAAGAGTAATTTGTATAGAATAGAAATTTCTTATTTTCACCCTTAGAAAGGGAAGTTTTGAAACCATTGAAATATGTATTCGCATATTCATAAATAATATATAAAATATGTATACGTGTATGAATACAAGTGAAAAACAAATATAAACAAGGCATAATCGTTGGTTCGGGCACCGTAAAGAGTGCTAGAATTAATTATGTTTTCTACAAACTAATAGTAATAATTCTCAATAATTAAGGTAGAATATACATTAAAACCAATATAAAGCACGTTGTAGTTTAATATTTTCTTCAGAATTAACGTTTCCCTTCAACATATTTTAGACACGAACTAATAATTTAATGAGGGATTCTAATATATTCCTCTTCTTTGTCTTTTTTTTTTCTCAATTTTTTCTCACTCATGTTAGATATACGTTTCTGATTATTATTCTTCATAAAACCCAGTCTCGGATATCTCTCCCTGTTACACCTTCCTTTCTGAAATTATTCTTAATCACATCCATCAATTTCCTTCTTGTACCCTTCAGGCCTTCCTCTCTTCCGATGAACTGCCATTGCCATCACTTTTCTGATCACATAGTCATTTGCTCTTCTTATTAAATACCATTCTATCGCAGTCATCTTTCTTGGACTCCTTATATACTGTATGGACTCCTTATTTATTATAACCATTGTTGTTCGTTCTCCTGACTCGTTCGTTCCTTGCTCTCTCTCTTCTTGTTATTCCATACCCCTAGTGCAGCATTTTCATTTTTGTAACATTCAATATATTTTCCCCTACTTTCTTTATTGGTCGTGTTTCTGTTTCGTATATCATTGCTGTCCTAGCCACTGTTTTGTAAATCATACTCTTATTCTTACTGAATTCTGCGGTCACACAGAACTCAACATACTGTACTTCCTTTCCATTTTCGCTATCTTTTTTGCATTATGTGTGTTATTTGCACATTCAAATCACCATTCTTGGCAACAGATGACCCTGAATATTTGAAGTTCTTTATTTAATTTAATTGTTCTCCTTGCAGCCGTATTTCCCCATTTCCTTTTTCCGTTGAACTACCTGAAATAGAAATCTAAAATAATTGTTAAAGATATACTGCATTATATATATATATATATAAAGTTACCTTCAAAGAATAAAAGAAACTAAGAAGCCTTTCACTCTAATTAAATGTTCAGCATATTTTGTAACTGCCCAGTGAAATTAAATTTTCTTAGGTAAAGGATTACACATATCAAGGGACAGAAGATCCAGCGAAACACAAGAATAATATATTTAAAAAAGGGCAGAAAGATATGGTAACGAATGATTATCTAGGAACGAAAATTAAATAAGTTTCCCCTCGTTTATTCTTGATTAAATCGATTTGAAAGCTTCAATTTGAAATCTGAATGATTTGAGAGGAATAAGATTGAAATTCAATTTGCAATTTTTGTCGTTTAACCCATTCTGACATTTATCTCCAGATAAAAAAACAATGAGAGAAGAGCTTCCCTTATTTATCGTCCGACCTTTCTTGAACTGAATAGTAATGAATGAAACATTCCAACCATTTACGTGATTAGAATAGAAAACAGGGTATTCAAATTATTAGCAAGCGAGATACTGTTAGATTACGCTTAGAACAACTTCTCTGCACCAATGCATATCACCATGACTGTAAGTACGATAAAACTGTGTGCAGAACTGTTTGCATAAGATAAAACGAAGATATGGTTATAATATGATGCTATATGTGCTCAAGGATTTCATTTCTTTCTTTCCTAATTTACATGTATTAAATTTAGCGAACTCGTATGCTCATAAGAGAAGATAGACTTTTACATCCTTTCAACTTCTAAAATTGTTGTAATTCGATCAACTATATTTGAATGAAAATTTCAGAACTAACTTATGCCGAGACCTTGAGCAATGACATGTAGTGCGTTAGAAGTTACGAGTCCTATCAAATTCAATGTTTTGAGTATATTCCATTTAAAACATATAAATAGATAAGTAAATTGTCTGTCTACCAACGGGCAGCCTGGCTTCGATCCCGGTTGTTAGAATATTATTTTCTCATTCTACCCAAGTTAAAATGCAACTCAAAATTCACCTATTTTCTGTAAAATGGGTGCCTAGAGAAATTTGGGTTAATGAGAAAGCCAGACTGTTGTACTGACTACATTATCCCGTGCATATGGTGAAATGTAGAAAGTGTGGAATCTTTCCTTCACTCAGGTCTTGTACCTTATAACCTAAATGTTCAGGACTTCTGATATAAACAAACCATGAGTTTTGTCTGTCAATCAGCTCCATGCCTAAAATTAATACAAATCTTATAGTGTTATCCACGAATGGTAATACCCAAATTTCGGAAGCTAAACTCCTCTAAAAATATTTGTAGTTTTATTCACGTTATTTGCTTTCAACTTTGAAACAAGGCAGACTGTTCCAGCCATCCGGGCATTCCGTATTCTTAAATAGCTTATCTGTCTTTCGTATGTCACTCGACGGGGAATCAAATTCATTTTCCCACTGAAAAGCACATTGCACCCCAATTGCTGAAATGCTCCTTGTGAATTTCAAGACACAAAAGGCTTTGCATTCAGGAGTCCCTGGCATCTTCATAACTATTGCCGTACTGCACCGAAGTTACAAAGCATCACCTGCTAGGATAGAACAAAATATACACTTGCCTCTGATAATAAGTTATAGTAACGTCCTGAGTAACGCATGGCAGTTAGAGCCTGGCCAAAATCGTACATTTTAATTATTAAAGTAGAATGTGCTTCATTGTTAGGATTAGGATTGTATTTGTTAGGAACTTATATGTCATTGTTAGAAGTATGCATGTCATTGTTAGGAGAAATCAAACAACAACAGATGTAATCTGCTGTTTAGCAGTTTGTATCTTTAATAATTAACAATCTACTTCAGCAGAATTAACTCTATAAACTGTATAAAGTTGGCAATGAACGATGTATACTTTTGAACACCGAAAAAGTTCGTTCCCTCAATTTTTATGAAAACTACGCTAGAAAATTTACTCTCAAATACAACAACATTTTGTTTAATTCCATGTGATCTATCGATAAACATATGCCTCACCTTCGCAGACTTCTATCGTTGAACAAATATTAAAGTTAATTAATTTTGAGCGGTATCTAACCACACTGTGTAATGTTATCTTACTAGTACGATAATGGAAAGCTCAACTATTGTATTCTTCAAGGTACGTTTTACCTCTATAGGTCTCCGTTACGCATGCCAGATCACTTTATACAATATTGAGGAATCTGCGAATAGCATCAAAAGTGTCATTCCTGTGGCTTTCAGTATCGATATTAATGATAGTGTGTTATTTTGTGTGACCAACTTGCTTTGCTGAACTATGCGTTTTGTATTCACATTATTTTGAGCACTGTATTGACAGTCCTTACTTGTGTTTATAGTCTAGATGTTTGTATTGTGTTTCGCGTGTACCGTTACCACTCCAGTGTCGGTTAGTGCACGTTTTCACAGTCTTAAATAGAAGCGATACCCACCAACACATTCAGAGAATCAAAATATTATATGAATTCATGCAGATACAGTATGCTTGTTTCTTAACGCGAATACTTTCCTTGAAAATACTTTTTCTTTTGCATATAACACGAGACTAATAGCTCTGTAGTTTTTCTGAGTTCGATTTCTCAGCCAGTAGTTATTATTGTCATCTTCATAAAACCCTTTGACAACTTTTCCCTTTCATATATATTGCTTTTTGTGAGAATTGCTACCAATTAAACACCAAGAAAGAATTGATGGGAGTGTCTCTAAGCTTTGTGTTATAGAATGAGAGCAAGAACGTGTATGTGTGACTTCAGATGCATACGAAGTTCTGAGTTTGGGGAGAAGTTCGAGCAGACATTTTATGAGGTACCGAGGTAATGAAGCGTGTAAAAGAAAACGCGAAATATGAGGACAAGTGACACCGTGTCTCGTTAACGTCAAAAGGCACAGTATGAAGTGGAGACTGCATTCAAACAGGACATATCTTTGGCCTACGCGAAAGCGCCTTTCCTTGCAATATTGATGTTAGTGGCTTGATGCTACGAAAACGATGCTTATGGGGAAGCAATGGCCAAAAGAAAATTGCACAAATTGACGATCGAACAGAGGGCCACGCAATACAATTGCATTTTGGCTTTACTGACATCTTCTTCGCAAAGCATAACAAACCCTACAACATCGTTTACATTATTGGTTGGACGCTGGACCAATAGAATATGTAAGTTGATTTAAGTGCATATTATGCTGTGTCTTGGAGGGTTTACTTATTCATTAAAGTTGATCGTTCCTTTTCTCAATGCAAGGTGTAAGTGCCGTGTATGTACAGTTTGAGGTGGACTCCGAACCACTGTAATGTGTGCAGGTGTTTAATGCTCTCTAACCGGGACTGAAACCTTTTGTCATGTAGCCATTAAACCAGCGGGAAATGCTCCGAGAGTTCTTATCCTCAGAATGATGTATGTATAATTAGAGCTGATTTCATTCTGTTGCGAAAAATTGTTAACTAATCATCTACCCACTTTTGGCAATAACCACGTAGTCACAGATCCGGCATCCAGCTCTTCACCTCAAAGGTACTACGAGACATTAATGCAACACTACTTATAGTCTTAAAAGATACGATCGTGTTGCTTTCGTGCAAGCTTTTTGGTATTTGAAATATAATTTTCAAGTGATCTCCAACTTGACCCACCACAAATGAAATATTGTTTCCTTCTACATCACTTATATTAAAGTAGTTTCCGTAGGAGTAATACACAATAATGTTTGAGTTATTGTGTTGGCTCCACAGTTAGTGTTTATTTATTTTAGAAGACTGCTTTATTTTTGCGATATATTTTATACTACTCCCCTTTTTGCCTCGCTTTGTTAAGAGCAGCAGAATGTAAAGTGATTTAAATCAATCATACTTCTTAAGTTAAATGGGAGGAAGCTCTTCCTCGTTTCATGCAGCTGTCTGCTTATTTGCTTTTCGTATAAATTAGCTAACTGTTTCAAAACTTTATGCTACTAACTTAATAACCAAATACATGTGATAATTTCCCATGAGAAGAAGAGTACCGTGCTTTCTAATTTTAATTGTAGAGGTTAGTACATGCTTGTCCACTTTTCTTATAAGCTTGATTTGCAACATAATTTTGTGCTTTAGCTTTAGCTCATTCATTCATCTTCAGATGCGAAAATGTAGGGTAACTAATAAACTATGGAAATGTACTGACTAAGCATTCCAAAATGACAAGCATTCATGGAGTAAATTACGTGATATACCAATGACTAATTCTCCTTTAACATATTTTTTGACGTGAATATAATTACTAAATCATAGATAAAATGAACTATAGATGACAAGAAATATTTTGTCATTGTAACTTGTCGTAAGTTGTACATAATGCACAAATAAATATGTGCGAAATTTTGCAAGAAGGTTACATTATTTTTAATTTGCGTTCTATTCATTCAATTTTCTGATTTTGTTAAAGTTCTTTCCTGATGAAAGGTTCGGATTTTACATTAGCTTTAGGTGCATAACATCTATGTAATATGAAGTTAATTGAATTTTCATATCGAGAGCCAGCATGTGTTGTCTCTCCTTTAAAATTTATGAAAACAGGCGATCAGTTTTTACGAATTCGTAACTAGAATCACTAACACAATACGTATACGCGCGAATGCGAATGTAGTGTCCTATCGCATTGGACAAACAACTTTTAAAAAGAATCAACAATCGTGTTTTAATAAATTAATTCGGTAGGCATAGAAGAAACTTCTTCTTAT
The DNA here is from genome assembly GCF_964235325.1 of Thermobia domestica. Lineage (NCBI taxonomy): Eukaryota > Metazoa > Arthropoda > Insecta > Zygentoma > Lepismatidae > Thermobia > Thermobia domestica. The sequence goes on along the minus strand of NC_137463.1, from coordinate 166,872,890 downwards.
GGAAGGCTTATGTTAATTTACGAAAGAAAAGATTAACTTTATAGGTTACTGAATTTTTTACATTTTCATCACAATCTCAGTTGATTTATATAGATTAAGAATAACGTCTGGAGAGTTTGAATATACATTCAGTCAAAAAGTTAAGAATACTGCTGTTCATACAATTGATAGACATATTCATGCAAGTAATTTCACAAACTTAGAGAAAATGAAATGCACTTTCAAGTGGAAATGAAGTAAGGGAATATATAGAACTTCATTCATCTTCGATCTGCATTTCTTGTTTTTAACCTACACTTTAATTACCGGTATATTTTGCATAATTATGCCACTAAGTATATAAATGAGAATTATACAGTACAACCGATTCACAATTTAACATAATATTTATAGAAAAGAAATAAGTACTCAGGTGTGGATTATAATATTTCTTCGCCGTATGTAGCACCCACTGTAAAAAATTTACACCTATTTAGATTGCTTTTTTTAAAAAAAAAATAGGTTTTCGCAAGTTTTCTTAATTTATTGACGACGACTGACTAACTTATTAGATATAATTGCCCAATTTATAACCGTTCTCGATACAAACACAGAGAAAATAGTTATACATCTGAAATGCATTTTTTCCACTTATTTTACTTCCATTTTGAATTGCTTTAAAATACAGTTATAGCTTTGCTTCAGGAAATAAGACATATCAAAGAGTTCTTAAATTAAGTACCATATTGTTCTCACTATATATATATATATATATATATATATATATATATATATATATATATATATATATATATATATATATGTAGATATAATATGTAATCATTATTTTGCTTTTGTCTCCAGATCATTTCAGGTTTAATTAATTTATTTGGAGGTAATAGACATTATGTCTAATTGTCATATTGTGTATAACGTCGTGATGTAACACAGTGATATGAAACACATTCACCATGCAATTTTTATGCATTTTAATGGTAGTGGTTTTATATTGCTTGTTGCTTTCTAAAATATTAAAATTGACCTAAAAAATTTCTCACTTAGCACAATGCTAGTGACTTACATACATTAATATTGTTTATATTAATAACTAAGTAACTAACTAACTAACTATATGGCCGATGGAACCCGTAGGTTCAAGTGCTGTGTTCACAAAATCTCTCCACTGACTTGTATCCTTAGCCAACTGGACCCAGTTTCTACTTTGTATTCTTATTTCTCCGAGATCCATCTTAATATTGTCCTCCATCTGCGCCTAGATCCACTTAATGGTATTTTCCCAGTTGGTCTTCCAGTTAAGACTTTGGAAGCGTTCCTACTTTCTTTCATCCTGGCTACATGACCTGCCCATCTGAGCCTCCTAGATTTAATGACCCTAACAATGTTTCGTAAATCGTATAAATTATGTACGTAGTTCCTCGTTATGAAGTTTCCGCCGTTCCCCATTCCCATTCCTCTTGGGTCCGAACATTCGTCTCAGTATCTTGTTCTCAAATACTTTCAGCCTATGTTCTTCCTTCAGAGTAAGCCACCATGTTTCGCAACCACACAGCACAACAGGTAGATTAATAACTATGTAGTAAATACGTCTTTTGGGAATTTGAAAGCTATAGTTATTTTTTTTTATTTTACAGACTCTTTTATACTAATTTCATTGCATTTTTCTTTGAAGAACTGACTTTCGTGAACTTAAGATCTTCTAACTCCGCTTTGTAATAATTAAATATGACAATCTTGTTAATATTGTTTGCATTATATAAAACCAACAGTTCTAGATTGAATCAAAAATTATGAAGTAACTGTTGTTCGTACGTACCTTTAATATAATGTGTTGTATTTATTTCATTTTTCTTCTTTCTACAGGTAAGAAACTCGATCTTAACGAATTAGCCTATTTTCTGGGACAAAGTAAGGTAAGTTAGCCTCACGTGGAATTTAGTGAGTAACGTGCCATTAAAGTGATCGCGTTACTGTAGATTATTTGTTTGTTTGTCCATTATTTGTTTAACCACATATTAGTTTAGTTAAGATTTTTTGTAGTTAATGATGTGTTTGAAGTTTTCATTGGCAGCGTGCTTATTGGTTGATACCGTTAAGATACTCAGATGTTAATACGATTATGAAAAGAAGAAAAAACGTTACTCGAATTTTAATGAACTTTTTTCCTTTCCAAAATATATTCTCATCTTAGTTCTTAAGTAGACAGCGCTTAACATTTTGAACCACATCCGAAAATTACTTTTAAGTCACTAAATTATACTTTTTGAAGCAAGAAATTGCAACAGGAAATTTAACTCAATTCAAGACTACGTCTATGAAGGAGAAAAGATTACAGAACAGATTAAATAGAATATTATAATAAAAGAAACGTTGAAAGTTACCTGGGCAATATTGTTACTTATTAAAGAATATATTGTATATATATGGATAAATAATTCTTTTGGAAAGTATACATAACTAATTGGCCATAAGCGGCGAAGGTTTTCTTCCTGAAACCTAACCCGTCATTTTGAAATGTAATAACACATAATGACACTACACTTATGTCTGAATTGCTGTGGCTACTTCATTTTCTGAATCAACATTTTAGATTGGAGTTCTACATTTATAGACTGTGTGGGAGGGCTGCTATCAGAACCTGGACAAACCATAAATTCTTGCTGCTACATCCAGACACTTTTGGAGCTCCGACGTGCCTTGCGTGATAAACTTCTGCAAAGAAGACCGTCCTTTAACAAGATAATACGCGTTCCCATACTACACATGCCTCTATGGAGGAGATTAGGATATTTGGGTGGGAAATATTTCCACATCCTTTCTACAGACCCGACATGTCACCCTCCGACTAAAATCTTTTTCGGTTTTGTGAAGGAACAGATGCGAGGTCTTCGCTATGAGACACTGGAGAATTGTCGGTAAGCAGTGCGTCAGTGTCTATGGGCATCTGGAACAATATTCTATCGCAAGGGTATTGTCAAACTTGAATATCGGGGATGGGGAAAATGTGTGCAAGAAACGGAGACTATGTGGAAAAATGAAAGAATGGTCTGTAGGCTGAGATTATATATTTGGTTTCATTTGCAAATAAAGATTACAGTTATGAAAAAATGTTGCTCACAACTTTCAGTATGCCGATGTACCATTTAAAATATTTATAAGTCCCTGACGAACCATCTGAAAATATTAGAGGTAAAAATTCCTGTTGATTTTGTGAAAATTGTACATTATCAGATGAAAATGATGAGGATGTTACTTATATTATCTTTTATTGTAGGTTTTCATTTTGCGTTAAGCGTTACTTTCGGATTTTTAAAATCGTTTTTCTATAATTTATTTTTATATTGTTTCCCTATTGTTACCATTATTACTATTTAGTGTTATTGATATACATTTCCAATTTACTGTTATTGTTATATATTTGTTATTCATATATATTATTATTATTATTATTATTATTATTATTATTATTATTATTATTATTATTATTATTATTATTATTATTATCTCTTCATGTAGATTTTTGTTTCTTTTTACAGCAGTTTTTGTTATATTTTGATGTTTATTTTTATCGTAATCATGATGTTGATCGTAACGATGACGGAAACAAGTGACGTAGACGCTCCATTAAACCTCAATCGATCAATTATTCAGAGCACCCATTGGACATTCACGAGAAAATGATTGCCGTTCAAAAGCCGGTATTACCTATTAAAACATAGATGCTTAAGAAAATAAACGGAATGTGACACTAAAACTTGTCAATTCTGTTTTGAAGAAGACGCACCACATCTCTTCTGCTGGAAGAAACGAAATAGCCAAATATTTACGCTATTACCTTAGACCGTATACAGTAACAAAAAAAAAAAAAAAAAAAAAAAAACCCTGAAAAATCATGCTGTACTATCAACTCTAAAAGATCAACCAGCTAAGGCAAAGAATTTTGGGAATTTAAAGATATATAATTGTTCGCCAGAAGAAAGATTGCCATACTGCCGAAACAAAATAAAAAATCTATTTCTGGTATCCATTCTAAAATCAATCCAGAGGAAGGATCTTGAAAAACATGATTCTATAAAATGTTATAATGAATAAAATTTTCAGCATAGAAAAATAATACTGTAAACCATCACTAAAGTACTGATGCCACAGTAAATTATTATTTGCTGTTTATTCATTACTCGTTTAACCATATTTTAGTAAATATTTGTTTGTAGTTAATGTTGCCTTTGAAATTTGTGATGGCAACGTGCCTGTTATCTCGTATAGTTAAGATACTAAAAGTTGAAACGATACTGAAAATAAGAGGAAAAGTTACTTGGAATTTCAGATATTTTCTTACTTTTCAAATATACTCTAGATTACGTTCTTAAGCAAACAGGGTTAAAAATTTTGAACTGCATTTGCAAACTTCTGTTAAGATTTTTTGAATGCCTCTTTTGAAATCGATGACATCACTTACGGATGGTGGGAACATGTCAAGCGCATAGAAGTTCAACTTGCAATAATAATAATAATAATAATAATAATAATAATAATAATAATAATAATAATAATAATAATAATAATAATAATAATAATAATAATAGAAGAAGAAGAAGAAGATGATGATGATGAAGAAGGTAAGTATTTCGTTGGTACATCTCGCTACGGCGTGCAAGTACTTTAGTGTGTAATAGAATATATCTTCAGGCTTTTTTGCAGAACGGGAATACTCTTTAATACTGCAAAGAGCACTATGAAGTGTATATATATATATATATATATATATATATATATATATATATATATATATATATATATATATATATATATATATATAATATTGGAAAAAGTACTTCGAAGGGCACAAAAGTGAATGTTAGGAATTTGTTACTTTGTGCATTGTTCTAGTAGACGAAAAACCTGATTTGTGAAGTTAAACGATGTTTCTGCGCTGTCCAGACATTGGATATTATTTGCTTAACCAATGTTTGAATAATGAATTGCCGATAATCATTTCTCACTTCGGTACAGAAATTGGCCTACATTTGTTCAAAAAGATGTCACAAAAACTCTCATTTGAAGGATTGTAGCAATCCTTGGGGGGGGGGGCAAATGAGAGGAGTGTTTCCACTCTGTAGACTACTTTTATGCCTCAGGATTAAGTTGGGAGAGGAATAAATATTTCATCCATTGTGATAATAGATTACAATGATTGGCCATTGCCAATATTGTTCCTTGTGAGAAGACCGACAACTGTTAATATTCGTAATTCTCCTTTACTCAGCTTTCGAGTGACTCAACATAAACTGACCTTGACAACTTTATATATACTGCCAATATTCTTTCCACAGTGACATGAAGGAATTCTGCAAGATTACAGGTTCAAAAAGCAGTATGGCGGGATTTTAAGATAACGATTTTTGCTGTAATTACGCAAATTGGACACCAGGACCTTGAGAGACTTCAGTTGGCCTCTGTCTCCCTTAAATTAACGCACCCGTTCGCACGGGGTACAGCCAGAAAGGAATGTTTTTTAAAACATTTTTTAAACTGGAAACGGATATCAACAACTTTTCAGCACATGCAGACTGAAACGTTACTACAGCACATTATACTTCTACGGTTGCACCATTTCTTCAATGTCCAGTGTCACAAATTACTTTTCTCACAAGAAAACCAAGAAACAATGAACGATTAAAAGCTTGAAATTTTGAATAGTTAAGCGTCAAGTTCTAAAGGTTATTCGTGCAACTATAACAAAACGGTACGAAATTCTGGTTTGCGCCACCTAAATAAGGAACACAGTTACATACATTTATCTTTTGTGAGTTAATCACAACTTATTTATTATTTATTTTTGTTAATAGTATCTCTTTTCTAGAAGGAAGCCTGTAAATTAAAAGAACAGAATGTATATTGTATACGCGGTAATACAACGAAACATTAATAAAAAAAATAGAGAATGTTCATTTACAGGTTTTAAGATTTGATTCACCAGAAACCAGACATCAAAGCGGGAGAAATGCATGTTCTTGACCTAGGAAAACAAATCACTGGACAAAGTAACGTTTATTTTAAAATAATAATTATGTTCAGTTTCGCCCACTAATTGAACATATTGGGCTTCATCAGCGTCAGTGGAAACTGTCACAAAGTTATTTTATATAAATGTTGGTTTGTTTTGTGATTTCAAAGCTAATGTGAACCATGAATTGACTTTGTTGCACGTTCTTACATTTTTCTGATCTTGTGTTTCATCAGTTTGGGTATAGCCTCCTGGTTGGAAATTTGCTTTAAAAATCTCCTGAACTATCTAGCCTCTCACTACGACGAAGCCTCGACATCACTGCATTGTACTATATATACCTAGGTGTATATATATATATATATATATATATATATATATATATATATATATATATATATATATATATATATATATATATATATATCTTGAGAACATTTTTCCGACGGACTTAAATTAACTAGGCGCCAGACCCATATTTACGGTCACTTGTGCTATCTAACGTCCGTGAATTGTCGAGACTCACAAGTTGGTTTGAAACAAGCCGAAGTGAACCGAACTCAGAAACTACCGACGTTCAAAGAGTGTAGAACACATCCTTTGTTGTCAATCCGAGCCTCTCCCCGACCGAGCCCTTCTACCAGATATAGCGATCTTTATTTCCTAGACGATTTGCCCGCTTTCGGATCCAGCCAGTAATTACCGAGAAGTGCCACATACAACTAAGTTCAGCCGAGACAAGTCTACTTGGTCCCGGCTACCTAATATAACACTTTTTATCCATTTGGCTATGGTATTTTTGCACATATCACATACGCATATACACCTAGAGTGAAACTATTTGCATAAACTCCCCTATGCTTACGCCGAGAGCTAATTGTAATTATTTTATGCATACGTATTTGTGTGTGTGCTAAAGTAGAAACGTAACTTTAATATTTCAATTAATATTAAAGTAAAATATATACATGACGATAGGTACCACCGTGTCCTACCATCCCCAGATTTCACAACAATTGTTACTGATCGTTGTATGTTCTCATCTGAAATAGAATGTGAAATGTTGTATGCTGATAGCACATGAGCTAACATTTAGCTATATTTTGCACTCTTTTATTTAATATTTGGAAAGATTTTAACTTAATAAGTTCGGTTTCGAAACATGTTTTACACCAATTTTGTGTATAATATCTGTAGGTCCTAACAAAGATATCAATGTTTGTGCTTAAGCGTATGTGCGTAGCATCAATGTAAACCATGTTCAAACCGAGCCCAACATTAGAACTTTGCGCTCACATAGCCCAATATTAGAACTTTTGAATGCAGTTAAGGTTGGTCAGTGTTGATTACGACATAGATAGAGAAGAAATAAATAAAGTGGACTACAGTTCTTTCAGCGATTATGATATGTACGTCAAAACCATTGATACATAATTACACGAGCATAACAGTCATAGTCAAATGAACGCATCGACAATTTTGCAAGGATACGAAATTTACTAAGCAACTGGGTGGTATTTACAGTTCTATTTCGGTAGAATTTCAGTTGTATCAGCTCCAGAGTTGTACGTACTCAGCTTCTGAAGTGCCTGTAATTACTCATACCATCTGAACACTTTTCGTTAGTGAGATCCACGTTTGTCACGTCAAAGTGCACAAATTATCTATTTAGAAGAAGACAATGAAAGCTGTCCAAACAAATGTACTAAGAAGAACATGACGAGAAAGTGACGCACAATTTACAAAATTCGTCTTTGAAAACTGTTGGCGCTTTAGAATGAAAAAAGTTACTTTGTTTAAGCTCTAGTTATTCAATGAAAGCTTTCACAGAATCCTATCATTGGTAAAATTATATTTATCTATCCTCGATAACAAGTTGTACAGGAAGTTAAACAAGCATCAGTTTACGTGCAAGCAACTGACGAAAGTAGAGATTTTAGCAAGCCTCTCATTTCGAATGATGTCATGAACAGAAACACATTTGAGAGAATATTGACTTGGTCAAGTGATTTTCTTCATCACACAGCATTATATCTAGTCCGCATTGTATTCTGTGTTACTACTTAACATTAACCCTTATCTGGGCAAGACATTTTTGTAACGTAAACGGGCAACCGGGGCCTGTGAGGCCCAGTATATATTTTAAGTGCAGAATACACAAAATCAATGCCTATTGTCACTTACTGTTCAGACTAAAGGTTACAATAGTCACATGTTCAATATATAATTATGTGACAATTTGATCTAATATTTGACAGGAATTTCACTAAAGTTATACGGGGCCTCCTAGGCCCCGGTTGCCCGGTTACGTCAGGAAAAGATTTTCAAATTTAACAAAAAGCTTTACCAACTCGATATGTTCATGATTTTAACTTCGACGAAAGATAGAAGAATTCAGTAATTTATGTCTTCGAAATATGTATGGTTATTGAGAAATTTTAGAAAAATGAAGCTACTGGGCCTGGGAGGCCCCGGTTGCCCGGATAAGGGTTAAACGCATATTCTGACGGACTTCCTGGGTGTCCAAGACAACGAATTCTTGCAGAAAAATACACTTCTAAGATACCTGTACTAAGAAGAATACATATATATATCGGGCTGATTCCAAGCTGTGGTACACCAAAAGAAGCTATGTTCTAAATTTGCTCTTACATTGAAATAATTATTCAATATTAAAAAATTGTGTGCAATGGTAAGTGGAAAATTAGAAAAATTATTAGAAAAAGTTTTTTTTATCTACATGCTTTACGTGCAGTTAATTTCTAGTTGTGACTCTAAATGTAGTTTTCTACAAGATACTATACTTCTTGAACATGTATGTATCTTGTGTAATAGACGGATCAAAATGGGATGCGAAGGGTCGTTTGTTTCCCCTAGCAGAACAGGCACTAGTGTTGCAAAAGCAAAGTGAAAGAGAAATTATATTTAATTGCGCTTGTCCCCATCTCCCCTCTAGAAGTCCGTCCTGGATCTGCCACTGCTCCTGTAAATACCCACTTGACATGCACTTCTTATTCAGTAGAATTGAGTATTACCGTGTGATACTATATATCCGTTGGATGTGAGATGGATATACTGGTCTTTTATCATATTTATTTGGCCGCATCTTGTTAACTTTTCATTAGCAGATATCTTTATTTGCTCCAGTTTCGTTTTGCCTTTTAAGGAGTTCCCGACAATAGCTTTATTACACTCATAAGCTTTTCTTATTGTTTACGCGTTATATAAAAATGTGATAGCACATGATTCTAGTTTGAAGCAAACGCATGAAATGTTGAGAATGGATTTTATTATGAGGTATTCTTACCACAAACAAATCTGCAGATTATGACTGGAAATTATATATACAAAATTTGTCATAAAACTGAATTTTATGACTAAACCTGACAGAGACAGATTACTATCAACATTTATATAGCTGTTGCAATAGAACGTGTTTCTCATCAAAATAATGTGAATGTAATATGCAAAGTTAGACCGTTTTCTGCAGTAATTAAGTATGTCTAGAATCTGCATTATTTTTTTTTCACAAAACATTTTTTTAAAGTATTACGTTGAAGTAATGAAAAGTAAAAGTGTTTGGGTGATTGATGATTTGTAGACCACATATTTCATTTTTATAATCTTGAATACGAATATTATTACCATTTTCTCTAGTGAACATTATTCAGTTTTGTTTCTCGGTGTTATGTGGCCATTAAGGTTGTAATTTTCCTTTTTTATTCATTCTTTTCCTCTCGTATAAAAATACCTTTCTTCAGTTTACAACATACTAATCGTAATAAATCAGCATAACATAACTTTATATGACGAAAGAAAGAGTGTATATAAGGGTATGTGTTGGTTTCATACTCTTACATTAGCTGTTATCCGTGCAGTCGAAATGTATTGTTTTCCTGTGTCTCGCTTTGACACAAATTTGGATATTAGCAATACTAACTTTGAGAAGGAAGTTGTGAATATTTACAACACAACTCCATGCACAGAACAATATAGAACTATCTACATTGAAATAGATATAAAAATTAAAGTAAGATTTAAAGTACTGTTTGTTTAGACTAAATCACCATCGTATATGTATTCTGCCACCATTGGAAGGTTGCCATTCTAGATTATCTTATCCACATTAGCCCTTAACTTCATTGAGAAAAATCGGTTCTCCGGACAGCGGTATGTTGTACAAATATACGGTATACTCTTACTTACTACAGAAATCAGTATGGAGCATACATTATTTATGTGCTACATACGTACTGCCCTTAGATGTTACATCATGCCTTTGCAGGATGTCTGACATCTAACAGTTTTCCTTATATCACAGGAATATACTTATGTTACATTCCTCAGCTATATGTCCTCTCGTACGTCCACTTATATGTGATATCCTGACTGCCTATATTGTTTCATACGGAAAGTACGTATAGATGGAACACTTATATGGAAAGTATTATAAAACATGCGTTTTCAGTTATACGTCTGCTGTACGTTAAGTCCAAAAATTACAGGAATTACGCATGTAACCTACCTTTTTATGTAAGCCACCTACAATATTTTTTCTCAGTGTAACCTCTTCATTTTGACATTGAAATTTTTCGTCTGAACATAATGATCAGTTTTACAAAAGATTTCTCTTCCTTGTTTAATTTTGTGAATATAACTATATATTCAAACCAATTTCGGACAGACAACTTCATACAATGAAATAGGCATTTGTAGTCCAGTACCACGAAAGGAGTCACTTCTCACAAGTAAGGCTGTAGATCTTCAATCGACCTCAGGGTCATAGAGACTGAACTATAACACTGGGAACGTGTAATGTTGTCCGACGAGTCGCACTTTTTTCTGTCTGTATTTCAATGATACAAGTTCTCGAGTGTATCAAATGTTCAGTAAAGTAAGTTGTTCAAACTTGACAAAATTCTGTGATACTGTAAACACGTTCTTTTCAACGAAATATGCTCACTCATACAGGTAAACGCAAACATAACCAGTGTTTATTTGAATATTTTTAGATACTAAACGTTTCTTTCTTTCTCTTTCTTTTCTTTTCCTAGCATGATTAATATGCAGTAAACATCCTTATCTTCCAAGATTAAATATGTCGTGCTCACGTGGCTCAAAACATGATATGAAGAACATGGTATACATGGTATACATGATTTGAAGAACATTCAAACACCATATCGCGTTGTGCACCAAATTTTCTAGATTTAAATCTAATTGAAATTTTGTCTTTGATGCTTGAAACAGCAAGCGAAATGCTGAAAGACGCAAAGTTGTTACTAATAACAGAGTCGATTCCGTCGCTGTGGTATACCTGGAACAAATAATGAAGTCATTCTTAAACACGAGCCAATCTGTTATCGAAAACAGAAGTAACGTTACCTAGTATTACGTACGTTTTAAGATGTATTGCTAGTTTTATTGTTCCGTGTGGTTTGCTCTCAAATTACGACAATTAAACACATAGTTTATTATAGGTATTACTAAAGATAGAAACACGCAAAATAAGTTCAATGTTTCCCAACATCTCTTATACAGATATATCAGAGTGAAGTCAACGAAGACATCTCGCAAGCTCTCTACCAATGTTATATGCATTTGGCTTGACAATGATTAGAATTTTCGCATTTCGATTTTTTCTGCAATTTTAGTTATCGAACTATTGTGTCTGATGATTCCTAGCGAAAGTAGCGAATAAGTACTTTCTCTGGATACTTCTTACATTCGAAACTGATATTAAGAAACAAGGATTCTAAATCCATATGTTATGAGACGTGACATGAAACAATGAATCATAACTATAATTGATAAAGTGCACGAAGTGCTAGTTGTTTCTTTATTTATTTAACATTAACGTCACTTTTTAGCACCGTGGTTAAAATCTGAATCATCATGCTTTCAAATGTCAATGCTGTCTTATTAAAAGTTGAACATGTGAATACGTGCACAAATGGTTCACATACTGATTACCATACCAGTGAAAAAAACGGATTATCTTCTTCTTTTTCTTCTTCTTCTTGTTATAATAATAATAATAATAATAATAATAATAATAATAATAATAATAATTATTATTATTATTATTATTATTATTATTATTATTATTATTATTATTATTGTTATTATTATTATTATTATTATTATTATTAAGTTTCGAATTCCATATTTAGAATTTCTTCAAAATGAATAAATTTTGTTAGTGTTTGGATATACGAAATTATACTAAACGTAATAGATCATGCGCCTCTATGGATCGTTGTGGGAATTTTGTTCAAATTTTGCTTTAATTTGACAAACACAATTCTTTGACACTACAAATTAAAGAAGGTATGTACTAAAACGGTTGCAAGTGAGTTTTGCGTCTGTTGCCGTAATTTTCTACTCTCATGACTGTAGTTCTTTCTCTTTAGAATTAATATTTTCCTAATTCCTGACAATAGTATTGTGCGTACTTCTAAAATGTCTGTGAGTTATCCGAAAGTACATGATATGTTAACGCTTTGAAACTTCATACCCGCTAACCATTTGACAACAGGAGTAGGCTATCTTTTTGATTTATATAACAAAATTAAAGGAATATAACGACTCATTCATATGAGTATCTTTTAATAACGGCATATCAATAGTGTAAGAATAGTTGTCGCTTTATTTATAAAACTTTAGGTGTTTCAAGAAGATATTCTGAATCAGCTACTACATACATTATATTGCATATAATCGACACAGTAACGCCATGCAGAACAACCGAAAGATATCGCTACCATTGGACCATACTGCTCTTCCATTAATGCTTCTTGTGAAAGAACGTTGCTTTTGTTTTGAACTGCGTAAAACGTGACACAGCAAATCTGAGAAAGAAACTACAGAAAAAGCTTCCATGACGACAAAAGCCACTAGCGTGGAATAACAAGTGACGAATAAAATAAAATTAAAAAAGGAAATTCGACGAGGAGGATTTTATACGCTTTTATATTCAGTACAGACAAAGATAGTTCTCGACTTAATGCAAAGCGAGCATTCGCTGTATGTTCTGCAACTTGTAATCAATTTGTTAGGTCAATTGGAAAGAAAGATGTAATAGTTTATGCGTGAAAAAGGACCACAATTGTTCTATATCTCTGTTTCTTGCTCTCGTAGCAGGAAACTTCAAAATGTAAGATTACACAGATACAGTATCTTTTCATCTGGAACTTCCTTGTCTTGATTGATGTACATCAAATGAATCTAGCAGAGTACATTTTACATTGGTTGAACTAGCAATCTTTAATTATAACTTTACCTATATAAAATTATATATTTTCATTTAAGTTATAGACATATAATACGCATGTTTTTAGAAATTCATATTGTGTTCAGAGCTGACATATAATTTCGTCTTAACTTATTTTACAATATTTTCTAGTTAGAATGTAGTATAAAATTTCTAATAACCAAATAAAAAAAGTACTCAAAGCCATTTGAATGTTTCTACTTGAAAATATATTTTTCATTGAATTAATACAGAGGTTGATTCATTTATATTGAGCCGAAGTCAATATGTAACTACATGGCGCATGCATGGCCCCTCGCCGTGAGCTTGACACAAGAAAATCATCAGTATCCCGTTAGTCTCACAGTAGAGCAGTGGTCGAGAGTAGTCTGATGCCACCGTAACTGAACAGTATCTGAAAAAGGTTCATTGTGACCCTTTCCGACGCTACGTTCACGGCGTCACTCATCGTAGAAATGTGCCAAGTGCGTAATTTTTGTGTAAGTCTTGCAACTGTGAATCATATTAGCGGAAATATGAGAAGCACGGACGCGAACACCTAGAAACTGGCCGCCCATAAAGAGAATTCTGCCCCTATTGGCCGTGGTTCGGGGTATGGTGACCTCCAAAAATTCCACACACACGACGTGCAATGGCCAGCAAATTCCGCACATCGCATACGATAATTATGTTATTGACAGGTGTTACACCTCACGGTCGTTCGCAAGAGCAGTGTTCATGCTTTGAAACCATCTTTTGTAGCTGAGCGAAAAAGGAACTACAGCAGGCTGTATGAACGTGATCTCGCGAGAGATCTGTAGAAGTTTGTTGCTACTCTTGATAAGTAGATTTACTTTACAGACTTTGAGAAAATTCGTGCAATTTCGTACAAACCTTTAGACGCCAAGGGCCGAAGCACGTTCTTCTCCCAGTGCATAGAAAGATTCACAGAAAGCTTCATAATTGTGGCCAGTTTCTCGGACAGGGATGAACTATGTCTCCGAAAGATGTTTGGAGCAAAACATCAAAATGAATGCTGCGTAATACCAGACTCATGTCCTGACTGAAGTGTACCAGCTTGAAATCTCAGCAAAATAGACAAAACATGAACCAGATTGAGCTGCAATAAGGAAAGACATCCAGCCACAGGCAATAATATCGCTGGAATTTTGTCACTGTATGAAACAGGAAACGAATTCCGCCAATTCTTTTCTCTGACATCCATGTCGAGAGTCCAGATGACAGCTCAATGGACTATTGTTCTTTTAGACTCCTCAAGTAGTGCCTGTCCCATCAAGTCCGCATCTTTTGCGGCCTGGGGAAAGCCTACGAAAAGAGTGTTATGCAATAACCATAGTCCAGCTGCAGCACAGTTTTCTGCAAAATAAACTCCATTGGCGGTCAATAGTCAGCAGGAGTAGCCTGCAGATTGAACTTAACCGGTGATAGAAACACGGCATTTTCTAGGTAAGTGGCACATCCAAATTCGACTCAATATGAATGAATCAACCTCTGTATGTTGTGACGTGTTTTGTTTTAATTGGATATTTCTGTTCTCAAGCGTATTTCAACGATAGTAATCCCCCTTGTTCTGCAAGTATATCATTAATATCTACTTTTGGCATTATTCTGCATGATATATATAGTTGACGTTTCAGAACATTTCGGTTTCATGAGAGTAAATAAAATCTGTTTTCGTAAATATTCTTGTTTTTATCATTTCTTTTCAAATGACAACATTCTTGGAGCATGAAGAAGAGATACACTAATAACTTTTTAAAAATATTTATAAATTCATTTAGCTATTAAATAAAATAGTCTAGCATATGATGTCTCTTTGCTCAGTTCATTTAATATTATTTTTTTTCTAGAAGAGCTAGATGAAAAAGTGATTTCAATATTATTATAACTCGTACCTGGCTTTATGCACAGAGGAGTGCCTGTTACACGTATTCAGTGTAATCAACTCCATCTCTGTCATCTTCTGTCACAATACATTTGTTGGAGACGTTGTACTTCATCACTGCGTCAATCTTTGTCGATATATAGCAGGAACCGCCATACAGAACCGATAATGCTTTCTCTTGTATCGTAGTACTCCCGAGTTCTTTCTTCATTTTGGCGAAAACGTCATTAAGAAGTTCTTACAAATGTTGTGCACTGTACCTACGTGCTACTTCAGTGTTAATTCATTAATGTTATTCGTGTTTCCCAAACATGTTGTTAATGGCGCTTCCACTTTCTTCCTCTTTTCCCGACATCGGTGGCTTTGATTGTATAACACAGAGCTATCACCACTCGCCACATTTCATTGCAGCACATTCCTATATCAGCTACGGAAATCTTGTAATGCTGAGACACAACCTTCTTATTATTATTCAACCTATGTAGAACTGGCTAGCAAATCTTTGTAAAATGAACGCAATTTTTCCTTCTTCTTCAACTTCAAGTGCGACGCATCCTATTAAGATTGACGTGATGTGTTTCTTCATTCTTTATAATTTCCTTTTCCTTCGTTTTCTACACAACAGTTCTCTTAGGAGTTGCACTTTAAAAAATATGGCTAATGTTAATAGTTCTATAAGAAATCTTAATTGAAATAAGCAAACCATTTCTGCCGAACTTATGCTCTTTTCACATTTTACTGCCTGGTTACATTAAACTTCTTGTCGTAAATAAAATAATTTCGACTTCTGTAACATTTCTAGATATACCAAATAGCGAAAGTAGAAAATGACATTTTTTTGAATGTTTGACTACACATTATTTATGTATAATTAGTTCAAAATATCTGTAAATATTTAATGGTAAAGAAAACGGTTTTAGTATTTTTCTTATTTGAATATGGTATATTTTAATAGTCGATATACTTTGATAAACTTCAAAGCTCTATTTTGTAATTCATTTGTGAATAGCTATATTCTAAACTTTTCCCAGTGTTCGATTTGAAGTTCCAAGAGCAGCGCTATGACGCGGGACAGATCATTGAAGGTTTCTTGTCATCGCAAGGCGTAGTCTCCACATTTTCGAGAGCCCTAGCACTTCTTGCACTACTATTTATTCTTCATGTTTGATCTGTTGCTTCGTAGTTTTGAAGCCAACTATGACTTTTCTTCCTGGGACAGGACGACAAGGTAGTAGACGAAAATGTGGGCGGAATGCGAGTTGCTTTCACAATTTATGTAAAATACAATACTTTAACAATGAAACCATGTTGTTCTCCGTCTCAATACTACCGTCTTACTGAACTTCCCAGTTTATTGGAGAACGTCACCGTCACAATCTACTCACCTAACAGTACGCGCCTTCATGTCATAAATGTCTTAAAAAACAGAGTTTGACTGACGACCTTGTTTCGTTAGAGCCTCGCTAGCTTTGTAATTATACATGTGAATGTTTTATCTTATTTGTAGGATTGTTTGATTTGAAGTTCAACGTCCTCTTCAGTATCGAGGTTATATCAGATTGTGTAAACTGCATTGAACCTTTGGAGGTCAAAAGTGAGAATCCATGTATTGTTATTTGAAAATAACATTATGAGACGTCATATACGCCATTTTGTTCAATGATATTTTACCATTTTCCTGGCAATACCATTAGTCCTTTGCTACTGAATTTTGTTGTTTCTTGTCAAGAAAGAAGAAAACACTTGATTACGTAGGCCTTTTGTAAAACTAAGGAACAACTATTATTGAGGAAGTTCTGCAGATACCAAAACATACTAGTATGACTGTCAAGTAGTGCTATACGATTTATCGTAAAAATATTCCAGGCAAGTTCTCTGAATTTCATGAAAGATGTATGCAGTCTGGCATTGTTAGCATGATATAGATATCCTTTCTGTTAACCAGTTTTGGGCGTTTCATTTGAATTCCTAGGTGCAATCGTGGTGGCTATCGACAGTACGGGTCCAAATCTCTACCATTCTGGTCGGTGGCAGCAGTTCGTGATACAAAATGTACACTCAAAGGCATCGAATAACCAACAGACTTTCATGCTGTATTCCATTGTTCATTACTCGTGATGAATCGCTTCAGAAATGGCTCGAGATCGTTTTGTTTCAGTGGAGAAGCGCAGATATAAATTCGACCAAGTTAATATTTTTTGAATCATATCATATGGCACTCAGTTGTCGAGCGTTTTTTTCTTTTTTTTTTTTGTAGCCATCTCTCTGCAACCAGTTTAGTACTGTTACGTGATGGATGCCTAGATCATTGGCGTCGTCATGATTGCTTGCTTGCAAGTTATGCTCGACTTTTGTCAGAATATCATCAACATTTGCTGTGATTGCTAGCCCACTGTGGGAAGCATCTTGGAAGGTCAAAAACGAAAGCGACTTAACCATCTCTTGCTGTTGCTTTTGATGACGTATCGTTTCCATGAACAGCACATTTTTTAATCATACGCCTGCATAGCATTTGCACCTTTATCGAAATAAAATATTTAAAATGTAGCACAGTTTACGAAACGTTCTCTAACATTACTCAGATGGTATAAATTCCGACACTTTTTCACGCCCACTAGTTTCAACTGTCGTTTGTCAAATGACGTTCTAGTCGATCGATTATGACTCATAGACCCTGAGATTTAAGACAGTAACGCCATTTCGTGCACTGACCTACCGAAGACCAACCGATGTAAGGCGTTGATTCAAAGCTTAACATGGGATCTCAACCACGTGAGCTCGGACCTTGAATTTGCGACTTTCGGTTTTGACATTCTATTTAGCCTTATTATTTCTTTCCAAATCATGAACGAAAGTAATTCTTTGGCAACATTACTATTTTAATCAACTTTCCAAATATTATTGCATGAAGTATAAGTTTAATAGTAATTGAACAATTGTACTTATTCGTAATCAGATGTTTTAATGTTCAATGAACACATATAGGTTTCTTTGTAATGAAAATCACTGATATACTTAATTAGAAAGCAGTTCTAGATATTAAGGTTTTTTATAATCTTTCGTAATAATCTATTGATAACAAACCTATGAGTACGTTTTTCTCATATAGTGTATTTTGCAATTTTCTACATTTACAATGAGTATAATAAAGTTGTGTATAGAGCTTTGATCATGCGACTTAAGAAACACAAATATTCCTAACTTTTGGTCCATTTTTTTTAGTAAATCATATTTCATCGTGCCATATTAGCATGTCCTGGACAAAACGAAAATGTTTCAGCCTTTGTGCATTGCTAAAAGTGACTGCCAAATAAGTAAAGATGTTTCTATGAACATGGGTCCGATGCCACTTCGTTTCCGAGATACAGGGTGTTCAAATGTTGAGTCCCTCCAATGATTCACTATGGAAAAATGAATGAAAATGTTCTATTACAGGAATAATAAAATCAAGTGGAATTATGCTTGTGCAAATACATTTACACTAACATAGAAAATGAAACTAATCAACATTTGAAGTTATTGAGTTGTCAGTGTTACCAACCTGGTACAAAGTATTATGTTTCCAAATAGCACTAGACGTCCACACGTTAGCATATGATTGCTGACATCAAAACGTTCCTAATCATGGGGAAGAGTCCGCTTCGTTTTCGAAAGACAAAGCGGCCAAATGTGAAGTTAATTAACGGCGCACAATAGGAAACAACGGTTCATAGATCGCAATTCTCGCATAAAGATGTTATTGTGTCGTTACAAATGAATGCATATAAAAATAACTTACGTATGAAGCCACGAAGTAATTAAATGTTAAAAGCCACAAAGTACTGTTATTGGGAAACAATGTTGCCCACTTTGTATGGACATCTAGTGCTACTTGAAAACGTAACACTTTTTACAAGGTTGGCAATACTGACGACCCAATAACCTCAAATGTTGATTAGTTTCATTCTTTAGTTAGTGCAAATGTATTTGCACAGGCATAATTCCACTTGATTGTATTATTCCTGTAATATTGAACATTTCCATTCACTTTCCCATAGTGAGCAATTGGAGAGACTCGATATTTGAACACCCTGTATCTCGGAAACGAAGCAGCATTGGACCCATGTTTATAGGAACATTTTTACTTATTTGGACGTCCGCAATCATCTCGTTACTTCTCGCCATGCATTTATGTCAATATTGCCTAGAAACATTTTTCTTTCTCCTCTTTTTTCATCGTGCATGTATACGACTAATAATCCATATTCAGGTAGTATTTATTCATAAAATTAAATAATAAAACGCAATTACTTTGATATAACTAAGATA
This sequence comes from Thermobia domestica, assembly GCF_964235325.1. Lineage (NCBI taxonomy): Eukaryota > Metazoa > Arthropoda > Insecta > Zygentoma > Lepismatidae > Thermobia > Thermobia domestica. Next base: position 166,853,420 of record NC_137463.1, on the reverse strand, counting down.
TGACAGTTGTTAAGCGCTGTACTTACCTTAAGAAACATGGTCTCAAAATCGTTGTGTTTTTTCAATTAACACGTGTCTTGCCAAGCTCAAGGATGAAACTTGTCCTTACATATTATGCCAGTCCTAATATTCTCTTTATTTTAGTAAATATTTTGAAAGAAAAATGAAACAATTTAAAGAAGTAGAGTTTAATTGGAAACAAACAAATAAACAAACAAAAGATTCCAATATTAGTTGTCATGTTTCCAAGACATTCAAAATGACGGTACTAGACGAAACAGTTAATAAAATGGAAAATACTTATCAAGCAGTATTCTTGGAAGCTTCCCAGTTACTCTGTAAATGCGATTTTGTTTTAAGTGACTCAAAATCCCTTATTTTAAATTGCACATTTCAATCTGATTAAAATGAACAAAGCGTATTAAGTTAGATTTGCAAACCATCTTTATTAAATATTTTGAGGTGAATAAATAAGAAAAAAGACAGCTAACTCGACATAGCATAAACATTAAACGTATTCCCATTTTTCTTCTATCAAGAAAGTTACACACAAAGAGAAAATATGCAATGTATTCTGGATTTGTGTTATGTTAATGTGACAACTTACGAGCCAAGCGAGTGACACTATTAAACACCATGCAGCGAATGTTAAGCGTCATCTGTTAGACGCGTACGTACCCACGACTTTATTAAATAGACTGACATCTGGAGGGTGTTGAAATTGCATTTTGTATTAAATTGTAAACTAAAATAAATAGGCATTTCCCACCACAAAATACGCTTGGTAACATTACACTCGTCCAAGAAAAAAAAAACTTTAGAAAATACTACAAGGTAGATGTGGAGTATTTGTTCTGACTTTACTTATTTGCTTTCTAGCTTTTGTTTCAGCGAGCAGTGTCTTGCCTTCTGTATACTTTTCTCTCTGCCCTGGCTGTATTAGTAAAAGTAGTAATATTTGTTTTCCATATTTTGCGTTGCATTTGTCACATTGTATTAACAAGGCCTATCTTCATAAAATGGCCAAAAAGTACATTAACACGAGAAAATAATAATATGCCTCTCTCTTTTCTCTTAGTGCTAAACACACACACACACACACACATATACATATACGCAATGATCAGGATTGTTGGTGCTAGTATGTTAGGACAAAGTCCATACTACCTAAGAACAAATAGCACGTCAGTGTGCAATGAGCAAACGCTAATGGTGTAAAATGGACGATCTTTCACATTAGCCAAGAATGCCTGGTAGACCTAGAAACTCATTTACATTTGTTGACTACACATCACTTAAACCTTTCTCATAGGCCTAGAAAGCTAATAACAATCAACTTGGGGGCTGATGTAATGACTCCATATGTCACTTAAATATAAGCATATAGTAGGACCAAAAATCCAGTAACACTGCTCATAACTCACTACTCAGCTAAATGTCGTCAGGTAAGTCCAGAAACTGTAGTAACAGTTACGTTGGGAACTGTGTGCTGACCATTATTATTCAGATGAAAGGCATATGTCAGGCTTAGAAATCCAGTGATAATCGTATTTAGATCAATTTGCTAATCATAAAACCCGTTCTGGTAGGTCTGGATACTCAGTAACAATCGCATTTGGGTCAACGTGGGGACCACAGGACTCAACTCGATAGAATTTGGTTCACCTACAAATCCAGTAAAAGTCGCATAGGGGACGAGGTTCTTAACGAACAACACTCAAATAAAAGTCGTTTGGTAGACTGCAGATCTGGTCTGTAGTGTCGGAAATTAATAATAATAATAATAATAATAATAATAATAATAATAATAATAATAATAATAATAATCTTTATTTTAGTGCCGCGAACAGCTTTTGGCAAAAATACAGCACTTGGTATCAAAATATGCGATAGAATAATAATACTACTAAAAAATAAATAATAAGAAAGAAAACAATAAAAAGAATTGTACTAATATAAAACACAATGTAGATAAAAGTCAGCTAAACAGAAATAATTCCTTGTCAACGCAGTAAAACTTATCAAGTTTTCCATCCATCTAAAACAACAAGAAGCTAAGAACAGCGGTCATAAAATTACATCTGGCATTATTACATTATTACATATTATTATTAGCCTATTATTATTATTATTATTATTATCATTATTATTATTATTGTAATATTATGTTGCCGACAACTACATAACACTGTTGTCCTAAAATTACTGCAACAGGTGTGTTTTAGGTTAATTAATGATAAGCAATAAGAATTTGAACATAATTGATAAAATGAATTTTTATTCAAAAATTTGCAATATCGCAAACTTATTGCAAATTTTTGAATAAAAATTCATTTTATCAATTATGTGCTTTTCATTAAATAACGTAAAACACACCTGCTGCAGTAATTTTACAACAGTGTTGTCAGGGGCTGCATTTCTGTCAAAAAACACTCATTTTACGGACTTGCATTATATAGCCTTTTTATATGGCAACACTGCATCAACTTTGTCACATTTTCGCACCAATAGATAAATGTTAATGCATACTGCACATATATACAGGCATTCACCCGCAGGAAATTGATTTTCTGCAAGTGAATATTGATTTTCTTCATTTTGCACATTTTTTACATTTGCGGTAATTTCTTTCGTTACAACACAAAAATGTTACAAGTTCCAGTATGAGTCATGATCTTGAAAATATCTACATAGAACATGCTTACATTTGTTTCAATCTCAGATGTTTATCATTCTTAGATCAAAAGATATATGCAAGCAAACTTTGGGTTGCGGTACTTTACGGATACACTATGTATATAATTATTTCATAATATATAAAATCTGTCCCTAATGTAGATAGAACAAGTAACAATATCTTGTGTACATCATCTCTTATTTGCATGGTTTGCATGATACTTTACCAGTTATTATTAGCACCGGAAATAGTAGTAGATTTATATACTGCTATGTCCTTATTTTTATTTTACTGTTATTTTTATCACAAATTATGTAATATAAATAACTCTACCGTTATATTATGCTCTATTCTATGTCATTACGTTATTGTTACGTTATTGTTGTATGTTGTAGGTCTAACCGGTAATTAAGAGAAGATGTCGCAGATACTGAATATTGCTGACCGTGCTCGGATTATTGGGAGGTTGGAAGTATGGAAGTCTCCTGTAATGGTGTAAAGATGGTGGAGACGGAAGAAGGAAGACACGCAACTCTGGACGTGAAAACAATAAGAGACTGCATGCGAATTTGTTGCGTACGGGCTCGGTTACTCGCCAAAAGGTTGCTGGGCTCCAAAGAGAGTTATCACTGAAGAGGTTAAGGGCAACGCTACTGCGGCTTTTGCGCAAAGTCTCACGAAGTCCCTGAGACAATATCACAGAGAATCTGTTCTATCGTATGGTTCGGTCGAACGGCTAATGAAGAAGATCGACTGGATACCATGGAAATCACATTTTGTAGAGCATTGTCACCGGAAGACTGTGATGTTAGGCTGGAGTTTGGTGAATTCACACTACAATGGATGGAAGAAGAACCAGATATCCTGAGTAACATTCTGTGGTTAGACGAAACAATGTTCCATGTAGGTGGGTTTATAAATTGCCATAACTGCCATTACTGGGCCCTAGTAACAAGTCCTGGAGCTACAATTGAAAACTTGCAGTCACGTTCTTCGCTGACTGTGTGGTGTGGTATTCGTGATGACACTCTTATCGGTTTTTATATTCTTCGAGGAACATGAATGCGGAAAGACTTGTTCACATGCTACAAACTTTCGTTTATCTCATTTTTTCAACCTGGGACGTAGTGGACAATTTGTACATTATGCATGATGGGGCACCTCCTTTTTTCCGTTGCTTTCGCGAGAGTGGCTTGAAAGTGCTTTTCCAGTCCGCGTTTTTGGACGTCGATGAAATTTTGAGTGGCCACCGAGAAGTTCAGACTTGACCCCTTGGATTTTTTTCCTCTTGGGGTATTAGAAAGAGAAACTGTATGTCAGGTAACCTCATGACTTGGACACTTTGGAAGCAGTTATTAAGAAAGAGTATGCACGGGTACCAAACGATATGTTGCAACGGTCTGTGAGGAACGTTGGGCCCTGACTACAACGATGTGCCACTAATGCTGGTGCCTACATTGAATGAAATGCCAAGGACCATAGTATATAATAGAATTGACAGTAACCATGTAACATTGTTAATGACAGAATGATAGTGAATCAAAATAGGGATATAATTGTGGATCACCCAGTAAGCATGTTACCGTTTTCACTATGAAAATCAACGTTAAAACTGAAAGTGTTTGGTTTACAGGAATTCCACTTTGACCATTTCAGGAATTCTATAGAAGGTATGAAAGATAATTCCTAATCTTAGAACGCTGAACATAATCCATAAAATCGCTTCTTGCTGTTTCTTAGAAGTTTTACTCTGTTTACTTCGATTTTGACACTGGAAGTCGTGGTAAATTCTACCATTTCTGATTTTAGTATAGACTTAAGGAAGGAAACGCAACCTATTATTGAGATGCGTAATTGATTTTAGGAAGCCGTTTTGTTTATTTAGGGCCGGTTCTACTCAATATACTGATGTTAAAACCGGATATGGTTAATTTCTATCATTCCGGTCTGAGTACTGCCCCTTAAATAAACTTGTCTTTTAACTTCTGACCCTTTATATTTTCACCAAATTTGGTGATGATTGGTCAATTGAAAAGTTTTGACTCCTGCCCAGCCGGACGAACTGGATAAGTACCATATAAAGCAGACTTGTAAACCTAACCAGTTAGAGAGGTGTTTATATCAGTTTCTTTATAATTAGGTTGTATAAAAAGAAAAACGGTCCTTTCCTTCTTTCGCACTTTTGGTTGACTAGCACTTTATGTAACGTTCTCAGGAAGCATAAACCGTCTTTAAACATACTGAAAGAAAAGCTATTTCTGCCCTGAAACACACGACACTTCTTGGTCTTTCTGTTTGAAACTTGAGCATGAATTGTGTGGTGAGCAAGGGAGGGAAGGGATAAAAAGTCAATGAATAAAGCGGTGTTGCCAATAGTAGATGTACTATTCTGAGCAGATATGTTAAGACCAAAAGCAGAATTATAAATTCCTCCAGTGTAGCTAATATTTCACGTGTCTAAATATATAATGCGAATCATTTTCTAAGAAAACTCGGTGCTGTGAAAGAGTATAATCTATGTGTAAAAGGCCAGTAGCTTTGTAATAGAACTGTGGGTGGTAAAAAATATGTATGTTTCCCACGTTTTCCTGTCCAATCACACTTTCTCATCCCTTGTCATTCTCTTCGTATGTGTCAAATTTTGTGGTGCGATACATCTCCGTAGATACATCCCGCTCAAACGCATACTCTCTATACGAATAGAATACTGGTAAAGCTCGCAACTACAGCAGCTGTATATTTGGATTTCCTTTGCATAAAGATATTTGGACAACGTATGATTCAGAATGGTTTAAACAGAAATCGCATGGTTATCGTGTGTAAATATTTTCTCCAGCCAGTCAGCGGACCCTATTTTTCCACTTGTGAAAGGTAGAATAAGTAATATGCAAAATACTATAAGAAGGGTTATCATTGCTTTATAAAATTATACCTACTGTTTAACAGTTATATATAGGTATCAGTAAATTTTAATAAGGTTCATTAAATGATTGTGTCTTGCATGATCTAGTGCTGGGCCATACTTATCAAACGTAAATAAATATGCTTTTTAAACAAGCAAATATTACGAAAGCAGCTCGAGTAGTATCGATCAAATTTATGTTACTATTATTTTCAGCAAACGTTTTTTATTTAATTTTACCGAACATGCATTTTTCTCAAACATCCACAAAAAAGTGACAGACAGAGAAATCATCTAGAACTTTTGTCAAGAATACTTCTTTATTTAAATATAACATTTTAAAGTGATAAAAAATCTAAACATCGAAGTTTTGACGAGGAAAATATCTTCTGAATGCACATTATTTACAGCTGTTAATGGAATGAGATTAAAGTGTCATTAACGCTGGTCGATTCTGAGAGAAGATCTCAGCCCTGAAGCTCTAAATGCAGCCAAGCACACTCGAGCTGTTTAATGGGCGCAGACACTCTCCAAGTTTCTCTGCAGAATAACAATGAAGGAACTGAAATAAACTGTAGTGGATTTGTTGCTTGAAGTGGGAACTATTACAATACTGTCTGCGTTTCAACGCTTGGCTCAATTATTATTATATGTTTATTTCATTTGTAGGTTGGATTTGAAACAAATGTACAAAAATGTATTCAAATTTTGTCACTTCATAACCAACTCTTTCTAAATCAAAACCTGTTTTACTGTTACTTTATAATATGTACATATTTAAGTTATATGTACATATTTATCGTGGTCTGTTGAATATTTTCAACACCTACTAGTCATCTGATTAATACTAGATCCTACTAGGAAATAATAATACATTTCAGTCCATTATAGTTTGTTCAATAACAAATCTTTAGTTTCTGCAGTGGTAATTTAGTCATAAACTCTCATTTACATCAATCTTACCTAAAGACAGACTTCGTTAATAACGAAATGGGGCAAGTCCTTCACTCCAATCAGGAGATTAAGGTCATTGTTTTCTGTTCTCACAGAATTATTTTGTTTAGTCGCAAGATAGTCTTGTGGATTTGACGTTAAAGTTGCGTAAATATATTTTTCTTGAAACAAAAATAAGGGTATATCTTTCGGTTTTAATATATGGTATAAAAAGTTTATTTGAGGTTCTTTCGTTGTAAATTATACAAGGAATTCCACGATGGAATAAACAATAATGAAGTATATAACTAAATATTCCCATAGGCTGGAAATCTGAACAGAGTTGTTTTAAATAACAGGGTAAATATTAATATGAATGTGAAACTTTTTCTTTCAAATCCACTATATAATACTATTGATACAACGAAGATCACCTTATAATATGATGTACCTTTTGCGTCGTACACATGTAGAGACTTACCTTTACTAGGCTGAAATTGAACTGTGTCATTCAGATGTTCATTGCGTTGTATACACATTTACACTATCATTTGTAAGGAAAAGAGAACATCACAAAAATTTATATTAAACAAAATATATAATATCTCACACAGAAGTGCAACCAATCATATATTCACCCGTTTCCCGTTGTTCTAGTTTGGCACAAGGAGCATTTTCTAACTTAATGGAAGATTATTAATAATTTATACATCACATAAAGAAGGATTACATTTTAAAAAAGTAAAGAGCCATTTATACATGATAAAATCCAGAACCATTACGTAAGTGACATTCCAGACTACCTTCAGAAAGAGAAGGCGTGTGTAAAAGGTAAGTAAAAATAGACGACAGACAGAAAAGATAGTAAATAAATATTCTTACAAACATAGCAAACCATCAGAGACATAACACCTCTCTTTCATTATGTTTGTACTCATGGCTCTTTACTGTTGGTTTTGGAATTCTTACCGGCAAGTTTGACCCGGACAAAATAGAATTTGATTTTCACATTATTTAATATTTTCAGAAGAAACGTATATGCGGACGTTGCATCACCACACCGGAGCGTTCTCACAAAGAACTTAAGATACTCCCCTTAGATATCTCATTGGCATGCCCTAACAGTAGGATCAGTGTAAGGCCAACATCATCAAGAGAAATGAGGGGTTGAAGAAAATGCAGTTCCCGTGGACAGAAACTCATGGCCTCGGAAGACGAAGACAAAAGATAAACAATAAAAAAGAAATTTGAATTAATGTGCAGGCAACTCTAACCAACCCGAAACAATTACAAATTTTGAAAAATGATACAGATTTGTTTTAACATTTAATATTTTTTTCATCATTTGTCAAGTTCTTTGGTATACAATACAATAGACACAATAATAACTACAGTAACACATCAACAGATTTGTTACATCTATCTCAGTTGGGGAAATACATGAACTGTTTATTCTTTTAGTAATTTCCAACAATCGACAATCGAGTTCAGGAACGGTATTCGAACTTGAGAGGACAGACAAAAAGCATACAACTAAAAGGTTTATTTATATATGGTAATTGAAACAACTTGCTTACATGCAGCCTACCCCGAGGCATAGATAAGCTGCTTGGAAATAGATAATTACTGAACCCAGAATGGTTTATCTTTGGTTTATGCACGTGTTCAATTTCATTCATTAGGGGAGGTTCTGTGTACCTCAGTTGTAACCTCTTAATATGTAAGAAAAAGGATATATATATTAATAGTATACTAGCTGAAATGCTCGTTTTTGGTGAGGAAAAATATGTGAACTTTCTTCTACATTTAAGATATTCATTTCAATGAAAATTTAATTATAAAAACCTGAAGATACTCTAATTTTGAACTACCCTTGAGATACGTTCATTAATCAATGTGATATAGTAGATACCTTGCGGCAAGAACTATCTTCCAAGATTTATTTCAAACAGGTAAGCTGTGGGTCGTAATCCAATCACACATAACAATCAATGTCTATTCTAATGTTTGCATTAATTGTGAACCCATATTCCTTTAGGATACGCCCTTTAATGAAATTGGTGAATGAATCCAGCTGATAGTGGATACTAATCATATTCCAAAATTCATTTCAGTTTTCAACCTTTTTCCCGTGATGTGGTCGCAAACAACAAAGTCACTTTCAGTATGGAGGGAAAGAATAGGGCTTAATAGAAAACACCAATTTCCTCTTAAAACGGGAATGTTTAAAGGCACTGAGGCATGTATCTGCTTTGAACAGTTTATGCACCAAGTTTCATCTTCTAACTTTAGGGATTTATGTGGTACTCTGTTCTGGTTGAAACATTGAGTTCCCTTTACCTCCCTGAACATAGTATTAAAAATTAAATAGCAATCCTTTCTTATTCATTGCTCTCGTAACAAAATAAATTCTCTGTACAAATCTCACGTTTCTAGATACATTAATATGTTCTGATTTTTCAGGGAATCACTTTCACTTTTTCATATACTCCTATATATTGCTATCTTTTCCCTTCCGGAAGCTGAATGTTCGAAAACACAGGAATATGTGGTTCGGTTATTTTTAATTAAAAGCTTATATACCGGATGTAACGTATCTAACGCAAGGAAATCCCCACATATGGGATTTTGTGAATAAAAGATAGGAAATATCAATATTATGGAAATCTCTCCTCTTTCTCCTAAATGGAGCGAAATTGTCGAAACTGTTGAAACACATGTTCTCTTATTTTTAGTTTAGAGATTATAAACCGAATTTCACACAAGCAAACCCATTCATAGGCCACTTTCCCAACATAAAAAGATAAATTAGGATGTTATAGAACTTATGCTAGTTTTCTGTGTTAGGTATGGAATTTTCGAGAGCTTTGAAATGCGTTTTCTCTTATTTTCACAAGAGAGTTTATATATTGAATTTAACATCTCCAACTTAAGTGAAGTCTCATATTCGGCGCGTTGTGAATAAATAAAGGGAAATTAAAATATGATTGGAATCGTCCTCTTTTCCCCTTCGGAGCGGAATCATCATAAAAAGGTGAAATAGGAGTTTTTTCAGTTTTAATTAAAAGTTCATATACCGAATTTTAGAGCTCCAAGTTAATAGAATCCTCACATTAGGCACTTTCTGATTACACAAGCAGAAATCTAAGTATTTTATAAATGGCCTCTTTCCCCTGTTTAGAGTACAATTTTCGAAAACTCTCAAACATGTTTTCCCTAATTTTAAGTGAAGAGTTCATATACTAAGTTTTATCTCTTTAACGCCAAATTCGTGGGACACACCATTGTTGGAGGTAATATTGTACTTCCCTTTAAGTCCATTGGATAGGTATTTCCAAACATTCTTCGCTATACCTTACCTTCATAACAAAAGAAGTCCTCAAATTTCACTTAAAAATATTTCCTTAGGAATAAATTAAAACAATATTTTTTTTCTTATAAGTAGTGTAAAGAAATCTATGGAAGGCAGATGTGATTGCTTTCTTGTGTTTCCCATTGACTTCGTAGTATTGATATAAAACTTGGTACGCACTGTACGTCACGTGCTCTAAGATAATGATGCTCTGGCCCAATGCTGCTTATCACAAACAAAATATATATTTTTTATAAATTTCTTTTTTCTGCAGTATTCGAAACCTAATAATTTAATGGCCTTGAAAATCTACTTTTAATTGGAATGCTACTTCTAATGAACCATCCCAATTGTATTAGTCAGCGGTGACGGCACTTGTTTTCTTAAACTATTGGTGGACTATGAAGTATTGAATAAAAGTCCACTTGATAAATAATATATCACGACTGCTGAGATTATAATAACCGAGACGTATTATTTGTTAAAAAAATAATTAAAGTTAACTTTATGACAAGGGCATACAATTGGTTTTACTTTATTTGCTTTTGTCTTACAAGGGAACATCTTATATTGATAGTAGCGTTGTCCAATCAAACAATGTGCAATCGATAGAGGATCGAAGAAAAGTGAGAAATCCAAAGTTTTACGGGCCGACACCCAAAAACACAGCAGATACAGAGGGAAGAATAATCTAGAATGATGTGAAGATGGCAATGCAAAATATAAACTGACACAGAAAGAACTTCGAAATGATTAAAGGAATCAAAATGACATTTACACAACAGTATAGTAAGCAAACATTGTACCCACAGACATACTCAATAACGTCATATGTAATGCAGTGTTACCAACTCAGCAAAAAATGAAGTTTTGTTAAATGGCACGGAACACAAATTATAACATGTAGAAAATCTAATTATGAGTAGAATCATACCTCTGAAGTAATGATGTACAGTGTTCTCAACGTTTGAAGATAGGCCTGTATGAATTCCTATATGAATCTCGGTTGTAGAAGAGAACATACAGTACACGATTCAAACTAGTTAAACCCAAAATATGAGACACAAACGAGAATATAATCACTGAAGTACGAAAATAAGGGAAGAAGCAGAGTGTCGAAGCAGGCTTGCCCAAGTGGAAAATTAGGATAGTATCAAGCACAGCACACAAAACTGAAATGATGCATGCTCTTGTATTGATTAGCAGGCTCACTTTTCTGATGTACTTGCTATTGTATCACCTCACACATTATTGGTAGTCAATTTTTCAGTGTTGCTGTTGATAATGCGTTCCACAGTATGTTGGTACTGTATGTACTCTTCTACATCCGAGATTCATGTAATAATTCATATAGGCCTATCTTCAAATGTTGGCAACATTGTACATCATGACTTCACATGTATGATTCTACTCATAATTAGATTTTCTACATGTTATAATTTTTGTTCCGTGCCATTTAACGAAACTTTGTTTTTTGCTCAGTTGGCAACACTCCATTACAAAAGATGTTATTGAGCATGTCTGTGGGTACAATGTTTGCTTACTATACTGTTGTGTAAATGTCATTTCGATTACTTTAATCATTTGCATAGCTATCTTCACCTCATTCTAGATTCTTCTTTCCTCTGTATCTGCTGTGTTTTTGGGTGTCGGCCCGTAAAACTTTGGATTTCTCACTTTTCTTTACTCCTCTATCGATTGCACATTGTTTGATTGGGCAACACTACTTTCAATATAAGATGTTCTCTTGTTAGACAGTGGGTGCGAAGAGTAATTGTATTTTCAGTTTCATCTTGACGATAGACCAAAATACGAGTACTATTTAGTCACTTTTGATCAAAGTGGCCGAGGAATCCACAAAACTTACACATAATTTTAGAAAGATCGGCATAAATAGATAATAAATAATGTGCACTATAGGTTTCCATAGTTTCTCTTTGAATGAGGTACGTGTTCAAAACGTTACACAAACTTAAGGCGTATCGCATGTTTTATTATTATTATTATTTCGTTACAGGCACTGAAACCCCATGGACTATACATTGCAAAAGCGTATATTTATTGTAACGGAGTACATCCACATTTGCAGTTATGCTTTGGTCCAGAGAACCTACACAGAGAAGTACGGAACAGATGCTCCAAGCAAATTCATCAAGCAACTGCACGACAAGTTCCAGGAGACAGGTAGTGCAGTGGATGCACCAAGAATCGTGAAACTAAGGTTGTTAACAGAAGCAAATTTGATAAATGTACAAGCTACTTGTGTTGTGTATCCAATAAAACTAGCGCAATTACTTTTGAGTTAATCTGGGTTCTTCATTGGCAGTGAACACACTGCCTTGCGGAAGTATGTGAAATTATATTCCGATGAAACTAGAGCATTCCAGCAACTTCTGTCTAGACACGAACGCCTGAAAAGACTATTTCCGTTGGTTCATGGGATCTATAACGATAGAAGAGGAGCTCATAATTGGTACTGGACTGATGAGGAATAACTCAATTAAATGGACATATTAACGCCCTAGCATCTTTGGTATGGCCAGTGATAACACATTTTCTGAAGGAGTTGCATCTCAACTACAGGAAATTGGCGTTATGTTTAGTTTCTATTTGTGTGAAGAACAAAATGGAGATCACTTCCACCACTTAATGTAGAAAATGTAAAAAAAATAAGTAATAAGAAGAATTGGTTCCGCATAAAATTGCGAATCTTTTTGAACACCCTGTGTTAATTTTCGTCCCTGGATAATTGTGAATACTCTCATTTATTGTAAATGCAAACTCATTTCAAATAAAAATGTCATGCCAGAAATTAAGTAGCATTTCTTTCCTCTTGGGGTAAGAACGAAAGACATTAGAATAGCATCAAAATACATTACATAAGCTATGTAATATAGATCATATGGGATGACCAGGTTATGATTAATGGTATTCGTATATTGTTCCATCAGATTTAAACTCTATGAGGAAGCATCAGTGGATGAGACAGACACGCCAAGACCTACCGTTGGCATCACTCGTGTAGTATAGCATTATCTTTACATGGTTGCCTTTTCTCACTCCTACAACATATCTGTAAAAACAACATTAATTGGAAACTTTATCGCCACTTTGTACAAAATGACGATACCTATTGATGTAGATATATTAAAGAACAAATTTTGCATATGTATAAGTATTTATGAGCACAAACTATTTCATGACACATCAGAATTGCATTTACAATATAAAATCATTAATCACGTAAGCCACACATGCTCCAGAAGCGAAATCATATCAATTTTAGTAGTTAATGGCTTCCATTCTAATTCTAGTAATGTGTATATTACCCCATTTACGTAGAATGTTGGATATTAATCCTGTTTTAATATCCGTTTTCTGAATTTAAAGTAACACCAGATGAACGCTTTCCATCCAGCATGTAAAAAAGGAGAGGAACCATGTGTGTTAATGAGAACTCGCTTGAATGTGGTTGACAATTTCGCAGGAACAAGAAAAAGCGTTTGTAAAACGATTTGCAAAAAATGTTATCGCCTTAGAATTTTGCTCCATCGAAAACCACGGTTCTATTAGCACTTATCTTTTTCCTCTTGGAAGGTCTTGTCTAAAGCTGGTTGCTACTTTGGAACGCTTCTTAATCTGTCTGCAAATCTCTCTTTTATTTATTTCTTCCACACGAAAATTTAAGAGCATGACGGAATCCAAAAGAATAATTCAAGCTCCTATCAAGAAATTGCAGATACAGTATAACTTTATACTGTGTGTTTCTTCTCACACTATAGCACACATTTTGTATAATATCTTAACCCTTATCCGGGCAACCGGGACCTCCCAGGCCCAGTAGCTTCATTTTTCTAAAATTTCTCAATAACCATACATATTTCGAAGACATAAAATACTGAATTCTTCTATCTTTCGTCGGAGTTAAAATCATGAACATATCGAGTTGGTAAATCTAATGTCTTTTTTTTTTAAATTTGAAAAACTTTTCCTGACGTAACCGGGCAACCGGGGCCTAGGAGGCCCCGTATAACTTTTGTGAAATTTCTGTCAAATATTAGATCAAATTGTCACATAATTATATATTGAACACGTGACTATTGTAACCTTTAGTCGGAACAGTATGCGGCAACAGACATTGAATTTTGAGTGTTCTGCACTTAAAATATATACTGGGTCTGACAGACCCCGGTTGCCCGTTTACGTTACAAAAATATCTGGACCGGATTTGCTATTCTGCTTGGCTTACAAAAGCGTGACAGGAAGTTTCGCTACTTGACAAAAATATATACCGGTACATTCTAGACTAGTCTAAACAGTAAGTGACAATAGGTGTTGATTTTGTGTATTCTGCAGTTAAAATATATACTGGGCCTCACAGGCCCCGGTTGCCCGTTTACGTTACAAAAATGTCTTGCCCGGATAAGGGTTTAACGCCATAAATACCCGTACTCAAGTCAAGCTTCTATTTCTACACTTTCAAGGAACATCGACTTAGTAATCAAACTGATTTTGATTAAACTTGGCCGATAGATACTGGAGATGAATGAGAGATTATTGTTTTCGTTTTTTTCTGAATCATTTTTATGGGGGCAAAAGGCCCCATCCAAAAATTTGAAAGTGGTGCCAAAAGAAGGATCGGCTCAAAGATACAGAACCTTAGGTACAATCTAGGGATGCCCTCAAAGGAAGGGCGCCGGATATCGCTTTTGGCTAATGAGATGGTCCCATAGATTAAAATTAATATTCTTACTAGAATTGTAAGTCTGCTAGCCTCACCTTTCTAGATGGCGTTATTGTTTGTGTGTGCCATACACTAGGGATGGTAGGTAGTGATGGGTAAACTCCCGGGAAGACATTTTGGGAGAATATTCCCAAGAAGACTCCCAAAATGGGAATTTTTCCGGGAATTTATGTACAATCATGAAGAAAATTGCATTCTATTACTATATTATGATATCAAAGTTAAATTCGTTTTCTTATCACAGTATATTATAACTGTTGTTTCCAGAGGATTCTTTAAAATGTATATTCTGAACGGTATTATGTTATTAATATTTTATTATATTTAGAGAGTACACATAGATGTATGTTTACTTGCAATATGTCCTATACAAGTAAATATATGGAAAAGAATGGTATAGTAAGTCCACATACTTTTACAAGGCTAAACAGTTTCTATTTATATGTAAATAGATTTTCTATACTTGACTCTACTACTGATTTTATAAACATATTAAATTTTAAAATGTTATAAACAAATTAGGTTGGTTAACTGCCAGAAGACATATGTCTTACCATTTTATCAACATTTGCTCATACATATCTATGTTTACAATATTTGCAAGACACTGACTTATCTTTGGAATTATGCACGTGACATTGCCACACACGACCATTCCTAGAGACAGGAGACAGAGCGACATCTATTGCTAACGATGGTTCGAGGTACTTCATCTCTATATCTACATTAATTGTACTTCATCTCTATATCTACATAATTTCTATATTACTTTACGAACTGGTTCTTTCTCATCATTTGTAAATTAGTACTTTGCTACATTTTAGTGCAAATGGAAATAGAACTAATAAATCATATGATTAGTTATATAAAGTACAGTCAACAAACTTTACTTTTTAAACCTCCAAATTATTTAAAGCCTAGAAGTAAATCATAATAAATCAAAATAAAGTAATTAGTCATACGGTTCTTATAATTTGGAAGATAAAATAAAGAAATGGAAATAAATTCCTTCCCGGGAATTTATATGCCAGAGAAAAAAACGGAAATATTCCCATTTTTAATTCTTCTTCCCACTGGGAATATTCCCACTGCCCATCACTAATGGTAGGTAGTTTGGAACAAAATTCGCGATAATATTTTGTGCACAATATTATGTTATTTACGTTGTTTTCGATAAAAAGACACCATCTTACTATAATAAGACTAAATGGGACGGTCATAGAGCACGAGAATAAAGTTCAGTTAGGAAAGATGTGAGAAAAAGCTACAAAAAGTTAATTCTTTACACATAAGTACTTGAAAATGTTAACACAAATTTTATATTATAGGGGTTACTTACTATATCTGAACATGAGTCCTTTAAGTTCTGAAAGAAGCTTCAGATAGATATCATATCCAAAATAACGTAAAAAAGTGGACTTGATTTCCTTGTGCACTGTACACACCAAATGACAGGAAAAATTTAACTTCAGCGTTAAATGCTCATGAAACAAGTAAGGAATATCTAAGCTACTAATGTTTTAAAAGAAATTTATAAAGAAAATGAGGGCTGCAAGACTTTTGACGATGTATTTCAGAAAATTGCCTTTGTAGATGATAATACAGTATTACAGGTTAGAGAAGAGTTCTGCATAGAATAGCATCGTTAATTAATCTGCACAGACGTCAAAACTTTGTATTACGTGGATCATCGGATTAACTGTATGAAGACAAGAAAGTTAACTTTCATAAATATCTGAGTTGTTATTAGGATGTGAGCTAGTTATGAAGGAACATTTTCTGTGGATTAAAGATATCAATATCATCTCGGTGAAATATACAAAACGAAATTATGGAACTGCTAAGTAAAGCAACAAGAGATGTCATAGTTACCAAATTAAAGAAGTGTAAATTATTCTATCATATTGGACCCCAGTCCAGATCTCTCCTATACTGAACAAATAACAATAATCTTAAAATTTACGTCCCACGTTTATGCCGGCTGGGCTAAAGTAGAAATAACAATAATGTTGCGTTTTGTTAATACATGCCAATAACCTAATCAAGACAGACATTACATAAGGATAACAAACATATTGTAGGATTTATTAACATAGATGACAATGGGTAAAGATTACAACTGTTGCAGAAAGTATGACATTTCATTAAATGACTTCAGAGACCAAAGGTACAATAATGGTCCAGATATGTGTGGGAAACACAGTGGTGTTCATATGTTCATTGTCTATCTGTGTCTAAGGCTTTCTTTATTTCTTATTCATCTCAAGCATTAAATAATATAGGAGAATAAGACGGTGAAAAGTGTCCTTACACGGATTGCTGTGAAACTTAATCCAAATGTACCTCATATCCAAAGATAACTTTGGCCAGAAAATAAACTTCAAATTCCTTTAAATTTCGAAGTTATTATTGAAAATTCAAAAATCATAAATTGCTACTGCATATCACAAACGACTTGAGTTACAAGTATGAAACGAACTATGAGATTACTTTTCTTGAAATGCCTTACGGGAAACGAGAAAGAATGTATTTTGTTTCTCAAACTTTCAGCAAAAAGCGCATCGAAGATATTGAAATTCAAATCTTTTCGCTTTTTATTCGAGTGACCAACTTCTGTTTTCCACTATAGATGTAGCATCAACCCACATATCGTATATTTTGACCTTGATACCTTCGGTGCAACTTGGTGCAAAATGAGGAAAACCAAAGTCGAGAAGGTGTACTTTCACCTGCAAGATAACCAACCCATGTTACGCCATAAATGTTTTGGCCGGCACAAATACTGTCAGAAGTCAAATATGTTCGATTTTTAGTTTCTAATTCACCATGAATGGCTCTACATGGCAATATAATTCTTAATTCTCAACATCGGCAGTTCTAGTGCCCTACAATGAAATTGAATTTAAACTTCTTGCGGTCAGTTGGGACCCCTTACCCCAGCCTAGATAAACCCGTATGTATGGAGGGGTGTATCAAGGATTGCAGTCCATAGGACTGTTGGTATTAAAGTATATAGAGGGAGCGGAGAGTGAGTAATGGCACGTAACTTTTCCTCGAGTACAGGTAACGAAAGCGGTCTGGGCCTTGGTATGTATACGCACTACAAACCACGTCCTAGTTTTTGCCACTCTCATCTCTCTCTTTCTCTCTCTCTCTCTCTTTACATATTTCACTCGGTTTTTCTTCCTCTCTTCTCTACCTTAGCGCTCGCTGCCACGTTTCTCTGCCGATGCTACATTGCTTCAATGAGCCGCTTTACCGAAGAAAAAATTACGTACTTCTTTTATGTGTACTGTCTCTGTTTGGTTTATCGTTATAATCCGGTATGTACTGTGAACTCGTTCAGTAAAAAATTGCTATTTCGTGGTTATAAGTTTGGAGGGGCTTGTGTGTCACTCAAGTGTTTTGTCAAGGAAATTAGGAAATATGTATTTCTTTAGTTTTCGTTTACTACACCTATGCACAACTTCATTAGTATCGGTTTTCTTTCTGCACTCTTGAGCTCCAGATTAAAATTTTTGAGTAGGTGGTTTTGCTATCAAGAACAATTTTTCCGCAGTAAATAAAAAAATGCTATTAGTTTTTAAATACACATATTATACTTACTATCAAAATTTTGGTTAAGGGCTTTTCTCCACAAGTACTTTTCTTTCAGAAAAGGAAGAACTCGTATTCTCATATTTTATGTCTAGTGTCAACTTGACAAATTTCATACAAATATTTGGATCAGTCAGAACGGAATGGTGGCATCTGATATGAAACTGAACTTTGTCATACGTATTACTCACTATAGCTGCAACGATTAATTATATACTCGTATAATTAATCAGATAAAGAGCTTAAGAGCTCCCTGACAAATACGTTGTTATCATGGTTTCCGTTCATGTCACCAATGAGCTCTTTAGCGATAAGCATGCATTAATTGGTACTCAGTTGTAGACTGTAGCATTATGTTCTATATTGTTTTAGCACATAAGGTAAATTTAAAAATATCGATGACGCAAAAATGACGTTAGAAGCTCTCAGGCAAATATACGAGGTACGTTCGAAAGTTCTGAAAATTTTGTCCAATTTTTTCTTTTTATTTTATTAAGTAGTTTTCTTTTACCTGGAATTACGTTTCTAAAAATATAACATATATTTAAATGAAATGAAATCTTTAAGTTTAACGTCCCACGGTTATGCCGGTTAGGCTAAACGAAACAGTGATAATGAGAAATGAGTGAATTGGTGGAATGAAGAAAGTGGCAGGAAACGGGAGAACCCCGAGAAAACCCACGAGCATGGTGTTTGTTTACCACAAAGCCCACACGGCGCGAGCTGGGATCGAACCAGGGACCCCAAGCACCGGAGGTGAACGCTCTACCACTGAGCCACCTCGCCCCTCTAATATCTATTTAATAGTATGTATTTCTAAGCATGAAGCTACTTTTTAAAGTCATTTGCAAAGATATGTTTTGAAACGTATTTCACCCGTATATTTACAAACCGTTCTACATTCAAGTTATCGAATCTAACAGCACGTGGTGGTTCCTTCAACTCGAGAAATAAGTGGTAATCATTAGGTAGGTGGCAGGTGATGCGAATGGGGAAGATGTATAAGTAATTCTCAAAGCAAACCACATAAAACATTCTTTGTTTGAAGGCCGTATGGAAAACGTGATATCTTGTTGCATTAAAAGTCTCGCTTACAGATTTCCAGAACAATTGTCGACATATTCTTATCACAATGGATCACACAAAACTTTGGAGTAGATCTTCAAATTAAATGTGCTTTCCTTCGGTAGGTAATTTATTATATTATTCTATACAAATCCCCCTCCAAAGAAATAGGAATGATTACTTGCCTACAGAATAGCCTGTTCGATCTTTCAAACGGCGTCTTCTGATATGCACATGACTTTTTCTGGTTTAAAGTAAGGCATTAAGGTTTAGTCTGGTGTCATTGTCTAATGCAAAAATCGGTCGGAATTCAGCTGCAAAAATTCTTGAACTTGGCGACAAGCTTCCATTCAGTTTTGCTGTGGCTCCAACAGACGAAGTATTTAATGACCTGAAACCTTGCTCATATCTCAATAGTTGAACAGGATCACATAAATTTGCCGTATATCATCACTTATTCTTAAACTAATCTCACGAATATTCCTCATCTGTTATTCAACAACAGTTTCTTTATAGTAGTAATATTTATGTTATTAATTCAGTGTTAAATCACCTGCGGCGTGGGTCGTCTTTTAAATTCGTTCTCCCGCATTTCAAACGATCAGTCTGGCGATTCACTGTACTTGTAGATGAATTTTGCAGTGTCCTCAAAAGCTTCAAATAAACATTTAGCAACTTAAATAATTTTATGAAGTTTGTCTAGGAAACGACAATAACGTATACTTGAGACTTCACTTAATCTCCCATAGTGGCAGTATGAACGCCTTAGAAACACGTCCGTACACCAAAGGCAATCACACTCACAAACTAACTTTGATTGCTAGAAAATTATGTCAGGACTTGCCTACCTTGTTGTTAATTGTCCAGCATTCAGTTGTTATTTAGAAATTCCCAGAACTTTAGGAACACATCTCGTACACTTGTTCAAAATACTTGGCAAAATAGGTAGTTTGCATTATCGCCTTGATACGAGTAAAACGACTTCCATAGGGTAGAATTGCTATATATGTATGAATTAAATCCAATGTTAAGATAGTCCTATATTTGTTGGAGATTCAGTGTTAAGAACAGATGCTAAACTTTCAATAAAGAAATAACAGAGAACTATACAAAATATGTTACGTAGTAAAATTCTATCTTGAATAACCGTTTTATTATGATATTGTGACTGTTCCATCAAAAGTCGTTCACTTAAAACAATAAAATATCTTTGGACTCTTTTGCAAGTATTATTATAGGCTTCTTAATGCATTACCTATACTCATATTTTCAAAATGGTTCATTTCATTGCTACTCAATAGGAAGAACATATGGGGTACAGTGACTCGATGCAAGGACACTCATCTCCGGTGATAGAGGTTCTTGCTTCGATGCTAGGCCAAGTGAGTTTGTGCTATAAAACATCGTGCTTATGAATTTTTTTTGGAATTCTTCCGTTTTCTTGCACGTTGTTATTTTATCAATTACTTCATAACCATATATTTCCAATATTCATCCGACTCTGTTAGCTTAAAGGGCATATACGTTGGACGTCAAACTAAGAACTGGAAACAGCATGGGCTAGCCTTTGGATTTTTAGGACAAATAATTTATGTAGAACATTCAGTTTTGAATAGGCTAACTATTACTTGTACAATCTAGGGTCTCACATGTAATCTTTTCTTTTTTTGAAAGTTGTCATAAATTTCATCCTCGAATTTACTGTGAAAAACACACTTAAATTACTGTCTATACGTAAAACTTGCTGCTGTAAAATTTGTTTGTTCTAGTGACACAACTGATTGAATCTATTTGATACTTTAATCACATAAGTTAACCTGTAAATATAGCTATATGCAGGGTGTCAGTGAACTAGACCGGAAAATTGTAAGAGATGATTTCTCACATGAAAGTAAGAAACACGTTCATGTGCACCTTGAAGAAAAGCGCATAGCTAGAGTTGTGCAACACTGTGGGAAAATATGCGAAAACTTGTTATTTCAATCACGAGATACAGTGGGACAAATAGATCATAACTACATACAAGAAGACACACCTACACTGTCTAAAAATGCATATTCCAGCAATGTGCAATAAGTGCGCAAACGATTCCCTAAAAAGGCGTATGAGATTCCCAGAAAAGTCGACAAAAAGAAAACCTTGACATCAGTAAACACGGAGAGCTTTGGCAGGAAATCGATATCGTAACTAGAAGGAATGTGAGGACCTTTAGTTGGAATTGCGAGTGGTTGCGTACAATCACGGGAGACCGACAATTTAATGATTTTGGAAAACGATTTTCGTGATTTCTTTCAGTAACTTCACAGACTTCCTTCAGTAACACTTATTCCGGATTTCAAATGCAATTATGAATAAACACAAATAATTTCATTCCTCACATTAGTGACCCCACATTTGAGAATATTGTTTATCGAGTGAATTTCCTTAATAAAAGACTAATTTTCAGTCTTGAAAGTTACTGTATTCAAATGAAATTTCGTTTACTAGGAAAGAATCATGTAGCTACAGAATAAATTACTTGTTGCATTACTTCTCTTGATCTTTTTCTTGTCAGTAATAATTCTAATAGGTTTGTATTTCAATGTCATGTGAAATTTCAGATAGCATTGCAAAGGGGTCCGCAAATCACTTTCCGAATGAACAGAGGGTACGTAAATCACTTTCCGAATGAACAGGGGTTCCGCGTTATCGGAAAGATTCAGAACCACTGCTTTAGAGAATCCTTTGTACACTTATTGCATATTGATGAATTATGCATTTTTGGGCAGCATAGGTGTGATTATCTGTTCCCAACAACGAGTGTTGTGTATTGACAAACGGTTTGGAAAATTCTGTCTCCGAAACTATGCACTTCTTGTCAAGGTGCGTATGAACTTGTTTCTTATTTTGATTTGATAAATCATGTCTTAAAACTTATCGGTCTATTTTATTAACATCCTGTATATCTACACACATAATTTCATAACTAGAGAAAAATATTGTCTTCTCAGATCAGAATGTTGACGCCTATGCCAAGATAGAAACCATGTTTGCTTACTGTAATCACAAATATTTCGGCTAAACCAGGGGTAAAAGAGGATCTGAAAAGGAAGGGGGATGGTAGCTAGCGGCATGTCGTCACACCGTCCCCCTGCCTATCTTTGCCCATTGTAAATTTTTAGGAACTCGGGGGACGCTGTATGTATTTTTAGAGGTCGGGTCTCGGCATCCCCCCGCATCCCCCCTCACTTTTACACCTGGGCTAACGCGTAACCAAACGATTATCGTAAGGTGACACGTTAGTTACAACTTGATTTGAAAGTACGAAAGATGTTTATAATTTTCTAATATTGCAAATGTGTTAATAATCCCAATCCCATTCCTAAACCTCACCTACATTGAAAATTTGATCAAGATTGGTCGGGTGGTTCAAGAGTTATTAAGTTTTATTTAATTTTTTATGCCCCCTTCTCCCTCTCACCCAAGTTGTTCCGTGAAAGTAAATATCTAAAAACACTCCCAGGCCAGAACCTCATCTACATTGAAAAATTTGATCGAGATCGGTCGGTCGGTTCAAGAGATTAAGAGTCACAAACATAGTCACTTTCAATTTTTTAATATAGAATAGATTTCAGTAAGCTTTAGCTTCGTTATGTCATATACGCCAAAAGCGAAATGTTTAATTTCACCAACGATAGATGTCAGAGGAAGCACAGTAGCAGACTGTTGTATAGAAGGCGATATTTCCGGGAGTTGTTTATTCTTTGTGTGACGTGATCCTCGAAAATAGAAAACAATGGCTCGTTCCTCTATTTTATTAGAAATTATTTGTTCACTTTATATATTGTATTATGCATTTATTTCCGTTGCGAAATGTAATTACAAGGACAAAAAAAAGTCAGTTTACCAAGACATGAAGACTGTGATAGAAGAATCAAAGAAACTTGGTCTTGAAGTTAACCCGTCTAAATGCGAACTTTTTTTTCACAACTGGGAATCCAGACAAAGAAGTCGAATCCCAGTTTCAAGAATTGCTACCTGGGATACGGACGGTACTCAAAAGTGAATTAACTCTCTTGGAATCACCCCTCCTTGATGATGGATATAGTCCAGTAAAGATAGGATTGAGAAAGGAACAAATTAGTAACAAGCTGAAAATTGGTATGGAAGTAGGGGGATGTGTCAGGAATAACATACTAAAAGTCCCCTAAAATCACACTGTAGCTTTTCCCGCAATTTTGAAAAATGTCCGCCATCTTTAGATGACGACAAGGAATTTATGGAAATCGTCACCCATTATGTTTATTCTTCTAGCCACCGTTCTAATTATCACAAAGCCATTAATCATATATGGTTGGAAAGCTTGAAAGACAGAGAATCTAAGTAAATAACATATATGCCCATCGTGCTAAATTTCTAGAAGAAGAGGAAGAAGAAACAGCTTTTTTATTTAAAAAAGATATTTTCAGAAATCATGAGAAGTTTGCAACACTGACAGTTATTGCACACCAACGAAACACCACCAAAAGATATCCTTGATATTTATCTCAATCATAGCCAACAATGACACAAATCGGTGCAATACAAGCCGAGAAAAAAATATAACTTATGTTACTTTTTGACCTCTTTGTACAAAAGTGCATAAGGTGACATACACTTTCACTGTTCTAGTCAGCTTCTTTTATCACATAGGACCAAGAGTTGTATACGAGGAAATCTTGGATCATTAGAAATCTTAAGAAACGTAAATTCGAACGAGGTAACACGTATACTAATCAACCCCAATTTGTGGAATAAGCGCAAAACCCAAAATTTCGGGACAAAACGTGATTTTCGCAAAATTCTTCAAACCTTGCAACACTGACAATTATCGTATGTTAACAAAACTCAGCCACCGTTTTCAGTATCATCATTATTAATTTACTTTTAAAATGGCCAAAGTTTTTCCCAATTGAGTAAGCTTTTATGATACATAGTTTTACATCACTTAAATATAGTACAAAAATCATTTATTGACAGCATTAGAAAGTAGCAGAAATTGATAGTCTCCTATTCATAGGAAAATCGTAATTCACACACTTAAAATCACTCTCAACTACAATAGTCATTTGAGTGTAATTTTTAAAAAAATGTCTTGTTTAAACTGGAATGCAATTTTCCTCCTAGTATTCTTCAAATTAACTTAGTATTTACATTAGAAGTTAGTATGCACTTTAAGAACATTTTTGTAACTAGTCCATTCAAACTTATTTTATTAGAAATCAATGAGGTTATCATTATCTCGTTCATCTCCATGGTCTTCATCATTTGGTTTTGCATTCATACATCCAATTCCTCGAGAATGACATAAATTCGAGCACACAATTTCTGCTTTCCGACAACCATAAATACTTTCACAGCCCTTGTACAGTTACAGGATATTACACGGAGCGGGTTCCTTGGTCATTCTTGCTGGTACGAGGATGCCTCCTAATGTTGTCCATTCATATTCAGTCGCTCGCATATCATTGAGCAATACCTGTGTTCAAAAAACGTACACTGTCAAAGAATGAATGGAATTTATCACTTTTAACGTACACACGCAAAGGTAATGGCCTTTCGTATTTAATCATTGAAGATATAAGATACCTTCGTATTCTGAATATCCAAACTGAAATCCACCTTCTGTACGATGTAACATGGATGATTCTCAAGTGGTTGAAGACACTAACTTGCCCGAATTAGAATGGATTTATGCAGCTGGTGACAAGCAACAGCCATAAGTATCAAACATATTAAGTAGTAATTCAACCTCTCATCAATTTTCAACCAATAAGCATGGATGCTGTATACTCGGCTCTTATGTTTGCCAGTAAAGAATGTGTAGGAAATAAGCAAAAAAGCGTGCTTAGTCACGTTGGATCAACCTTGCACTCTAAAGCATGTGACATTGTAGCAGCATGTAGAAATTCTGGTGAATTACCGTCAGTGGTTGTTAGACTTCGGGGTTTTTCACTCTATAATGTCATTTATGGAAACAGTTCCATATATAATGAAAGGTAGTGGCATTGAACAACTTTGGTCTTGTGTGTATGCTAGTAACTCCATGCCAGAGATAAAGCCAGGCCATTCTTATCACTCCTGCTTTGTGAGCTCATTTTTTTAACACAACACGGCCCTTAGCAATTGTAATATATACTGTTTACTTAATGAATCAGACGTCACAGAGGAGTTTGTGCGTCAATTGCGAGATGTTTGTATTCCTCTGATGACTGAAGAAGATATCGATACTGATGTAGTTGTTCAACATTCATAGTCAATCAAGATTGCAAATGTCCTGAAGTTATTCATTGACGCTGCTGCAGAAACAAGCCGTATCTCTAAGTTATTCGCTCTGTACTTTCAGCTTGTACAAATTATGCGTCTTTTAATTCGAAAGAACTGGAGACTTGAATCTTCACCTTCACTGCATGTAAGAAATGTTACCATACTTCTATGCAGCTGAGCATCATGCCAAATACGCACATCTGTACCTACAAGAAATGTTGAGCTTGGAGGATGAAATGGATCTTCATCAGTTCCAGCTATTTGCAGGAGACGGTTACTTCACTATTCGTAGGAAAGATATATTTTGGAGTGGTACATGGTCTGATATGACGATTGAGCAGGTTTTAGCGAGAGCAATGAAGAGCACCGATGGACTGACCCATGGGAGAGGCATGACTGAAAAGATTATATCTAGGTGTGTGTCAAGTGTGCCACTTACGAGAATGTCTTGAAAAATTATTAAACAAAGATAGGCATGAACTTCACACTGGTCGGCATATGGACCTGTACCAAAGCAGTCAATCGCGTGATATATTACATCTAAAGAAGTTCTTGCGTTGGTTTTGCCAGCATTCTCCATTCCCTTCATATCCGGAGCTCGCGTCCCTAAGCGGCTCCATGGTAGGTAATGAAATGGTCAACTGATAAATCTAAGGAAATCGGATTGGCTGCTATGGAAGGAATGTTTGGACAAACATTGGGAAATGTGAAACTTAAACAAAAAGATAAAGTCATCCCACTATCCGTAATGCAGCATGTAGTGCGTATCCGTGATGAGCTACTGGCTGTAAACACCATATTTCAACTGAATCATATGAGAAGTCCGTAAAAGAACTCCAGCAGTGTTTTGCTTACGAGCTTGCACCCTATTCACTTTCTTTCTTCACAGAAATGTTTCTGAGAAAAACGAAAAGTCCGCTTTGTACGACATGTTTGAATATCGGACAAATTTTAAAACTCAAATTAAAAACACTGTGTACGTTATAGATGGAGGCTTGCTTCTACATCATGTTGTTTGGCCACAACATGGAACATACCTTGACGTACACAACTTGTATGTGTCCTATGTACTCACAAACTCAGGAACGAAAGCAACAATTATTTTTTATGGGTATTGTACTGAAAACTGTAAAAAAGCCGCTGAGCGGGAGCAGAGTGAGAACAAAGGTTCAATCAGCTTTAATGTTATTCACAAATGGAACCATATTATTAACAAAAAAAGATAAATTCTTAGGTACGAGTAATTTCAAAAATAAGGATTGTTTCGCCTGAGTTGATGGCTCATTTGACACGAGCTGGAATTCAAACCCAGAAACCAAGGAGTGATGCTGACGCACTTATAGCTAAAACTGCTGTAGCCAAGTCTTTAAATCCTTGTACACACGTCGTAGTAATGGCGAAGATGTTGACATTTTAATGATTTTGCTTGAACAAGGTAATAATCAGTATGACATCACATTTCGAAATAATCAGTACGACATTGGACGTGTACAAGACGTCAGTAAAGAATTTAGTACTAAGAAGTTGTAAGATACACAGACAAATATACTAATGGTTTTGCTCAATTACCATGCTTTAACTGGATGCGACACATCATGTGGTTTGTATCGACAGGGAAAGAAAAAGGTATTGCGATTACTTGAAAAACGGCAAGATTTATGCCGATCACTTGAAGTTTTGAACCGTGATAATGCTAGTGTACAATCTATGAAGCTGGCACATCATTTCTACTAACACACTACGATTCTCCAACAATAGTAACCTTACTGAATGAATTCCAGTATCATCCATACATCCTTGCAGTAAGTCGCTCCCAATTCAGAACGAAATACAATTGGCAAAACTGCCACCCACCAGTGATGCTGCGAAACATCATATCATCAGGTTCAATAGTACCGTGGAAATGATTTGCGAGCGACTGAATATAGATGGACAACATTAGGAATGGCCAAGGATCCCGCTCCGTGTAATATCCTGTAACTGTACAAAGGGCTGTGAAAGTATGTATGGTTGTCGGAAAGCAGGAATTGTGTGCTCGAATTTATGTCATTCTCGAGGAATTGGATGTGTGAATGCAAAATCAAATGATGAAGACCATAAAGATGAACGAGATAATGATAACCTCATTGATTTCTAATAAAATAAGTCCGAATGGACTAGTTACAAAAATGTTCTTAAAGTGCATACTAACGTCTAATGTAAATACTAAGTTAATTTGAAGAATACTAGGAGGAAAATTGCATTCCAGTTTAAACAAGACATTTTTTAAAAATTACACTCAAATGACTATTGTAGTTGAGAGTGATTTTAAGTGTGTGAATTACGATTTTCCTATGAATAGGAGACTACCAATTTCTGCTACTTTCTAATGCTGTCAATAAATGATTTTTGTGCTATATTTAAGTGATGTAAAACTATATAAGTAGTAATGGCGTTACTATAGGACACTTTGGACTTTGACCCCGACTTTTGTGACGTCATAGGTCAAAGGTCAATGACCTTGGCCCGGGGTCAATGACCTAGTGGTACATAGGACCACCCCCTCTAAATTTTGGCAGGGGTACCATGGCCCACCCCCTAAATTTTGGCAGGGGTACATAGGACCACCCCCCTTAAATTTTGGAAATTGCCAAATCTAAAAATTTGGTATGGTAGCCTAGGACCACTGTATGTACCTCTATCCGTATTGGGGGTCTATGTCGTTCCCTTTCATGGGTAAAAGATTGCCAAAAAGTCAAATTTCGGGGGTTTTTGACCTAATTTATCCCCTTTGATGAGGTGTTATTACCCTATATGGTTATATGGGCGTATACAGGGGTCCATTTCCTTTCATAAGACATGGGTATATTAATGCACCCCTTGAAAAATTTGGGAGGGGTACCTTGGCCCACCCCTTAAATTTTGGAAATTGCCCAATTTAAACATTGGGTATTATAGTACAGGACCCTAATATGTATCATGATAAATTTGGGTGGTCCACCTTGTTCCCTTTTAGGGGTACAAAATTGCCAAAATATAAACGTAAGCAATACGTAGTACCACGTGTTTGGTTTTTGGTCGATTTTATCCCCTTTGATGAGGTGTTATTATCCTATATAGTTATATGGTCATGTATAGGGGTCCATTACCTTTCATAAGATATAGGTACATTTGTGCACCCCTTTAAAAATTTGGGAGGGGTACTTTGGCCCACCCCTTAAATTTTGGAAATTGCCCAATTTCAACATTGGGTATTATAGTACTGGACCCTAACATGTATTATAATAAATTTGGGTGGTTCACCTCGTTCCCTTCTAGGGGTACAAAATTGCCAAAATATAAACGTAAGCAATACGTTGTACCACGTGTTTGGTCTTTTGGCCTAATTTATCCTCTTGGATGAGGTCCTATTACCCTATATGGTTATATGGTTATGTATGGGGGGTCTATTTCCTATCATAAGACATAGGTACATTTGTGCACCCCCGGGAGGGGTACAATGGCGCACCCCTTAAATTTTGGAAATTGCCCAATTTAAACATTTGGTATTATAGTACCGGACCCTAACATGTATTATGATAAATTTGGGTGGTCCACCTCGTTTCCTTTTAGGGGTACAAAATTGCCAAAATATAAACGTCAGCAATACGATGTACCACATGTTTGGTCTTTTGGCCCAATTTATCCTCTTGGATGAGGTCCTATTACCTTATATGGTTATATGGTTATGTATAGGGATCTATTACCTTTCATAAGACATAGGTACATTTGTGCACTCCTTTAAAAAATTGGAAGGGGTACCTTGGTCAACCCCTTAAATTTTAGAAATTGCCCAATTTAAACATTTGGTATTATAGTACTGGGGCCGTAACATGTATTATGATAAATTTGGGTGGTTCACCTCGTTCCCTTTTAGGGGTACGAAATTGCCAAAGTTTAGTACAACCACGTATTTCGTTTTCACCTAATTTATTCCCTTGGATGAGGTCCTATTACCTTATATGATTATATGGTCATGTATATTGGCCCATTCCCTATTATAAGACATGGGTATATTGATGCACCCTTTAAAAATTTGGGAGGGGTACCTTGGCCCACCCCTTAAATTTTTGGAAATTGCCCAATTTAAACATTTGGTATAATTGTATAAGACCCTAATATATATTACTATAAATTTTTGTGGTCCATCTCGTTCCCTTTTTATGGGTACGAAATTGCCAAATTTTAGTACAACCACGTGTTTCGTTTTTGACCTAATTTATTCCCTTGGATGAGGTCCTATTACCTTATATGATTATATGGTCATGTATAGGGCTCCATTTCCTATCATAAGACATAGGTACATTGATGCACCCCGGGAGGGGATTCGGTATCATAGTACATGCCTCAACATGTATCATGATAAATTTGGGGTGGTCCACATCGTTCTCTTTTAGGGGTACAAAATTGCTAAAATATAAACATAAGCAATATGTTGTACCATGTGTTTGGTTTTTGGCCCAATTTCTCCCCTTTGATGAGGTTTTATTACCTTATATGGTTATATGGTCATGTATATAGGTTCATATCATATCATAAGATATGGTACATTGATGCATCCTTTAAAATTTGGGAGGGGTATCTTGGCTCATCCACTCGGTTTTAGAAATTGTTTAATATAAGCATTTGGTATCATAGTACAGGTCTTCAATATGTACCACTATAAATTTGGATGGTCCACATCGTTCCCTTTTCATAGGTAAAGAACTACCAAAAATCAAATTTCGGAGGTTATTGACCCCTATTTAGCACGTTATATGGGTATGTACAGATGTTTATTACCTTTATATGTTTATGTTCCCTTTTAAATTTGGGAATTATCAAATAACAAAATCCGGTAAACGTTTCTAGGACCTATTGTAGATGTTGATGTTCCTCTTATGGCCAAATATTCAAAATTTAAATGTTATTGACCGGCTTTATTATTGAATAAGTACAGGATTTATTACTTTTTTCATAAGACATAGGTGTATTTGTGTACCAATCTTAAATTTTGGAAGGGGTACATTTCTTATTGTCGTATCAATAATTGGTAATTGGATAGTATCTCATTCATTGGGTAAATCATTATGATCACGTGATCGGTTATTGACTTATGATGGGATTAGGAGTCCAGGACATTGGTACATTGAAACTTTGTAGGATAATTTGATAATGCGTCATTGGTTTTGATTATTCCCGCCAAATATAAACGTAAGCAAGACGTTGTACCACGTGATTGTCCTTGATGAGGTAGTGTACAGGGATTCATTTCCTTTGTTGTGGTACTTCTTAAGTTTGAGTACACACACACTTCTAGAAAACAGTTGGTTCTACTCAGGAAAACAATTGACGGACATTATTGACCTTATTGAACATATAATGATATGATTAACTCTAAGACTTAGGTGTATCAAGACAAGTATTCTTTAAATTTGGGAATGGTGATAAACAGAATTTTAACATAAGGTGCGAAATTTGAAACAATACATTGAACTTTAGTCACAGCTCATAGTCTAAGATCATTGGTGGTGATTGATTTGACCTTGAGCTTTAGAAATCTGATAGCTAACCTTATTGAATCTTATGACTCATAGACGAAAGGCAATACATGCTACAACAGTTTAAAATTTAATCATAAGGTGATGTAATCTGACACTAGCAAAGTTATTGTTAATGCAATTTGATTGGATGATCACTATCTTTCCTGCAATCTGATTGGTTGATCACTATCTTTCGTGCAATCTGATTGGTTGATGATTTTCAAATCTTTGCTGTATTCAGTTTGAAGTTTTGTTTAACATTTAAAAATCTTGGTTTCGTTCAACATTTTGCACTCACTGATAAATATGATCAAAACCGTTTATTTGTTAATCGAATAGTTAAAAACCGGATAAAATTTGACGGTTAACCGTGAAACGTAAAATTTTTAGTTTGAATTTTTTTGTTTGAAACTTTTTGTTTGAAAATTCTTGCTTTCAAATTTTTGTTTGAATTTTTTGTTTCAAAATTTTGTTTGACATTTTTTTGACAACTTTTGTTTCAAAAATTTTTTGTTTAAAAATTTTTCGTTTGAAATTTTTTAAAATTTTTTCGTTTCAAAATTTTGTTTAAAATTTTTGTTTGAAATTTTTCGTTTCCAAATTTTTTCGTTTGAAAT
This sequence comes from Thermobia domestica, assembly GCF_964235325.1. Lineage (NCBI taxonomy): Eukaryota > Metazoa > Arthropoda > Insecta > Zygentoma > Lepismatidae > Thermobia > Thermobia domestica. The sequence continues at coordinate 166,821,708 of NC_137463.1, read as the reverse complement.
TTTTTGTTCGAAAATTTTGTTTAAAATTTTTTGTTTAAAATTTTTTGTTTCCAAATTTTTTGTTTGAAATTTTTTGTTTCAAAATTTTGTTTGAAATTTTTTTTCGCTTTAAAATTTTGTTTGAATTTTTTTCGTTTGAAATTTTTTGTTTGAATTTTTTTTGTTTCAAAATTTTGTTTCAAAGATTTTTGTTCTAAATTTTGTTTCAAAGTTTGGTTTGACATTTTTAAAAGTTTGTGCACTCATTAGTAAAGAACCGGAACTGTTTAGAGCAAAAACCTCTGGCAACATTGTGGTGCAATAGTACACGTCAGAACCTGGGGTTGTACTTGAAATGAAAAAACACAATTCATTGAAATGGATCATTTTATTACACTCCACATACATCCATACCAGATAGTGGTTCTGGATATTGTCGATACAATGTATTTTGAACTTCTTGCACTAGTTTGTCTTTAGCATATAATTTTAATTCCAATTGAAGTCTTTTAAGGTCTAATGCAATATCAATTGGTGGAAACTCAATGTCCATTTGATCACAAATAAACTGTTTATCAATACAGGTATGCACCCACGAACGATGTTGACAACCATCACAATATCTAGATACATGTTGTACAATATGCATAACACATTTTTCAAAATAGTACTTTTTCAGGAATATACTTGTTTTGTTGCACACTTCCACTGCATGTTTCACACACTGAAATACGCTGATAAATTTGTTCCATTCCGTTTGTGTTAGATACACCATGTTGCGAGGGACATTGAATGTACTCTTTTTACGTAACAGCACCATCTTCTCTTCGAGGACTGTACGCAGCACCACTTCATGATTTGAGCCTAATGATTTGACTATGGTCACATTTAGCTCATCATGAAAATAATCGTTCATTTGGTCGATTCGTGAACATAATATTTGCCATTCTTCACAGGTCAGTTGTACACCAAATTGTTCTGCTTTGCCCAATCGAATCACAGGTTCAAATGTTCTAGCACTGATACCAATCATCACATGTTTTGTTTGAAATATATTTATTGGATAATAGCTTGCGAAGATGAACTCTTTATCGTTAGAAGTACACATCTTTCCTCCTGAAAAGCACTTGCTCAAATGATTTCGTGGGATGACACTGTATTTGCTGGTTTATAGTTATTGCTGACGTCATTGGAAAGGAATGTGCTGACGTTTGAATTCATGATTTCATCACAGTTACTGACGTCATGCCGACCAACCAAATTCATACAACTACGTCTAATGTGCTGACGTTTGAATTCATGATTTCATCACAATTGCTGACGAATCTGGCTGTGTACTAAATTCAAGTTGATGACTTCGACCCAAGAATCCTTTGTAACATAAAGATACAGATCCAGAATTTAAGAAACGCAGCAGTTCTTCTTGTTTTGATGCTTCCATGGGTAAATATCTTGCTGGTAAAATTATATTCTTATCATTTTCAAGCTTCACTACGATTCTTAATCCAAACTTTGTAGGGATCATTTGGCTAGCTAAGATTCTATAAGGTACATTCTCTTGTAAATCAGTAATCTTGGTAAATGATTTCATCACATCACGCGTGTTTAGAAACTGCAGACAAGTAGCCATGATGATGTTATCATGAATACTAACTCGAACGATACTTATATATGATGAAAAACTGATGACGTTGCATTATCATGTTCTGACGTGTACTATTGCACCACAATGTTGCCAGAGGTTTTTGCTCTAAACAGTTCCGGTTCTTTACTAATGAGTGCACAAACTTTTAAAAATGTCAAACCAAACTTTGAAACAAAAATTTAGAACAAAAATCTTTGAAACAAAATTTTGAAACGAAAAAAATTCAAACAAAAAATTTCAAACGAAAAAAATTCAAACAAAATTTTAAAGCGAAAAAAATTTCAAACAAAATTTTAAAACAAAAAATTTCAAACAAAAAATTTGGAAACAATAAATTTTAAACAAAAAATTTTAAACAAAATTTTCGAACAAAAAATTTCAAACGAAAAAATTTGGAAACGAAAAATTTCGAACAAAAATTTTAAACAAAATTTTGAAACGAAAAAATTTTAAAAAATTTCAAACGAAAAATTTTTAAACAAAAAATTTTTGAAACAAAAGTTGTCAAAAAATGTCAAACAAAATTTTGAAACAAAAAATTCAAACAAAAATTTGAAAGCAAGAATTTTCAAACAAAAAGTTTCAAACAAAAAAATTCAAACTAAAAATTTTACGTTTCACGGTTAACCGTCAAATTTTATCCGGTTTTTAACTATTCGATTAACAAATAAACGGTTTTGATCATATTTATCAGTGAGTGCAAAATGTTGAACGAAACCAAGATTTTTAAATGTTAAACAAAACTTCAAACTGAATACAGCAAAGATTTGAAAATCGTCAACCAATCAGATTGCACGAAAGATAGTGATCAACCAATCAGATTGCAGGAAAGATAGTGATCATCCAATCAAATTGCATTAACAATAACTTTGCTAGTGTCAGATTACATCACCTTATGATTAAATTTTAAACTGTTGTAGCATGTATTGCCTTTCGTCTATGAGTCATAAGATTCAATAAGGTTAGCTATCAGATTTCTAAAGCTCAAGGTCAAATCAATCACCACCAATGATCTTAGACTATGAGCTGTGACTAAAGTTCAATGTATTGTTTCAAATTTCGCACCTTATGTTAAAATTCTGTTTATCACCATTCCCAAATTTAAAGAATACTTGTCTTGATACACCTAAGTCTTAGAGTTAATCATATCATTATATGTTCAATAAGGTCAATAATGTCCGTCAATTGTTTACCTGAGTAGAACCAACTGTTTTCTAGAAGTGTGTGTGTACTCAAACTTAAGAAGTACCTCAACAAAGGAAATGAATCCCTGTACACTACCTCATCAAGGACAATCACGTGGTACAACGTCTTGCTTACGTTTATATTTGGCGGGAATAATCAAAACCAATGACGCATTATCAAATTATCCTACAAAGTTTCAATGTACCAATGTCCTGGACTCCTAATCCCATCATAAGTCAATAACCGATCACGTGATCATAATGATTTACCCAATGAATGAGATACTATCCAATTACCAATTATTGATACGACAATAAGAAATGTACCCCTTCCAAAATTTAAGATTGGTACACAAATACACCTGTGTCTTATGAAAAAAGTAATAAATCCTGTACTTATTCAATAATAAAGCCGGTCAATAACATTTAAATTTTGAATATTTGGCCATAAGAGGAACATCAACATCTACAATAGGTCCTAGAAACGTTTACCGGATTTTGTTATTTGATAATTCCCAAATTTAAAAGGGAACATAAACATATAAAGGTAATAAACATCTGTACATACCCATATAACGTGCTAAATAGGGGTCAATAACCTCCGAAATTTGATTTTTGGTAGTTCTTTACCTATGAAAAGGGAACGATGTGGACCATCCAAATTTATAGTGGTACATATTGAAGACCTGTACTATGATACCAAATGCTTATATTAAACAATTTCTAAAACCGAGTGGATGAGCCAAGATACCCCTCCCAAATTTTAAAGGATGCATCAATGTACCATATCTTATGATATGATATGAACCTATATACATGACCATATAACCATATAAGGTAATAAAACCTCATCAAAGGGGAGAAATTGGGCCAAAAACCAAACACATGGTACAACATATTGCTTATGTTTATATTTTAGCAATTTTGTACCCCTAAAAGAGAACGATGTGGACCACCCCAAATTTATCATGATACATGTTGAGGCATGTACTATGATACCGAATCCCCTCCCGGGGTGCATCAATGTACCTATGTCTTATGATAGGAAATGGAGCCCTATACATGACCATATAATCATATAAGGTAATAGGACCTCATCCAAGGGAATAAATTAGGTCAAAAACGAAACACGTGGTTGTACTAAAATTTGGCAATTTCGTACCCATAAAAAGGGAACGAGATGGACCACAAAAATTTATAGTAATATATATTAGGGTCTTATACAATTATACCAAATGTTTAAATTGGGCAATTTCCAAAAATTTAAGGGGTGGGCCAAGGTACCCCTCCCAAATTTTTAAAGGGTGCATCAATATACCCATGTCTTATAATAGGGAATGGGCCAATATACATGACCATATAATCATATAAGGTAATAGGACCTCATCCAAGGGAATAAATTAGGTGAAAACGAAATACGTGGTTGTACTAAACTTTGGCAATTTCGTACCCCTAAAAGGGAACGAGGTGAACCACCCAAATTTATCATAATACATGTTACGGCCCCAGTACTATAATACCAAATGTTTAAATTGGGCAATTTCTAAAATTTAAGGGGTTGACCAAGGTACCCCTTCCAATTTTTTAAAGGAGTGCACAAATGTACCTATGTCTTATGAAAGGTAATAGATCCCTATACATAACCATATAACCATATAAGGTAATAGGACCTCATCCAAGAGGATAAATTGGGCCAAAAGACCAAACATGTGGTACATCGTATTGCTGACGTTTATATTTTGGCAATTTTGTACCCCTAAAAGGAAACGAGGTGGACCACCCAAATTTATCATAATACATGTTAGGGTCCGGTACTATAATACCAAATGTTTAAATTGGGCAATTTCCAAAATTTAAGGGGTGCGCCATTGTACCCCTCCCGGGGGTGCACAAATGTACCTATGTCTTATGATAGGAAATAGACCCCCCATACATAACCATATAACCATATAGGGTAATAGGACCTCATCCAAGAGGATAAATTAGGCCAAAAGACCAAACACGTGGTACAACGTATTGCTTACGTTTATATTTTGGCAATTTTGTACCCCTAGAAGGGAACGAGGTGGACCACCCAAATTTATTATAATACATGTTAGGGTCCAGTACTATAATACCCAATGTTGAAATTGGGCAATTTCCAAAATTTAAGGGGTGGGCCAAAGTACCCCTCCCAAATTTTTAAAGGGGTGCACAAATGTACCTATATCTTATGAAAGGTAATGGACCCCTATACATGACCATATAACTATATAGGATAATAACACCTCATCAAAGGGGATAAAATCGACCAAAAACCAAACACGTGGTACTACGTATTGCTTACGTTTATATTTTGGCAATTTTGTACCCCTAAAAGGGAACAAGGTGGACCACCCAAATTTATCATGATACATATTAGGGTCCTGTACTATAATACCCAATGTTTAAATTGGGCAATTTCCAAAATTTAAGGGGTGGGCCAAGGTACCCCTCCCAAATTTTTCAAGGGGTGCATTAATATACCCATGTCTTATGAAAGGAAATGGACCCCTGTATACGCCCATATAACCATATAGGGTAATAACACCTCATCAAAGGGGATAAATTAGGTCAAAAACCCCCAAAATTTGACTTTTTGGCAATTTTTTACCCATGAAAGGGAACGACATAGACCCCCAATACGGATAGAGGTACATACAGTGGTCCTAGGCTACCATACCAAATTTTTAGATTTGGCAATTTCCAAAATTTAAGGGGGGTGGTCCTATGTACCCCTGCCAAAATTTAGGGGGTGGGCCATGGTATCCCTGCCAAAATTTAGAGGGGGTGGTCCTATGTACCCCTAGGTCATTGACCACGGGCCAAGGTCATTGACCTTTGACCTATGACGTCACAAAAGTCGGGGTCAAAGTCCAAAGTGTCCTATAGTAACGCCATTACTACTATATATAATAAAAGCTTACTCCATTGGGAAAAACGTTGGCCATTTTAAAAGTAAATTAATAATGATTATGCTGAAAACGGTGGCTGAGTTTTGTTAGCATACGATAATTGTCAGTGTTGCAAGGTTTGAAGAATTTTGCGAAAATCACCCGTAATTTTGGGTTTTGCGCTTCTTCCACAAATTGGAGTTGATTAGTATACGTGTTACCTCGCTCGAATTTACGTTTCTTAAGATTTCTAATGATCCAAGATTTCCTCATATATAACTCTTGGTCCTATGTGATAAAAGAAGCTGACTAAAACAGTGAAAGTGTATGTCACCTTATGCACTTTTGTACAAAGAGGTCAGAAAGTAACATAAGTTATATTTTTTTTCTCGGCTTGTATTGCACCGATTTGTGTCATTGTTGGCTATGATTGAGATAAATATCAAGGATATCTTTTGGTGGTGTTTCGTTGGTGTGCAATAACTGTCAATGTTGCAAACTTCTCATGATTTCTGAAAATATCTTGTTTTTAAATAAAAAAAAGCTGTTTTCTTCTTCCTCTTGTTCTAGAAATTTAGCACGATGGGCATATATGTTATTTACTTAGATTCTCTGTCTTTCAAGCTTTCCAACCATATATGATTAATAGCTTTGTGATAATTAGAACGGTCGCTAGAAGAATAAACATAATGGGTGATGATTTCCATAAATTCCTTGTCGTCATCTAAAGATGGCGGACATTTTTCAAAATTGCGGGAAAAGCTACAGTGGGATTTTAGGGGACTTTTAGTATGTTATTCCTGACACATCCCCCTACTTCCATACCAATTTTCAGCTTGTTACTAATTTGTTCCTTTCTTGGCCGAAAAATGGGCTATCTTTACTGGACTAATATGAGGAAAATTTTGATGAGCACTTAAATAGATTAAAAACAATAACTCAGCGTCTGAAGACTTTACCAGCGCATATTGCCTTTTTTCTACTTAAGAATTGCCTGGGTATACCGAAACTTATCTACTTTTTACGCACCACTCCCACATGGTCCCGCACCACTCCCACATGGTCCATGCCTTCCGAAGTACTTCAGCTTGATAATTGCCTGAAATATGCACTTTAGTCTATCATCAATTACACTGCTCGACAAAATGAAACTTTTTGAAAGCTGTTTCTGATTTGACACCTGATTTTACATAATTTGAGGTAGCTAATTACGAAAATGAAATTAGTTTTCCCCCATCAAGTCAAGTTTTTTCACAAATCGGAGAAAATGATTGCGTAAATTGTGCTATTTACACAGAAACGCTGCGAATATAGAGTAACATTGTGATTATATATTTCTGACAAAGGAACATTATTTTTCGTCAGAACTAATCTGAACATAGACATTCTAAATAATTAAGGTCGTCAGTGATGTAACTAGGGGGGCAAACGGGGCTTGTGCCCCGGGAACCAGATTGAGAGGGCCCAAATTGAGTAAATATTTGGGGGTGCGTTTTGGTTTGGTTTGTCAGGGGGCGCTAAGGCGCGTTCTTGCCTCAGGCGACAACTAGCATATTTACGTCGCTGAAGGTCATTGATAAACAACTTACCTCATTTTTGTCTCTGTTTTTTCACTTGGAAGCTCCTAAAACTAGACTTCCTTCTGTGAGTAGTTCGTTAATCTTCGCATACCAACGTTCCAACAGTAATCCGCCAACATTGTTGTTCTCCAACGCCCCTGATAGTGGAATTCAACTGCTTTGATGTCCTGGTGAAATCTTTCATAGCGTTCTTCACTTTAATCACCGAAATTAGAAGGAAAGCTGTCTAAATGTGAATACAAAAAATAAATCTTACGCCTCATTTTGTACCCTAATCGTTTAAACTTCTGGAGCATATTAGACACAATGTACTTGGAATTTTCGTCTCTGTTGTTCCCGAGAAAATTATGACACATTTCTTTGAATGCATTTCATGCTTCCTTTTCAACCCTTGTCATCCAGTGTTCGAAGTCTGATTGATCTGAGACTTTCTGATCTGAGGACCGATGAATATTCATTCTTTTAACTTAGCACTTGAAAGTTCTGGGAATTTTGTCTCTAGACACTGGAAGCACTGCCCATCTTTATTCAGACCTTTGAAAAATTGTTTCATTAGGTGCAGTTTAATATGCAAGGACTTTTGAATTGTCGACGAGGCAGATGTTTTTCACATTTTTACTTCCTATATTGCGGCTTTCGCTGACAATCAATTTGAGTCCAGTGTTTATTGCGTTCTCTGCTATTTCATTCGCAAAATGTGGCATGGATATTTGGTGTACACTTGCTGCTGTCCAAGAAGCATACATATCACCTTCAGATCGTCGCACAATAACCACTGATGCTTCTTCTATTTTATTTTATTTTTTTAAAACATTTTCATATTTTCCTAAATCAACTTTAAATGTACAGAATTAATAATGGGCATACAGAGAGTTGTTGGTTGCTGTTGTGAAGAAGCAGACCGTTCAAACTTCTCTGGTTGGAATCAATGAAAATCCTCCATTCCTTTGCGTTATAGGTCTCGCAATCACAGCTTACACAGCGCTGTTATTGCGTTCCCAACGTGTAACGCGTTGTAATATCATTCAGTGCTACCAGATGCAGTACATATTTTTTCAATGTTTGCAGAATAAGTAACTGTACGTCTTTTATTACAAATTAAAAGATAATCAGAAGACTATGGCATCGAAATTATCTTTTTATATTTGTAATTATAATCAGTACATCTTCCGAAATATACATTTATACGGTTATTTTCCTCTCCCCCTCTCCTCTATTTTAAGAAAACTGTACGTGCTAGGGCAAAACTAACTACATTTTTGGATTTCTCAGGTCAAAAACATTAAGAAAACCTTAATAGTTTCCAAACAGCAAAATCATTGTAGAGCAGTGTAATCATTTGTGAAATAATGCATAGACTTCTTTTTATATTCTTGAATGGTGTGCAGACTCTATCGTAAAAATGTTTTCGTTGCAGAATTGATATTAGTGTCCTGTGTACCTAAGTACAAAATAAATTATTTTAGAAAGATATATCCAGTAATTAAAGAGATCTGCTTTCGTTAAATTAACAACAAAGGTAAACCACCTATTTAGCCATCTTCAATTTTCGTCTCTTATCTATCTCTCGAGGTGTTTACTTAAAATGTTTTTAAAACACCTGCAGAAGGAGCATGAAGTAAACCGAAAATCAAATGTCTAACGTAAATCATTCAAACCATCCGTAGTTCGCTTAAGCTGGCGCAGTTTGCAGAATTATGGAGAACTACTGGACTTATCGACCTAGTTGATTATTGTGTCTTAGAGATGAAAGCGCTAAATCTCCTAAATGAAGGCAAAATAATCTTTTTACTATTACTTGCATATTTAAAGAGACAATATTTCCGTTTGCTAAGCCACACCATCTCCATGATCCAGCAAGGACTGACGAAGCCTCGTAGACTCGAAGTTCGCAAGATTTTTGGTTCAAAATACCGCTATGAACATTCTTCTTCAGATCCCCCTGGTTGTGGTCCCCTGTATGTTGATGGTGTACTCTAATCCATTGACGGTCTTACTACAAATGTCTTAAATGTCTGTTAAATCTATTTTAATGATATGTAGTTTCATGAAGATCACCTGAGGAAATATTACCAACTGTTGTCGTACGCGAGCATGTAATCATAGTCTCACGGACGTGAGTACAATTTTGTAGTAAGAGCATCAGAACCCATAATAAGAATCTGGTCAGCTACAGGTTAGACGATACAAACTATCCAGTTGAGTCCCTCCAACGTAGACGTCACCGTGACCAGTATATAATATAAGAAGCATTAGCTTACAGGATTTGGTAACATCAGGCGTCCTACTCTTCAGCGCCTATAAAATTTAACTAAGCCATTAATATAACATGATGTCATCCATACTAGCTATTCCGAGAGTATTCTCATAGATTCCGTGTGCAACATATTTTCTCGAGTTTAAATATAGCGAATTAATTATGTTGAATCTCCCAGCATCTAAGGATCCTTAAACGTTTACTCGTGCATGATCGTCGTGAAACAAACAGTATCAAAACCTTATCATAATTCTTGTACGATTAGTAGGAATAATATCTATTAATTTACTTCTTTCAGTAATTATATTCAGTAAAAATTGATTAACTTTGAAATACAGAAAAAATAGTTAAATTACACTACATTTAATCACACGATGAAATTTTTAACACACGAAATCTACATTTATGTATCCATTTTTGATTTTTCACAGTTGTGTTTTTAATATGGAAGTCACAGCGTTTGCCAAATCGATTACTGCACAGTAAATTGTTGTAAGATAGATAAATTATAGAAAATAATTAAATTGTTTTGCTCTAACTAATTTAATCACGACATTAATTGTAACCAAAATGGAGCGGGCATAATGCCGAATTTACCAGCACTAAATTGTAAATCCATTTATGTCATTAAAATAGTGATGCCAGGTATGTCCACACATTCTAAAGATCGAATCCAGAATAAAATAAATAGAAAACAGGACTTACATTAAACGAAAACATTGTACGGAACGGAAGTTAAAGACTGCCTTCTAAATCCTGACGCCATTTTGTCTCGTATCTCTGTATCCTTTTTTGTTTTCTACACATTTGATTGTTTCAACAAACTAACATGTTTTCTTCTTCTTCTGTGCTTTTAAAATTATGTTCCATAAAACATATTTTAGGAATACAAAAGCGCTTCACTGAATTGCACATATTAAAGTGCAATGATTAAAATTTTGCTTTTAAAATGGTTGATAGAAGAAGACATATTATCAGTGTTCGAAGTGGAAAAAAAGCAGAGGCGGTATGTTTTATTATGATTTTAACTCAACATACCGGCTTGATCACTGAAAAACCAGACGGTATGTCCTCATTACTGAAATACCAGAGGCGGTATGACATACCATCACATACCGTCTCACTTCGACCACTGCATATCATAATTTAACTAAAATATTTTAATTTCAATTAAATTAAATCTAAATAAATGTAATGTCATGTTCTAACATTTCCGAGTATAAATAATCTCTCCCTGTATAAATTTTCCGAGTATAAATTTAACAAATATTAAATTTAACTCTCTGAGTTACCCAAAGAGATGTCAAAATTTGTTTCTGCCCCGTTACGCGTTACATCATTAGCAATTTTTCCTGTTTGTTAATAGTTTTCTTCTAGTATGGTGATACAATTACAGAGGAAAAGTTTCAAACTGGAACTGGAGATTATGGATGAAATTCTAAAAATAAATATATTTCTATATTAATACCGCAGTTCTTAGAGTATTGTATCTTATTCAAGAAGATCTGAAATAAATATTTTTCATGCAATTTTGTTACTGTTTCAGCTTCTTATCATCATGCTTTTACTGTTTATCTTCTTTACAACTACGCATCAATGGCTAATTTACTACCAAAGGTTACAATGCAACTCTTCCTTATCATACTTGTATCATATGCATATGAACAAACAGTTGTTCTGAAAGATATTGAGCTAAGTTAAACAAATAATGCCTTGATTTTATCTCTTATAATGCAAACACTTCTCAGTTGCCAACTGTTTGACACTTTCTATTAACAAATGCTATCAGCAGTTCATATTAGTTCATCATCCGTTTATCACTCTAAATATTCATCACTTGTCAATAGTTGCTCAAATAAAGATATTTAAAGAATTTATATATTTATAACTATTTGGTTCTGCACCTAATATATCAAGTGTTATTATTACAGAAATATCCGATATACTCGTATATTATCTATAGGGCCGCGGTTGCTCAGTGGTAGAGCGTTCAACTCCGGTGCATGGGGTCCTTAGGTCGATCTCAGCTTGCGCGAAGTGAACTTTGTGCTTTTTCAAACATTGTATGCATCGGTTTTCTCGGGGTTCTTCCGTTTCCTCCCACTTTCACCATTCATTCCACCACTTCCTTCATTTCTCATCATCACTGTCTTTTATTTAGCCTAACCGACATAATCGTGGAAGGTAAAGACTATTTTCGTATATTATCTATAGTAATAGTACTATCTATGGCATTATCAATAATAATAATAATAATAATAATAATAATAATAATAATAATAATAATATTTTCACACATCATTTGAATCCTTTATTGGTCGATTGCTTCCAAACACTGGAAAAATTACGTTAACCTGCTTTTAGACTCTAAGAACTTTAAATATTAGAAAAAATGGAACTTTAATTATTTTAGCCTGTTCTTAAAAATATGATTTTGCAAAAATGCAACAAAGTTCGTCAACCTTTAGATTTATTGTCACATTAGAAGTAGTTTGGGCTAATTGACGAACAGGAATATATTACAGTTACTTAAGACTAATAGTTATGACAATGACACAGACCATATCTGGAATAGAAATTTATAGACATTTTGCAGAATGTAAGCATGAAACAACAATAGCTATTGTCGTGTATTTTATATAACTTTTTGAGCTCCATCATGGCTAAGTGGTTAGCGTACGTGACGTTAGCGTGGAAGACCCGGTTCGATTCCCGGCGGGAACTCATGTGTTTTTGATCCCACATTAATATATAGGTCCGCGTCTCATACATCCTGAACTGCTGGAAGGAACGCTAAACAGAAAATCAAATCAAATTATATAGCTCTTACAAGAAATTTTGTCACGTCTGGCTATTATGTTGTTCAAATTGAATATATTCGTAACAAGCCATGTCAATCTAAGAAATCATTTTTCATTTTTTGTGAAAATTTTAGAAGTGACTTTTCTTTGATGTGATAAATATTAATATTTTATACTTAGCACATGACAGAGGCAAAATCATTCTTATAGTAGTTGCAAAGTGCTTCGTCTTTATAGCTGTGAATACATATAACCTGGCCATATCTTACATCCATACCTGGATGATGAACCCTTGGTTTCTGCATGGATTCGTTACCGGTCAACGGGGTCCATATTTTCTTCCTACACCGTGCAAAGTGGAACATATATCTACAGGGAACCCCTTCAGGCTTTAAACACCTTGTGATATCAAATTCGGAACAGAATAATCTCAGCAGTACTTACGCGTAAGTCAGTGTAATATATTGGTGCTGCACAGTACACTTTGTTGAATTGCCTTCTTTCACTATGTCGTATACGAGGTGCATGTGTAGCTGAAAAATCATCAACAGTAGAATAACAGTTTAAATGTTGTTATTCTAATCTCTAACAATTCGTATCAAATAAGTACAGAAAATATTCTTACGAAAACTAAGCACACATTTATTCTTTACTTTCCAGATATTACAAGCTTCATTATCGTTTTCAGAAGTGACGTATAAATACAATATCATTATTTGAATTAAACTAATGTAACATACAGAAATTAGTTCTTATTATTAGTCCAAACTAACCTTAAATATTAGAGAGTTCAACTTATCACTGTATTAATTTATTCTTCAGTGTTTAACTAGTAATATAATGTAGTACGAGAGCGCTTAATAGTGTTTGAATTGTCTTGTTCTAACTATACACGAATCGTAATTCAAATTTCTAGATCTTGTGACTAAATCTCAATACAAAGAAATGACATTACAAACAGATGTAGTAAGAATGCAGCAAAGATTGATAACCGTGATTTCTCTTAAAAACAGAATTAAGACATTTAAAAATTATATTGTTATGTTATCGAAAATTGGTTAAAATCAGATAAAGTTCATAATAATCAATATTGAAATATACATTTTCTATCAAGTAAATTTGAATAAATTACAGAACTTCATTTTATTGGTCTTCCTTTTAAGAGACATTTCTTTAAGATTAGATATAGATATTGATATTCTTTTGCTCTTTTATATTCTGTCTTCTAATCTCAGTATTGAACGTAAGGTGTTTTTAAAATCGTCCTTCCAGCACTAAGTTTCGCTATCCTTACCTTGAAAATTAATTCCTTAGCGAGTGAAGTCGTACATAAATTGAAAACCAAATATTTATACTTTCTTATTTCTTCGAGTAAATCTGTGAAATCTATTTATATCACCGAGAACTCTTATCTAGTAACGTAGAAATGAAAGGTAACAACGAATTCTTTCTTCTACCTTTCATATGTAAAATTATTATCATTAATTGGAAAGTTATTTTAGTTACCATTTTGTTCTAGTTTACAATTGAACCCACTATTATTTGTTATTTACAGTTCACTTTAATAAAGCTGAACTTAAGTTTTCAGATAAATTATTTCGAATTTACTTTCATGATTCTGCTCGTTATCTGTAATCAAAAATGGATTGTGCTAGTGTTACCGTAGTTTGACATCTGACACTAAGGCATCATTCATTCAAAATTAATTTTAAAACGCTATAACATAAACATCAAACTCACTATGAAGGTAATGGTTATTTTACTATTTTGTATCTTTTGATAAATCTATTTAAAAGTACGGTTCCACGTTAATCAGTGGGTCTACGTCTCATATCCTTGCTGCTGAATGGGACGCTAAACTAAAATCAAGTCAATCATTTCTAAGTGGGAAATCCAGTCTATCGGAACAGAATAGGCAGAATAGTCTCAATTACATCTTACGTCACAGAATCATATAAAGTCTAATGTGTATTAACTATATAACTGAAGTACTCACTGAAAGATTTGTCTTTATTTGAAAATTCATTATATACTTCACTTAAATATTTCCAGAAAATTTTCCTTTCGTATCTTTTATTGATTACAATTTTATCTAGAAATCCTGATTTTTAAGTATGCATTTTGCATGAAACTGAAAGTATTATGTCAATCGGTTTCACAACAGAAAAATATAAAATGAAAGGAAATGAAATTTTTGAATTTTACGTCCCACGGTTATGCCGGTTAGGCTAAAGGAGACGGTGAAGATGAGAGATGAATGAAGTGGTGGAATGAAGAAAGTGGGAGGAAAGAGAGAACCCCGAGAAAACCCACGCACACGGTATTTGTCCACCACAAAGTTCACTTGGCGGGAGAGGGTTTGAACCCGAGACCCCTAGCACCAGAGGTGAACAGAAAAATATATACCATACCTTGTAAAACATATAAAAGTAATGACTTCAAAGCAATATTGTGTATCATATTTCACTTACCAATTCATAAAGCAATGTTAGTCTCGTATAAGATCCTGGATGGATATAGTTTATTTTGGCAAAATATAAGGTTTGAAGAACAAAGAATTATTTTCAGAATTACGTAGAGTCTTTTACTTATACACAACACGACATGATCCACAAAGGAACATAATAATAATAATAATAATAATAATAATAATAATAATAATAATAATAATAATAATAATAATAATAAGAAGAAGAAGAAGAAGAAGAAGAAGAAAAAGAAGAAGAAGTGGAAGAAGAAAACTATCTTGTGTGAGAACTTTGAGGTGAAAACTAGACCTCAGCGGGCTTCGCTTGACACACACACATGCTGAGAAAGTGTTTTGAAGTTGATGAGCATGAGACATTCACGCATACATACGTACGAACGTAGATAGAAGTAAATGAAAGTCAAGAGAGATATGTTAATTTCCTCTGTCTGTTATGCAGATGGAATCACTTGCTTAATAGCCGAAGAAAATTGAGTTGTGAGTACCAAGAGGCTTAGCTCATTTCTACTTCATTTTGAAAGCCCATTAACATAAGACTTTCAAATTGCCTTCTGTCTTTGTTCTTCAGGTTTGTGACACATGTGTTCAGGCTACAAGTACTCTCTTCAACATTGCCATTCTTTAACACTGAAAGTGGAAATGGGCTTTAACTTTTGGAAGATGTAATTTTCGCCAAATTAAATAGGGAATGATATCTTCTTTACTTCTTGACACAAAATGCAGAGTAGTACTACTTAGCCAAACATATCAAGAGCCAGTGATAAAGGTTACATATTTGATTTTTCCATTCTCAGCATACATAATAACGCTAAGAACAAATCGATAGAACATAATATTTGTTTAGAACAGCATGACGACAAAGTTTTACCGGTTATACCGGCAACATTTCACTTATGAAAAGTAAAAGTGTTACTTTAGCAATGGAGGGAATTATCCGTAACCATTGCAACACGTGGATTTCAAGTTAATCAATCGTAATAAATTTCCTCAAAGATAACAAGGTACCGGAAACTTGTATGTAATAGTTTAAAACCATGACTGTAAGTCAACTACAAACATTACTAAAACTATACGTATGTGTTTCTGTTTGTATGTGTGCTTAGTTTCTCTTTTATTCCCCAATCAGTTTCGTTATCGCTGTCATGTTTATTTTTTTCAATATGGAAAATTTGCCAAACCATAAACAATGTATTAAAACAAATACAATCTTTTGTCTGACAAAATAAAAAATATTCGTAAGAAGTGTAATAAAAAAAATACTGAATTATCATGCGTTTAATGAGGGCTTTAGCGACGAGACTATTTGTCCCCATCGCTAAAAGTTCAATGTCTGCCATATGATGTTTATAAAAGGACAGCCAACATAAAAGCAATTATAAAAAGCATTACATCTAGAACAAAGAAAAACGAATTAACGATCGACAAATAAAACTAAGACACACTAATTAAACCTATTTTCAAAAGCAAAATTTAAATCAGTGTCGTGAAAAGCATTTCAATATCAAAATAGAAAACAGTTACAGAAAAACTGGCTAGATAGTATTAAAGCATGTAAGAACTAAAAATAAAGTCTCAGAGGAAGTGAACTATTTCAATCTCACTAACAAAAGTGCAAATACAATCACCCAAAATGGAATTGTCATTCTCAAACTTGACTAAATTTCTTAGGCAAGCTATAATGATCTCTGGTGTTTTAGTATTTTGGACATTAAACAAGAATATGCTGCATACTCAAAGAGAAGATAAAGTCTGCAGAACATGTAACGATAATCATTTAAATATAACTGTTACTTTTCCCAGTTCGCTAATATAACGCCTATAAGATATCAATGAAATCACATAACATAATCAATCCCTTATTACTTTGAAATAATACAGTGATTTTAGACAGCGTCGGCTTTCATTATCTATATTCTCTCTTAGTATCACAATTAATCAACAACTAACTACTGGTTGTCCTAGCAACCCCGAAAAACGACGAATCTGTTATTACAATAACAACGGTTAAATATCATACATTATCAACATATTTTTTTCTATATTTTTCTCTTTTTCATCACAGTCTATGCACTTTTAAACAACACCTTTTGCCCACAATAATTAAAATTACAAAAATGGGAATGTTACAAATATACCATATCGTATCGTAAAAATATACAATATCGTTGTAAACATAAATGATTGACATCATACACTAAATAGGAATGTGTTAATATGAGTACCGATATACAAGCACACCATGATCAATTCACCTCTTTGACTAATAGGAAACGACGTCTGCCAATTGCCTAAAATGAGATTTTCATAGAGATGCCTATATTTGTAGAGTAATTACCTACTTTTTAAACATACTTACCTATTATACAGTCAATGGATAATAGGTTATATTCTAGTATAATGTTTCACGTTGAAAATACAGAATGACTGCCATGATATTCAAAGCTGGGTGTCAGGAAACACTCTTCATGAGTCCGCGACATCCAGGTTTAGTCTCACTACAGCTGGTTGTTTTAATATCCCTAAGAGATTTCACAAGATATTCATTAACGTCTGGAAACCAATTGTTTAGGCCTTTGAATACTGCTTTGTACTTATTGTTTGTCATTTCTGAGTAGAAATTCATATCTCAAATAATGGAAGAGTGAAATTATATTGATATTGGTCACTTTACTCTACTTTGTTGCACAGCTGTTTTGACCATGGCAGTCAACAACCTATTATTAATGATGTAGAGTTCATACGATGAAGTTATTTTCCATGGATATACTTACAAGCAAACCATTTCCACACGTAATATATTTAAAAGCTTATTCTATGTATTGAATCTTTAACAGTAGTTGGGTTTCTTGTGGTTACAACGTTCAAGTGTTCTGTTTTACTTCCAAGAGAGATAGAAAGAATCAATAATATACATTATTGCGAAATTAGTGTTCCTGGCAGATGCTCATTACAATTTCAGTCTACGGAATCCATAATGGAGATACAGTAATTAACTTCATCCGATACATTGATAATGACTCCTGTTAAATTTAATGAAATCTTAATTTACTGCTGCTAATTTAAACGTGGATTTTGTAGGAAATGCACAAGATAATTTGCACTATTTCTGTACATATTATTCCTTTTAATAGTACTTTTCTTAGCAGAGGAGCCATGGCTAGGTTTTAAAATTTAGCCTTATAACGCAATGATAATATCAAATTCAGTTTCTTCAGCTTCATATCCTGCACTTACAGAGTGACAACAAGTACTTAGCTTATGCAACTCTCCTTGCTACAAAGAAATTGTGGTTGCATACGTCTTAGTATTTTATTAGTAATATCTATCGAACAGTTGTTTAGATCACAGGTATTGAAACTATTTTCTTTCTAGCTTGATTCCTGCAGGCACGTAGATTTCACAGCTAGAGTTTTCTATTGTCTTTCATTATGTATAAAAGCACAGTGCAGTTTGACGTATCACTCACGTATAGGCGTATTTGACGTATATAGTCTGTCATATGATTTTTCTACAGTCTACTGGGTGTTATGAGAAAAAAAATGAATGAGTAGCATTTGCCTGGTCAAGGGCTGCGAGTGACAAGAAAGGGTGGTTTCAAATGTCTAATCACTCATCCGAGATAAAGTATTCATGTAGAAGTATTTTATTTAAAATACAGCATGTTTGATGCATTTCTTATATAATTTCAAAAGCTTTGGTTAAGTCGTATAGATCTAGAAATTTGGTCTCGATAAAACCATTTACATCTATTATTCTTCATTAGGAATGTTGAATTTCCGTAAATCCAAAAGTTTGTTTTCAGTTGATAGAAATATAAGGTCTAAATCTGATGTGTACGCATATGAGGTAATAATTCATTGCTACCCTTCTTACGACTTACTGGAATACTAGTGACTGAGTTTAAAAATAAAACTTGTTCGATGGGAAAATATATCCCAAAATGCCTTAGTATACAATACAGTGTCACAGTTCATAAACGATTTAGTTGTTCAGAACGAAAGTCACCTTGATCTTATTACCTAATGGTCCCAAGGAAAGCATTTCTTGAGCATAAAGTGTTGTCCACTGTTATGGTAAGCGTATTTCTAGATCAAAGTTATATTATGAAAGCATATCTTTTTACTGAGCCGTGATCATGAAGCTTGGGAGAACTCTATATTTTTTGATCAGTTCACGAAAAGTGTGGTACACATAGATTTTATGGCTTCCTTGTTCCAAGGACTTCAGTCACACGGTATTATATCCTTTGGTCTACTCTGCTGACACTAACAACACAGCATTCTGAAATGTCACTCATCGATCCTTTGATATCGTTTCTTGATTATCTTCGCTTTATCCGTCAATGCTGGTGCTGTTCTCTGTGTACCATTGTGTGAATAATTTTGGTGGGTTGTTTACCCCAGTTGAATTCTGACAGCTAATTTTCTACTTACCATGATATAATAATATATCTTCAAAATTAGTATTGTATTCAAGTATGTCCTTATAAGTGTGATCTCATTATCTTTGGAAGTATTTGATGACCGCT
This sequence comes from Thermobia domestica, assembly GCF_964235325.1. Classification (NCBI taxonomy): domain Eukaryota; kingdom Metazoa; phylum Arthropoda; class Insecta; order Zygentoma; family Lepismatidae; genus Thermobia; species Thermobia domestica. Next base: position 166,802,334 of record NC_137463.1, on the reverse strand, counting down.
GGTTCTTTGTTTACCGTTTATCTCCCATAATTCTGAAGCATATCACCACTGAACAGCTAAAAATGTTCTAAAAACTAATTGTTAACTAATTTATTCTTACTTAAAAGTAAGCGCACAGATCGAAAATGTAAGAACAGCTTGAAATAGATCACACAGATGGCACAGCTTTCATTTTGATAAATAGATGGATTAAACAAGTCACGACACCTAATACAAATGTATAGTTAAAATGAAACTTATTATGAGTTTTCCTAGGACAAGCACAAAACACGCTAATAAACACTTGTATAGGAGTTAGTCATCATGTTCTATTCCATAGCACTATAATTCATAATTTCATGCCGCTATACTTCTTGAGACGTTTCTAGCCTTACGGAGTTATTTCTCATTCCTTTAACCTGAAAGTTTGAAATTTCATTTGAAATGCTTATCAAAAGTGTATTTGAGACAGCCTGACAAGGTAACGATTTTAAAGCTGGCATACCTAAATAGAACCAATTCCAACCAGCTAAGTTTTGCGTGTAAATAATACCAAAATTAGACATACCCATACACAAATACTCCAAAGGTCAGAAAATAGACCTTTGTGTAATAGTAATGAACTATTATTTTTCTTCTAAAATACTTTTTTTTATATATATATAAAGACGGCATTGCTCTTGCAGATGTTCTATGTGAAAGGACATTATTGAATTATTGTCTAAATAGAGAGACAAAAAGATATGAATAACTCACTTCCCTTGTTATGAATAAACAATGATAGAGTATAATATACTTGGGGGCCCGAATATGGCCCACCTTAACTTCGTTTATTTTTTACGTAAGAGAAACTATTTCTTCGTGCGAACTGACTGAGCTATCAAATTTGGTGATTATTTGGACAAATTAAAAGAAATCGTCTGATGCCGAGAAATAACGTTTAAAACTTTAAGAATTAAAAAAATACTAAAAACTAAACATTCTGAACAGGGTATTCCCAATATGGCCGACACTGTATGGCGACATCATGACCTGCTATAAAAAAAGAAACAAGAATATGTTAATACATAAGTTTAATGCCAAAATTTGTTAAATGCAAGAAAGTGCTATTAAAAATGCAAAACAGTGCAAGATGTAAGAAATATTACTACTGAAATAAAAGGATACAGACGAAAACGACAAAATCCAAAAGATGCAAAAAAAATGATTCAAAAGATATTGGGATACTCCATGCCTTTCTAGTGTATTAGAATATCAATATTTATGAAAAATATGAGTATCGTAACATAGAGTGTCTTAAACCTTGGGGATAACATGTTCTCAAAACGGGGCAAAAACTTCAAGTACTCCCCCAAATGTCCCACCGTGGCAATATTGCACAATACTTGACCTCTTCACTTCTGTGAACACTCTCTTCACTTACACAATGCAATGCATTGCATCGCACATTTTATGTTCACGTTTGAACACATTGCTACATTATTCAAGCACAACACTGATTAGACTCTTAACAGTAGACACTGAAACAAAACATTACTTACCTTGCTAAAAGAACAAGAGAATAATTTGTTTTTCCACTTGGTACTATATCAGGTGCTACTTCCGGTCTCGCCCTTTGCAAACAATTGACACGCGCAATATGTTTTCAATTGTGACGAGGGTATAGTTTATATTGCCCTCTAGTAGTACCAATGTAATTCTGCAGAGATATGGTGAGTGGGCCATATTGGGGACCTGGACCATAATCGGCACATGTACCATATATAAAATTTACGAGCTGCTTGATAAATTTTCTGTGCATTATATTCCTACTAATGTTAAAAAGTGAAAATAATATAGTAGGCTGTCATAAAGGACTGAAGTTCCATTTCTGATTGGTTTAGAGTATGCTACTGATATAAGTTTGACACAAGATTGTACTAAATCATCAATATAATTAAATAAGTAAGCGTGGTTTGTTCTGTGAACCATTAGAATAAAGTAGTGTGGAAAATGATAGCAAGTTTACGTTTTAAGTGCAGACTGAAGAGTTTTACATTCAAATGCTCAAGGTAAAAATGATGATAGATGAACATTATTACTGATTTCCATCTATGCATTGCCCTTTTTCTAATAAAGTATGTGAATTAAACAAACAACTTGCCACATTTGATCACAACAAGCGAACACTATGGTACGTATTCTGTCAAAACGGATTAGTCACTTGCTTCTGATTTAATACTTTCTTCCACTATACTCTTCAGCTAATTGGTTGGGTTTTAAATTTTGTTCCTAGTGCAGAGGTAGAGTGGATGCTTCTACTAGTGGAATCAAATATATGAGTCGGGTTTATACTTGAGACAAATATCCACATTGGGTTTGTAATTCATGCACATTAGCTACTTGCAAAGAAGTGAAGCTATCCCTTTCAATTAAGATTTATCTACTTTATTACAATTCATCAATTATACTTTTCTTGATTCATTTATAGTATTTACCTTCCACCATGTCTTCTACTATCTAACTCAAACTATTTCTTCTCAAAGACCATCGATTACAATTGTTCTTCTTCCTTTCAGTTACCTTAACTGTTGATTTCTCTGTTATACTACTTCAACCATTTTTTATTGGTTTTACATTTCTCCATGCTTCCTTATATCTAATTTTGAATATCCGTATTCGGTTGTGATTCAGTTTTGTATTCTCCATTACAGTAAAATACTGTATACAATAGAGGTAAAATTAGAAATAATACCAGAATGTTAAAACCATTAAAGACAATACGTATACAAGCAAAACGATATTAGCTGTTAATGTCAATACTGCTCATTAAAACCTACTTTTTAAACTCACTTAATACAGTATCAATTATGAACGAGAGTAGATTTGGGCATTACTTCAATATGTAAGCTTAATTTAAACTTTTTATAGTTAAATTAGGCTGTAACATCTTGATTTATTACCAGTATCCGATACCAGCTCAAACCAGCCAAATTCGACCAGTACTAAGCGAAATATTTAACTTGTCTTATATCTGTATTAGTGACTCATACAATTAACTTCTTTTTATTTTATACATTCTGCCCTCATAAGCTCTGTCTTCAATTATTTGAAGTTCGGATTTTTTGGTTTGATTCCTAGGTACAAGAGTTTGTTGATAATATCGTATCCAGAGGTTTTCTCTGAATCTTCTCTATTTCATCAACCCGTTCTTTCATAATGATTCACTTTCATTAATAATTATAATCTATCTCCTTTACTCTAAAGGACATAATCGTGAGACATGAAAGCAGAAAATTAATTTTATTCAGATCATCATTCATACTATTCAGATCTCGAATACTAGTAACTTATTCATTCCAATATCTATCAATTCACAGGTTCATATGTTGTAATCACCATCCTTTTCCTTTTATAATATTATTTTTTATCAGATACTCCCTTCAAACCTTCAAATGCATTAAATTCAAATAAGATTCCTTAACTAGAGCCATATGGAACAACAAAATAGAGAGGTGGATTGTTTATAGGGCAAGACGATGTCAGAGTAGATTCCACATCCCTTCAGTACTGTATATTTGGAACGTAATTATTACAACTTTAAAGAAAGACTTAGTTTTGATATCCTAAATCTTTGTACTAGATACATAATTACCATTCAATGTCATATTTGTCACTAATAAATCAATGCTAACATTACTATGTGTGTACAGATACCAGAATAATTAACGAGAAACGCTTAACTGAAATGAATTCGTGCTTTATGTAAGATGCAAATAACGAATTGCAGTAGTAAGTAGCAATTTATTATTTGCTATATAATTTCATTATCTTAAATAGATCATACATTCGTATCTTACGTTAAATACACTCTAGAGAAAGGTTTCTTCTATTTTTATTGCGTTAATTTAAATAGTAGTACGAAGAGAACATGACAAATAACGATACTAAAAAGGAATTTCGTAGTTTTGTAAGTTTTGTTTAAAATTTATTTTCTGTAACGAGACTAGGAAGAAAAATATTTTTTAAAAATAATATTAGACCTTACTATTTGTCAGTTTTTCTTAACATTTTATATAGTTCCCTAAATCACTCTTGAATAGGTGAAACTTCATTTCGATCTTCTTTACATTTGTTTATCATAAATTTATTATGTTTCGTCAATGTTACACATGATTGGAAATCCATAGTAACATACTACACTGCATCGTATTAGAAGGACAGCACCAAAAATTGGATTGTCTATTATTTGAAGACTGTGTAGAGGATGCAAGATAACAGAAATATTAGCAGTTCAGTTCTTCAGTGTATCAGAGTTCCAGACTCGAATTTTGAAACAGCAATTGATAGCAGGCCGATTTGGTGACCATGTTTGGCGTAACGTAGTCTCGACGGTCGAACAATGTCTCGTCGTCTAATGTAGCAACAGTGATGAATGAAATCCAGCAATAATTATGAGAAGATGGAATCTATAACGCCATACGCATGGTTATGGCTGATCAAACAGCCACATTCTGGACATTGTTGCAAGAAATTGGGACCAATGTCCTCACGTACACTTCAGTTTTACTGGGCGAAGCGTGTCATATTTGAATTAAAATCATTTTTGCTGTTTCGTTTAATTGCAAAGCGGAGGTATATGCGCTTGGAATGGACGAGACCATGGATGGACGACAGCCTCTACTTCCCCAAAACTTACTTCAGTGTGCTCGACTATGGCCAGGTTCGTACCGTGGCAGTAGGTTGGGTGATGCCTACATTATTTATGAAGATCCATTAATTCCGTACCTATTTGTGTCTTACCTAATTAACGATCCTTTACCAGTCAACATTATATTGATGAAATATTGGGTTCAACTGTACTTCGTTTATTGCAAACCTGAATCGAGTTAATTTACAACAGGATAACATGGAACTGTATGCGGTAGACAACGTCTCATATTTCCTGGATATACACGATGTTGCACTGCTTTCTTGACCGGTTTGTTTTTCTGACCATTCACTGGTTAAGCACATTTAGTTAATGATTACATATTGACTCGTATACGAAAGTCCTCCCCAGATATGTCTGATCATCCTTGGCAAAGTGCAGGCTCAAATATTGTTAGCTTCATCTTCTCTACTCCTCGTGGTGTCTTAGTCGTTGTAGATGTCAATGATGGATCCATGCGTCCGTAGTGATATTAGATGTTTACTGTGCTGCCGTATATAAAACAAAGCCAAGTGAGAAGTATTTTTATACTTGTTCCTTAAACTATCTGTCCACCACATTGGAGACTGATCTCTGTTTTCTTTTTGGACATTGAGTTTTCTCGTTCAGCTTTATAATAACACTTAGTTCAATTCGAAATAAATTTGCAAGCTTATAATTATATTTTCTGCATTATAGTTGAGGTACCTTGTAGGTTAAATCACTTATGTTAATTATTCATCGAATCCTATTCGATGAATATAATAGAGATTCAATTTTGCTTGGATGCTCTTATACTTTTGTGACAATCAATATGCATACATCGAAATAATACAAAATATAAATTTATTAATGTTTATCTATATAATAGGGAGATTATGAGCACTAATGTCTACATGGAATACGGTTGTGATGAACTGGGTTTGGAATACTGATTACTGTACTATAATTTCATATAAATATTTTATATATGTAGAAATATTTTATAGCAAATTGGATATTTGAAACAGGCCCATCTTTGGGACAAAAATAATTAGTCCACTGGTATATATATATATATATATATATATATATATATATATATATATATATATATACGTACACATTTTACAGTGAACATATTGTGGAATTCGTTTAAAATTTGTATGACACAGGAAAATTTTCAGTTTGAAAAGAACTAAGTAACATTAATAACATAAAATGTAACATCATTTTCAATGGTAATTCAAACATGGCAGGCCACATGAAGTGGAACATTTTTTTAAAGTGATTAAGACGTACTAAATATTAGCTTATAAGGAAATTATTATGTAATAGTTACAAACTTGAGGTTGTTTTCCGAACTTTTGACATTTTTGCCTTCCCACCTTCCCTACATTTCATTCAGGATGTCAACAAATCCATAATTGATACATAATGAAGTAAAGTACATTTTGTAATTTGATATATGTATAGTATTGGAGAAATAACATAATTAAAATGTTATATCATTTTAAATATATATTATTTGTCACTGTGATTAATGTCTAGAACAAACGTATAAGACATATTTTGAAGAATAATTTATCTAAGACGAATTTACTACATTTAGATTGAAACATGGTGGTAAATTCAGCTGGAAAACGGAAAAGAAAGAAAAGAATATAACCTACTCGAAGAAAATTAATTTCTATCTTATACTATAATTTCTGAGCTAAGTATGAGTGTTCTAACTCTATCAACATAACTTCATAAATAATGAACTAAATGCATAGAACATGATGCATGAGAAGGCTGTTAACATAAATATTTTATGAACAGTCAAATCCTATTTGTAAAGTATCAGAAGAAAGCTAATTGTGTCTGCGTTAATGTACTTATAATTTATCTGGAACTTTAAAGATAATGGTTTCTATTGTTTAGTGCCCATTGAGTTATCCTTTGTTTCTAAACGATGAAACGTAATAATGTTGCGAGAACCATTGAGGGTTTTATTTTTGCTTTCGCAGGCGAGAAGCGTTAACGGTTGCTGTAGACAACAAAAGAAAGGTAGTTGTAAAGGGTTTAATAAAACAATGGCAATGAATTTCAATTGGCGCCAGAGAGCAACTGTGGAAGCAATAAAAACAACGAAGTAAAGGAAACCTCCAAAGTCCGTGTCCAAGAAAGAATGTATTCACGATCGACAGTATCCATTTACCTCCGAGTGTTGCCAACTCTTTGATTACTTTTTCCTATTTTGTTTCTTATTTTACTCTTTAAGTTACGAAACTATCAGCATCTCGCTAAAAAGCAGTGGTAACTAGACATCATACATATTAGCATTTCTTCTGAAATTCGTTTGGTTAAATTGATCAGCCTTTTCTTCCACCTAGCATTATAAGAATAAACTTGTAGAAACAGATCTGAATCACATGTGGAATTGAAATATAGTCTACAAGTACTAACTACAAAAATACTAAAATTTGTAAAACTTTCCTCGAAAGCGATCCTTAACTGGTTTTGTAAATTAATTAGGTATTATATAATGTATTTGGGTGTGTTTGTATAGTAAGCGTTGAATCTTTATTGTTGTATAAAGCATGTAATATCGCATGAATAAAGAAAGTTGGTTAGTAAATCGTACGTACAAAATGCATATTTTTATGCTTCAGGATTCGTGGCTATCAATCACGTCTTTGATTCTATCTCATGCCATATATCGCTTTGAAGAATATTACATCAACAGGTTTTCTTTATAATTTCGGTTTTTTTTTTCGATACTCCAACTTCTTCTCCTTCTATCATTCATTTAATTTTCTCATTCGTGTTTTTTTCATTGTAAATACCTGCAGAATGTTAACTAGAATTTCTTGAAATTTGAAATACTTGGTATTGCAAACAATCCTTCTTAGTTTCTTCATTTGAATTGTTTTCGCCAGGAAAATTGTTTAACCAGCATTAATAAAGTAGGGATATAAATCACTGTAGGTATAATCCTGAACATTCGTTTGTATATTATTTTATACTGTAGTTGGTCCACACTTTCACTCTCGGCATTACTTAAAGGTATAATACAACATTTTCAATCACATGAAGTGGTTAGAAAACATTTTGAGCACAATTATTCAATATTATTTGAGTTCATTACTTCAGCAGAAAAGCCCTTAAGACAAAAATAAACATCTTCAGACAAAAAAGTTGAAACATATGGTATTTTACGGTTATCTTGACATAATATACTTTCTGAAGAGATGGTTAATATCTCTTGTGATATTTTTAGAAATAAAATGTATTGTATTCTTCTCAACTTGGAGAATTATTTGTATTCCTTTCAATATGGATTACTTCAATTCTGGCATCACAATTACTCACTACACTCGTAGTCGCTACGATTGAAATAAAAATATGCGAAGCGATGTCATACGTATAATGTTTGAATGCTATATTTGTAGTAAGTCGAATCAGAAAAATAATATTTATATTACGGAATGAAATGAAATAAATTCTTACAAGAATTTTTCAAAATGCGAAGTTGATTTTCTTGGATCCGATGAAGCCACATTCGACCAATTATTCAGAAGATTTGAAGAAGCTGCCCCAATGATGTTTCTCCTAACTGCACATGATGCGTGTTTTCTAGGTGCGATCCTCACAAAGGAAGCATTTACATATGTGCTGTTAATCAAAATATCCAAATTAGAATATTTTTTGTTTCGTCTTGACTCGATTTCAGCACATGCAACTTTTTTCTTCTGCGTGCTTCATTGTCAATCCCACGTTTAAACTTTTTACAGTGCTATCCATCTTGGATTGAGACTCCACTACTGATATGATCATATCTTCAAAATGGGCCTGGAATCAATTTTGAACTGCTCCTTAAGTGACGACTCTTGGATGCAAGCATCATTACTTGTTGGGTTAGAGGTTCTTGGTATTCGACGAACCCTTGATATGGCGATTCTTACTTTTTTTATAGTCCTACCACGGATCTCTTCATTTGGTCGAGGCTATCCTTCCACAAGGTTACCACCTGGATCCAGGTGGAACAGTTCAAGAAGGGTCTAGCAAATGGAAAGATATAACAGATACAGAATTTCCAGAAATCAGTAAAAGAGGTTCTCAGGCATCTTGGTACACACCAATAGCAGCACATTCCCATACACTTCTTTTACAATCAGTTGATGTTCCAGAGAATAAAGCCAGACTTCTTGCTGCTTCATACCCTCATGTTGGGGCATGGTTGAATGCACTTCTATCCCCCATTAGGTCTTCACATGTCTAATGAAACATTTCGAATCGCAGTAGCCTTAAAGTTAGGTTCAACTGTTTGTGAGCTACATTGTTGTCCAGCCTGCGGGGATCTAGTTACCCAACGCGACCTGCATGGCCTTTCATGCATGAAGAGCATTGGCAGAAACTGCAGACACTCCTCTGTTAATGACATCATTTAGCGAGCTCTCACCACGGCCGGAATTCCTTCCATACGTGAACCATCGAGTTGTTGTCGTTCGGATGGTAAACGACCCGACACGACGGCATGTCATTAGTACCTTGAATGAGAGGCAAAGCACTAGTATGGAACTTTACATGTTCGGACACATTTGCTTGCTCAAGCCTCCTATTGACTGCTATGAATGCTGAAGAATATGCTAGACGTAGAGAGATAGAAAAGGAAAGGAAATACAATAATCCCCTCGATAAGTTTATTTGCTCCAATAGCCATAGAGACTAGTGGGACATCGGGTCCTAGAAGCCTTAATTTTTATCAGAGAGGTAGGCAGATGCATTTCTATCGTTTCTGGAGATTCTAGTTCAGCATCTTTCTTAATCCAATGAACATCTCTTGCGGTTCAGCTTGGCAACGTTTCGAGGGTTCTTGATACGTTGCTGCTCGGCAGGGGAGCTGGAAGAGGTGTTTCGTCTATAGAACAAAGTAAACAACGAACGATATTATAATAGCAAATGTGTTAAAATATATTAGGTTGGTAACATTTATACAATGTAGTATTTAATGTACCTTTATTAAAAGCTATGGTGTGAATAGGACATGATAAGCATTGGAATATGAATAATTCGATCAGAATCACCTTGTTCTTAAACTTTTATTTCTTTAGAAACAAGAAATATTCAATATCACTAGACATAGTACAATTTATCTACGATGACAAGACATGAATGAATAGTATTATTGATCAATTGTTTCAATAATATACACATTTCTATGAATCATTTCGTTTGCAATAGTAAAAAAATCAATATGTTCTTGAAAAAATTATTACAATATTCTAAGTGATGAGTATTGATATAATAAGTCTTGGAGAAACTGGAAAAGTTCTGAAAAATACACGTATTCAATAATATCCAGTAGACCTTTACATGCCATGAAATTAAAGAAGAGATCTTACAAGTCAGGGGTAAAAATCTTGCTAAAAACCCAGTGTTCTCACTTAACCTTATCATAAATGTTATGAAATACTAGTTTGTAACAGGAAACAGTTTGACAGGAAAGTTATTCATATAAAATTAAATTGACAATTACAAACGAAATACACTATTCATATATGACTCACCCTTCCGTAAATGACTCTACTAATTTTATTAAACGCCTTCAATATGTGATGAACGTAAAGTGATACAAATAGGAGGCTATGGAGTAACAATCCTCTCACTACGAATCACGTTTCTTTAATTAAGTCAATGAAGATAAAAGTTAACCTATAGATATTCAGTGAAACAATTTCTTTGGTTCTTAGCATAGACACTGAAACTAACGTTCTTACCTATTCATCAGTGACAGTTGAAGCTAATTAGACTGAGTACATGTTTCAATGCATGTAGATTCTTCAAAATAATAACCTTAGGCATCAATAAACTTGAAACACAGCGAGGCCAGACATTTTTGCGCTGCAAACGTCTCGGAAATCTTTTTCTGAATATCGTTGAGCACCTTTGTTAGGCTCGTTTGACATTTTCTATGGTGTCATATCAGTGTCCTTTTAACGTGCTTTTTGTCCTCGAAAATAGATAGAAGTTACATGAAGAGAGTTCGGAGCTGTTTGTTAACTGGGAAAGAGTGGTTATACCTTTTCCAGTCAACAAATCCTTAACTGCAATGACATAAGTTCAATTTCAGCGTTCAATAAAGCACGCAAATAACTAACGCCAACGTCCGTAAACATCGTCGATGTGCACCCGGACAGTTCCTCGTCGTGAATGTCTTCTCGACCTTCTGTAAAGACTTCATGCCATTTAAATATTTTCAATCTGCAGAATGCATCATTGTCGCATAATGTCTTGGCCACGTCGAACATCTCGGTAGGAAACTTCCTTAGTTTAGCTCCAATGTTATTGCCATAACTCAGAAACTCTCGATCCTGTCCACTCCCTTCGATTGATCGAAGCCAACTGAACTTCTGTCCCATTGTGAAACTATAAGTCCCTCCACTTATCCGTCAACGGTTTCAAATCAAGAACATGTGCACGCGATGGCACGACTTGCCCTCTCACTTTCAGAACAGACTTTTATATTACTTTACACCACAAGAGAGTACCCGTATTTAATTACATGAATTCAATTTCATCATTTAAGAATGATGAAACTACATACCGGTATATGCAAAAGAAACTACATATATGCAACCCAAATCACTAGAGAGTATTTTTGGTTGCATACTGCTGTCCTCAATTGTCTCTTTGTTATCTCCAACATGCTTTCTGCAGTGCAGACTACCAATGCGTTGCCATCAGTCATAAAACTTTCAGATCGGGAAAGAATGTATAACTTATTAATCACAAATATAACCAATAAAATTTTAATATTTTCCTTTATGCTTGACACAAATTAGTGGATGCACATATACGAGTTCTTCATGAAACTCATTTGCATTATTCTATATAAATTTATGGTTCAAATGCATGTGTCCAGCGCTTTTAAAATTGTAGCAAATGCGTGACTGACTAGAATACAAAATTATGTGGAAATATTTTGAGATCCATGTCAAGAATGTATGGCTATATCGAGGAATACTATTTGGTTATCTCACATGCAAAATGTAAGGTACTGTACCAGTGATTATTTGTTCACATTTTCTGAAAACTTAAGTAACTTTCACAAAGATACCAATGTAAAGATAATATGTTAAAAATAATATGCTCCACACTGCTAAAAATCAGATTTCTTAAAAAATAAATACTATGAAAAACGTGTAAACCGTTAAGAAAATATATAATCTTTAGATACAGCAAACCACTGGTTTCTTTTATTTGGACTTTATTATACTGCATCAAAAAAGTTGCAACAGTTCTTCTACCTCAACTGAAGTTTAAGGGTGGAACCTCTTAAAAAATCATTTGTTTATTCTTTTAGAAATATCTTAACAAATAAATAAATGATGAGAGAATGACTATTAATGAAGTTACTACTATGTCCAAAGAGCAAGAGGAAAGAGACCGAGGTGAATAAAATTGTGCACAGATATCATAGATGTAAAATAAGGGAATATGTGTTTCGTGTTTTTCTGAAAAAAAAAGTTTGAGTGGGTTACAGTCCCCTCTAAACATATGATCAGGAAATAACAGTTTGTAATAAGTGTAATTCAGAAGCATCTATCGCAAGAGTTGAAAGATCGACGAAGGAGCACAGGAAGAAGTAGACCGAAGTGAATGAAATTGTGCATAGTTATTGTAGGCGTAAAATAACAATACAAAGGAACCAAGTAATAGATACCTCAGGGAACATAATAATAATAATAATAATAATAATAATAATAATAATAATAATAATAATAATAATAATAATAATTATTATTATTATTATTATTATTATTATTATTATTATTATTATTATTATTATCACAGAAAATAAAAGTATGTATTCGCTTATTTCATGTGTAATATCTATCTACCAAATTTTTATCAAAATTGATTTGGATCACTAAGATGATATTCCTTGTCATGAGGTTAAAGAAAAGACTAACTACATAACATCAGTTTTAAAGGTATGTCAGGTGGCACGGTGACTCAGTGGTACATCGCTTATCTCTGGTACATGAGGTTCCTGCTTCGATCTCGGCAAAGTTATTTTGTGGTGGACAATGTCGTATCCATGGGTTCTCTCGGGGGTTTTCGTTTCCTCCCACATTCTCACTCCATAGTTTCTTTCACCACCATTCAGTTATATTAATAATGCATCTTCTTTAGCGTGAAGAGTATAATCGTGGGACGATAAACTGAAAAATTACATACCATTTCATAAAAACACTTCATTCAGAAATTTCCTATTGTAACTAAGTTAGATTCGAGTTTATCCTTGAGTTGCGAGAATGAAAATAAATTCTTTTGTTGTAAAACAGGTTTTCATTCTCGCAGTTTTCAGTCAAGAAAATAAATTTGGGAGATCTACGTAAACTTTTTCTGTTTGGGTTTCCGATCTTGGCAGATCTTAGGTTGACCCCGCTACTCTACAATAAATTCACGCACTACTTATGCATAACACAGTTAGTAAGGACAGTGTAACCACAAACATCCTTCAACTAATGATTATCGATACTTTCTTCACTAATTTAGATTCAATCTTTATTAGACTTTATTAGACATCTTATGATGAAATCCATGATCCTCAGTCCAACGAACCAACTCTAATCATTCCAAACATTTAAGAGTATACTTTGGATATTTGACACAATTCCTATGAATTTGGAGTATTAATTACTAATCAACTCCTATCTGAAATACTACTTCTGATCTTATGAGGATATGTGCTATACGTTCCATTGAATTTCTCCAGTCATTGAAACTACAGAGTCTTTTGCTGGCATATATTAATTGTAGTACTTGAAACAGATTGCATTTCGTTGTGATATTCAATATTGACTGACAAAAGCTCGGATTAATTCTCTTCTGAAGTTTAATTACGCCAACGCTTTCATGATTTAGAGAGAATATTCAGCTTCTGTAGTTTTTTCCATGATCTTTTGACATGCACACCTAGGTTTTATTTCGAACAACAGTCAACAGAACAGAAAAGGAAGACTGATTAATATTAATGAATACAGTAGTGATAACAATAGCAGAAGAAGGAAAAGGAATGCTTGCAAACTCAATATTCGTTCTACATATTAAAACCAAACAAAATATCTTTAGTCATGGTTAAAACTTCATCTTCTTGATACATCTGTTGGAAGCGTTAAACAGAAAGAATTTAATTTAGTTAAAAATAAAACATGAAATATTCAATGAAAGAGAGAGAGAGAGAGAGAGAGAGAGGGAGGGAGAGAGAGAGAGAGATGAAAAACAATCTGTGACATAGAGAAAGAGAGAGAGAGAGAAATTCACATTTTAAGTCTCTCACCCTTTCTTTTAAATCTACCATCTGTCTCTTGTATGGGATTCGTTGTTTTGTTTTGTGAACTAAATAGGTAGAAAAGCACTTTGACTGAAGTATTTAATAATATCCAAATATGATAACTATTTGCACACGTTACTGAGAAATAATTCAAATTAAGGAATGAAATTCTGGAATCAAATTCATCTCCTCTATATCAGAAGGTGCAAACACTGAGTTCCTGATTTGATATTAAATTAGTAACAGCAGTACAGAACAATACGAATAATAATTATATCAACATTAATAAATGAGAAGACGTTCTTTAGTGAGGACAAGATCTTAGCGAGATAAATAAGGCGAATATCAAAACCCCAAAGAATAACAATACTATTTTACTTACATCTAAACTACAGGTCGAGATAGGATTTCTAAAAGTCTTAAATCATAGTGAATTCTTTTTTCTGATCTCTTTCTTGGTACATTAACCGGAGTATATTATCATATAGCCAATTTTGCTAACTGACTTGAAATAAAGTTTTTTATCCTTAAACCAAATCAAATTTTCATGACTTCCATTTCGCTGATAACTTTTCTTAAGATGTCTCCCACAATTTCTAGCATTTTTTTGTTAGGAAGCCTAACATTAATTTATGGAATCCAATCGCATGTTACATTCCGTGTAACAAAAAATATTAGTGCGTAAAATTCGTTCTTATTACTGGGTCTTCGTATACTAGAAAAACTTTCAGTAGCTTCAGTAAAATACAACACAAAATACCTACTTAATCTCTGCATATAATTTTCTTCACTCTTACTAAAGATTTTGTCTGCTTTTCAACACATTGAACGCCATGGTGAATTTTGTAGTTTCTCTCATGGGACTGCTATAATAATTTTGTAAATTAAAAATTAAAAATTCCAATATTACTGGAATGTTTGCACAAAGTCCTTCGAAGGAATAACTTTGGTCCCTTCTGATGGGAAAGCCTCACCAAGATTGGGCCAAAGGCTTCCTAAGGAAGTAATGTCAAAGATGAAACATTTATGCCCCATAGGACCTACACGGCCCGTTAAGAAAGATGCCTCTAGATCCCATGGAACCTACATGGCGCTCAACGTAATAGTTTATTCGTCATATTTGAATATGATTTCGTCATTACTCTTTTACGCCTTAAGAGTGGAAAAACTATCTTCAACCGTTTTGCTGCTTTTTTCGTTCACTTTTTTAATATTAGATACTTCGGCATAGAATAAATAGGATTTATGGGATTGTACACAATATTAATATAGCTCTAAGTTGGGACAAATGCGTCTTAACCCTTCTGCTGTTCAATAGTTAAATTATTAAAGAACTAGGCAACGATTGCTCCTGTTTACATTGTGACAGGTAGTTAATTACCAAAGTTTGAGCGAAGTTTGTAAAATATTTCACGATACAGAGAACATACCTGTAATTTCATTTTCAGATATTTATAAACATTTCAGCTCTGAAACATCGATTTTAAGACAACATTGAAAATATTACTAAACCTGTTCATGGATCGGTAAAAGCAGTTTAATGCTGTTAGATTAGATAATATGTTGTAGGTATCTTGGCCGCAATAGCTATTGTCGCTATTTCTCAGACATATAAAATATTAAAATATGTTCATTAAATATTCAAATAGAAAATGCGCAAAGTAATAATAGATAATAGTATTTCTACAACTAATGTGTAAGGGAATAATAAGTTATTAAAAGAAATGATAAATAACTTCAAAACAAGATAATAAGTAATCAAATTTTGTTTTTATACTGGTAGATGTAAAACTTTAATGCAATAAACTTTAATTGTTTCTTAAAACTTTAAGATATGTGAGTATTAAGCTTTAAACGAAATTTAACACATGCTTTGAAATATGCTACTTCAATCGGAAAATTTACCAGAACAACGTACTCAAAATTGAACGACGTTTTCAAGTTGTACTTCATATGCATCTCAGAAATCTCCATATTTTCATTTTATGCAGAACCTTTGTGTAATAAATATTTTCTTTCTTCTATTTACCTTTATCGAAATATGATATAGTCCAACCGTTTTGCATGTCATTCTAGGGAAAGACGAAAATTAAGATTTTAGTTATAAATTTTAATGACAGTTTGATTATTACAATTTGAAAGAAAAATAATATTTTCAATAATACAACATTTAAAATAATAGGAACTTTAATTTGTTAGAAAGCTTACAATTAATTTACAGTAGTTTATCAATTCATGTAAATTTTATCTTTAATTTTATGAGTTTATTTTGCTGAACTCATAGGTACATTATGTTGAATTGGTTTGATTTCCACTGGCTTTTTCCCCTCATATTTCTTAAAAGAGTTACAGATAAACTGAAGGTAATTACAATTAACAAATACATTTAATCAAACATGTCAAATTTGTTAATTTAAATAAGGTGTCTGTCAGTTAGTTCATTGAAGGTTTGCCACTTATAAATTTTTTTTAAAGTGTTCCTCACACACAAATTAAAAGAATTAGATAATGGTTTACTTTATCAGGTCACTTTACTTAGTTTGTTACTTGTTTACACGCAGTGACAAGCCATCTTATTCCCAGTAGTTGAAGAAGGGTGTCCATTTACGTGGTTCCTTGTTTCTATATACTGCAGTATTCTTTACTATTAGAATCCATTTGAAGTTCAAGTAGCTTGTGGCTAGTTTTCTCTGTAGTAGCTTTATCCTCCACTTAGGTTTACTTCGATACGTTCCCAACAAGTTTATTTGTCCTATTACTATTGAACGTTTCTGATGTAGTAGGCTCTCTAAAACCCTTCTTCGTTCTTCAGTTGAGTGGCTTAACTTAGCAGTTCTTTATGCTGATTCTGGCAATTCCATAATGTAATTTTCACTTTCACTATCGTTCTCTTTGCTTTCATTAGAGAAAAAACAAACACTGGTAATTTTCTGCCATTGTAAAAAAAACTAAACTTCTTTTAAGACTTTTCTTCCTTTACTAAAATAATAATTGGTTACCCTCAAATATATAAATATAACCCTATTACAATTTTATATAATAGAATACAGGTTTATATTATAGAATACATATAATACAACCAAAACCTCCAAGTGTTGAATTTTTGTCAATTTTTTACACATAAAAAAGGATAAACCAAATTTACAGAAATGTTTACTTAAGTCATAGTGAACATTTACCAAACTTTACTGTTTGATAATTCTCAATTTTAAAAGATGTGTCAATGTACTCATTCAATTTTTAATAGAACATCATCATCGTATCTATGTACACTCACGAACATTAATAAATGGAAGCTGAAGCCATTATTTCTTATGGCTCCAACCTCCATTTATTAATGTTCGTGACTGTACCATGAAAGAGAATAGATCTCTGTGCTCAACGATATAACCATGTAGCAATTCAAGACATTAAAATCTTCTTACACAGAGAATGGTTATACAGGATCACCCACGTATACAGAGTTACACATTGACATCCTAGGGAACCTTTATTAAATTTATTTTTGAAAATCCCCATACCTAAGGGTAGTCCTATGTATCTTTCCCAAATTTTGAACGACAGAATCATTGTACCCATGTCTTTTGAAAATATTTAGCAATTGTACACTGGTATAGATTTGAGTCCTAGAGAACATTTATAAAATATTCTAGTTGTTTATAATTCTCAAATTTGAGGGGTCGTCCTATGTACCCCACGCAGAATTTAGGAGTAATGCGCCAATGTAGCCATGTTTTATAAAAGAGAATGCACCCCTGTACTCGCCCACATAAGCGCATTAGGTAATAAAGCTCATCAAAGAAAATATAATAGGTCACAAACCTCTGAAGTTTACATTTTAAGCAATGTTTTACCCATACAAAAGAGTGAGATGGATCACGCAAACTTACAGACTCGCATATTCCGGTTCTGTGCTACAAAATTGTTATGTTTGGTAATTTTAAAAGTTTAAGGGGAATGGTCTAATCTACCCTCTCAAAATTTAGGGAGTAAGCCAAGGCACTCCTACTAAAATTTAGAGGGTTGGTCCTAGGTACCCCTGGATCATTGACCCCATGATCACAAAAGTTAAGGCAAGTCACACTACCGACAGGTTCAAAGGGAAGCATCGGGAACCATGATGGTCTGTGACTCAGTACCCAGCGATGACGTTAATATGCCCATTGTATGATGAAGCATTTGTGGTTCTTGTTTAACATGCTAGCAGGCCAACGTCATACGGGACATCACTGCTGCGTTGACCAAACGCTATCAAACCATTGTTGCTAACAATTCTACATCCATGATACGTCAAACAAACACTACAGACTACACACCGAAAGTTATTTTGAATTTCTTCGATTTGTTCACTTACTTAAATGTACATGTCCTAGAGGATACAGTGAAAAGCCAGGTTTCAAACGTATGGTTATTACACTCTTTCTACTAAACGAAGTTCAGTTTTTACAATTGGTAGGTTATTTGAAGGTGAATATAGAAAAATGTTATTTTCTAGAAAGTAGCTACCACAATTTTGTTTATAAAATTATTTCGTAATAAATATTACTTAATAACTTCAAAATATGAGTTATGTATTTTCAAAAATTATAAAGATGCACTTTACAGGCAATTGCGAGTTTTTCTACGAACATTTTTCTTCCAAAACGGCAAGAGTAAATTTGTTTCAGTTTCTCTCTTTAGAATATAAGTTATCTTGTTTAAATCTTAAATGTCTCTTTCTATGAGTGAACTTTTAACAGTACTACGTGTCCAAGGTGTTGAAGCGGGAAGCTGAATTTCTTATGACTACTAGTACAAATCTTCTTCAAAAACAATTTACAACTAACATTTAACTCTTCTTTACTGCTGCAAGTAGCATTTTATTTTTGAAATTTTCTTAACGTTTTTGGTCCTAACATATGATACTAAAAGCTGATATATATATTCTAAGTATTAAAAATGTGTACAGTGAGATTTGTTTCAAACATAGAGTATAAGTTTTTTTTTTAATTTTCTTTCTGTTATCAACATTAACATAGTTATCTCTATGAATAATCCAATTTTCAGGAACGAAATTGGTTTTTGCAGAAGATGTAAATGAGATCCTTTCTTTTGTATGGACGCAAACCATATTCCACTTTAGGTTGCCCGACGTAATATTTTTAGAAACGAGGTACGGAAAAAAATGCGAGGAAAAACTAACATTTATTCATAATGATATAATGAAATGTCGTGACCTGGAGAAATAATCAGTTTTATTCAACAGATATTTGAAGGACTATTACAAAGATAGAATGAAGGAGAGGAAGATATGAATTAATATTAGGAGTTAATGCAGAAGGCATATTTCAGGAAGGAATGCGACGAATACTAAATGAGAACTTTTTATTTTTATACACATTCCTATGTCTCTCCTTGGTTTCATTACAAGAATATAAAATGGAAAATGCAAACAAGTGAGAAAGTTGCAAACTAAATTGTTTACCCTGTAATTCTGTGGGAATAAATACTTATGGTTGTATATTCAAACCATGTATGCATGAAAACAAAATATGATACGAATGTAGTATTTACTATTAGTTTGATATATTAAAAGTTTAATTCATTTAATTCATAACAGCACTGCACTACACGCCATGAACATTTATTTGAAGGAAGAACGATGCAGCAACAAAAGGAATCCAGGAAGTACATGGAACGCTATGACTATTTGAAGTGTGACAATATACTGTGTATATATTGACATACTAGCTGAAATGCTCGTTCTTTACACGGGGATAATAAGTTTATGTAAATGGTTTGAACCTCTTCCACTCTTAGAATACAAATGGGGAATAAATTTGTACTTAAATGTCATCTTGAGTGTCATTATGCATCTCAGCAAATCTAGAACTATACATTCTATACTAATATCGATCGTTTTTGATTAGTTTTACATGTTAAACTCTTCCTACTCCCGTGGCGATGCAGAATTAATTTGCACTTAAACGGCATTGGCAGTAATTGTGTTTACCTAAGCGAGCCCAAAAACTGTGGATGGACACTAATATCTATCGTTTTAGATTATAATCTTAATAATAATTATTTGTACATGTCATCCCTTACCATTTTGTCCCCTTGCCGAAAATGTGCTACAAACCTATGATAGGACAGGGTTCACTCATGTACCAATATCTTCAAAATCAGTGCAGCAGTCTGAGAGGAGTTTGCCATAAAATCAAGTTTTATATATCATGCCCTCTTATTCTTTACCCTTCCTTGCTGAAAATTTGCTAAAATCGTACATTAGGTCAAGGTACAGTCATGTACCACAAATAATCAAAATCGAAACAACGGTCTAGAATTAGTTAAATACCAAATATTGATATATTCACTTTTATTTATACAAATTAAGTTAATAAAAATGAACAAATGACAGATAATACTTTAATGAATAAAAACTTTATACACAACACTTCGTGTGTATTGCAGCATAACTCTAGAACACTTGGAGCAATTTTGACCAAACTTTGTACACTTATTACTTACAACCTGGAAAAGCGTACTATTGAAATAGGACCTCCCTAGTAGACGTAGGGAGAAGTAGGAGAGGAAAGACGTAAAAATGATCGAAAATGATTGATATTATAAATAGGTCGAATCCATAGCTTTCGGGTTCATGAGCTAATAGGTGAAAGTTTCGATGCCCTTTAAGTCCAAATTGAGCCTCTAGTCAAGGCAAGACTCCTTTACGCACTTAAGAGTAGTAGAAATTTTACCAAAACCTTTAGAACAAAGAAACGGGATTTTTTGAAAGCTAAAATTAAGGAACTTGAAGATAATAGTAAAAATAAAAATATTCGGGACATGTATAAGGGGATCAGCGAATTTAAGAAAGGCTATCAACCTCGTGCTTATATATTAAAGAAATCTGACGGGACAGTTCTCACTGATACGGATAGCCTCTTAATTAGATGGAAAGATTTCTTTGACGATTTGCTGAACACGCAGCCAAAAACTAATGTGCGTGGAGAAAAGGAGATACACACCGCAGAACCGTATATTGCAGAACCCAATCGAATAGAAGTGGAAGCCGCTATAAAGAAATTAAAGAAACACAAATCTCCGGGGGTAGATGAAATTCCGGCTGAATTAATTTTAGCTGGAGGCGAAAAATTGCGGAACAAGATACACAAACTCATTCTCCTTATCTGGAACAAGGAAGAATTGCCACAAGAGTGGAAAGAGTCAATCATTGTTCCAATTCACAAGAAAGGCGACAAAACTGACTGTAATAATTATCGAGGCATCTGTCTTCTGTCAACATCCTATAAAATCCTTTCAAATATTCTGTTAGCTAGATTGACCCCATACGCAGATGAAATTATTGGAGATTATCAGTGCGGATTTAGACGAAATCGATCAACTATCGACCAAATATTTACCATTCGCCAAATACTCGAAAAGAAGTGGGAATACAATACCCCGGTACATCAACTATTTATTGATTTTAGAAAGGCTTACGACTCGGTTAGGAGAGAAACATTATACAACGTTCTTACAGAGCTTGGAATACCGAGAAAGCTAATTAGATTAATTAAGACATGTTTAAGTGAATCCCAAAGTAAAGTCCGGGTAGGAAAATTTTTGTCCACGAGCTTCCACGTCGAAAATGGCCTGAAACAAGGAGATGCGTTGTCGCCATTATTATTTAACTTTGTACTGGAATACGCCATAAGGAAAATCAAAGATAGCAACCAGGGCCTAGAGTTGAACGGCATTCACCAGGTTATGGCATATGCTGATGATGTAAATTTAATAGGGGATGATAGGAGAACAGTAGAAATAAATGCAGAGATATTATTAAACGCTTGCAGGGTCATGGGTTTAGAAGTAAATGCAGAGAAAACTCAATACATGGAAGTGCGTCGGAACCGTAATACGGCAAATTGTGGAGGCGTTAAAATATTAAATAATACTTTTGATAAAGTGGATACTTTCAAATATTTAAGGTCAATATTAACAGACGAAAATCATATTCACGAAGAAATTAAATGTCGACTAAAAGCAGGGAATTCGTGTTACTATTCGGTTCAAAATCTCTTGTCGTCGCGAATTCTGTCGAGGAATTTGAAGCTTAAAATATATAAAACGATAATCATGCCTGTTGTTTTGTATGGTTGCGAAACATGGTCGCTTACTCTGAGGGAAGAACATAGACTGAAAGTATTTGAGAACAGGATCCTGAGAAGAATATTCGGACCCAAGAGGAACGAGAATGGGGAATGGCGAAACCTTCATAACGAGGAACTACATAGTTTATACGGTTTACCCAACATTGTTAGGGTCGTCAAGTCTAGGAGGCTTAGGTGGGCAGGTCATGTAGCTAGAATGGAAGAAAGTAGAAACGCTTTCAAAGTCTTGACTGGTAGACCCATAGGAAAACGACCATTAGGAAGACCTAGGCGCAGATGGGAGGATAATATTAAGATGAATCTCGCAGATATAGGAATACAAAGTAGAAACTGGATCCAATTAGCTAAGGATAGAAGTCAGTGGAGAGCTTTTGTGAACGCGGCACTGAACCTCCGGGTTCCATAGGCCATAGAGTTAGTTAGTTAGTTAGAAATTTTACCATATAGAAAGATCGAAAGCAGTCAATATTATTGTGGAATCCGTAGTTTTCGGGGTCACTAAGATGAACAGTCACATTTCCGATGTCATGTAAGTTCAAATTAAGCCCTCATTAGTATCTGAGAAGGGAATATATAGCTATGATTTAAAATATCAGATATTGATGTCGAATCCTTAGTTTCGGGGTCCCTAAGATAATTGAAGAAAACTTTTGTGCCCTTTATGTCGAAAGTTAGCTCCTAGTTGGTGTTACGACCGATATCAGTGTTGAATCCATAGCTTTCAGGGCCGTTTTGATAAATAGCGACATTATCAATGCCCTTTAAGCCCTCATTACCATCCAGGGGCGGGGGGTATATAGTGGCATACAAAAGTAATGAAAACAACCCATATTAGTTTTAGTTTTCAGAGCTGCTAAACTGATTCATGGAAGTCATGATTTTTAAATCCAAGTTTAGCCCCTAGTAAGGCCCCGACTTGAGCACTCCTAGGAAAGAGTGAGATGGGCAACTGCGCCGATTTCTCTGTAAACTTGGAAGGAGGCATTCAGATGCAGAAGGCATATATATGAGTATTTGAAGACAAATTTCATTCAAGTTATCCCAAATATTGTATGTATATAAATACAATGAGGGGGTCCACATGAGTTTTGGAGGTCCGGGCCCCCTGCCCCTCCCCAGGATCGGCGCTCTTGGAGAGAGGCAAACATGAGAATGAAAGGAAACGCCCACTTCAGTTTATTCATGGCATTTAAGATTAGGCTCCACACCATTAGCACCCTGGTGGGGGTTAAATTGTGACATGGGAAAATAATTGAAAACGATCGATATTAGTGTTGAATCCAAAGTTTTCGGGGGTCGCTGAAATGAATAGTAATATCCCAATGCCGTTTAAATCCAACTTCGTGCCCATCTGTGGAGGATGAGTGGAAGAGGTGAAAAATAAAATGTCATAAATGAGAGTTGTGTCGAATTCATAGTTTCAGAGCCGGGGAAATGTCTCATTCGTTTGAAACAAGAGCTCTTTCAATTCTATTTGGTTAGCGTACACGTCTTCGGCGGCGAAGACCGGTGTTCGAATCCCGACGTTAGCTTATGTGGTTTGGATTCCACGTTAATCAGTAGGTACCCTCTCATATAGCCTCACTACTAAAGGAGACGATAAACTCAAAATCAACTCAAGTCAAGGAGTGTTAGAAGACAGACCTTATCCACATAAGTTGGGTTTATAATCATATCAGTTTGATTATAGGTGTATTCTGTAGAGGTAAGGTGTTCTAATATTTATGAAAAAAGTATAGTATCTTCCGTATGTTTATCATTATACTTTCATTAAAATATATTTTTAAGTAGGAAACGAATTCAAATGTTTCCTATTAACCATGGAATGCCCGTGAAAGAACGAACATTTCATCTAGTAGGGTAAAATGATCAATTTGGTTCATAGTAGCTCATATTAGGCCATATTGGAACAATCCAGGTCCCTCCTGATTCGAAGTACTCGATAGGCCATATCGCATATTATGCTATGACCCTCTTACCGTCCAACCATGGAAAATGGAACACCCCGAAAACTCGTTCTCTTTTATGACCCCATTTTATGTGTGTATTCGTTCTCTTTTATGAGCACTTTTTGAGGGTGTATTCGTTCCCTTTTATGACAACTTTTTTCAACCCCTATTTTAACATAGCAGAAATTACATAAGAAAGGCTACAAGCATTATTTTTAACATAGCAGAGCTGATAAAAGAGTATCAAGTACTACATGTACTACATGCCCCGAAAGTAGTGACCATCGAGGTCAAAGGTCAAATATTTAAACCCGTAAAATTCGTAAATGGAGTCACATATTGAAATGAAGTTTCCACATGTAGCAATAGGTCATCAACTACTACATGTCCCAAAAGTACTGACCTACGATGTCTAAGGTCAGATATTTAAACCCGAATAACTCGTAAACGGAGCCACATATTGAAGTGGTGTTTCCGCATTTAGTAACAGGTCATCAACTACTGCATGTCCTAAGCTAGTGACCATCCAGGTCAAAAGTAAGATATATAAACCCGAATAACTCGTAACGGAGCGTCGGATAAATTTGTGTGATCTATTCAGTTTTTTACCAACCAGAAAAAGTGAAGAATGAATAAATTTGAGTGGCTTATTTAATTTTGTATTAACGAGAAAGAGAGCAAACATGCAATTTTAACTGGAATTTTGTATCATCTTGTACTATTAAAACAAACAAAGTTTTAAATTTGAGTGACCTATTGAATTTTGTACCAACGAGAAATGCCGTTTCAACTAGCTCAGAATTGTATATCATTTTGTACCAAATAAACGAAGGAATAAATTTGTACTAAGCAGAAAAAGCGAAGAAGAACCATTGTAACTAAATCAGATTTTTTACCATTTTGTACTACTCCAATAAACGAAGGACAAATTTGAATGGAGTATTTATTTTTTACCGACTAGAAAAAAAGACCAAAGAAGGACCATTTTAACAAGCTGAGTATTTTATATCATCTTGTACTATTTAAATATACGAAGGAATAAATTTGAGTGACCTATTCAATTTTGTACCAACGAGAAATGCCATTTTAACTGGCTCAGAATTTTATACCTTTTGTACTATTTAAAAAAACGAAGGGATAAATTTGAGTGGTCTATTTAGTTTTGTACTAACCTAAAAAGGCGGAAAAGGGCTATTTTAACTAGCTGAGTATTTTATATAACTTTGTACTACTGAAATAAACGATGGAGTATTCAGTTTTTACCACCGAAAAAAAGTAAAGAAATACCATTTTAACAACCTAAGAATATTGTACCATTTTGGGGGTATCCAAATAAACGAAGGGATAGATTTGAGTGACCTATTTTTTGTGTCAACCCTAAAAAGGACCATTTTAACTAACGCAGAATTTTATATGATTTGAACTACTCAGATAAACGAAGGAATGCATTTGAGTGAGCTATTTAATTTTGTAACAACCAGAGAAAAAACTGGAGAAGGATCACTTTTACTAGCTGAGTATTTTATACTATTTTGTACGACTCAAATAAACGAAAGAATAAAATTGTACTCACCAGGAAAAACGAAAAGGCCTATTTTAACTAAGAATTTCTGTACCTTTTCGTACTATTTGAACAAACGAAGGGATTAATTTGAGTTGCCTGTTTCTTGTACTAACCAGACAAAATCGAAAAAGCCTTCCAATAAACGAAACAACAAAGTCGGTTGGCTTGTTTACTTTTGTATTAACGAGGAAAAATGAACTTCCATTTTAACTAGCTCAGAATTTCTATACTTTTTGTAGTATTCAAATAAACGAAAAAACGAAGAAGGACCATTTTAGCTAGTTGAGTATTTTATACCATTTTGTAGTGCGCTGATAAACGAAAGAAAAAATTGTGCTAACCAGACAAAACGAAGAAGGGCCATTTTAACTAACTCAGAATTATTTTACCTTTGTACTAGTCCAAAAAACGAAATTTGGGTGTTCTCCTTTCTATACCAAACAAAGAAGGATCATTTGTAACTAGCTGAGTATTTTATACCATTTTGTACTACTCAAATAAACGAAAGAATAAAATTGTACAAACCAAAAAAAGCAAATAGGGTCATTTTAACTAGCTCAAAATTTATATACGTTTTGCTTATATACGTCCTACTTTTTGTACCAACGAGAAATTCCATTTTAACTAGCTCAGATTTTCTTAATTTCGATGGAGTGTTTAGGTTTGTACCTACCAGAAAAAAAGTGAAGAAGGAATAAAATTTTAGTGGACTATTTGATTTTGTACCAACTTGAAAAATTAAGGGCCGTTATAGCTTTTGTACTATTCAAATAACCGAATGAACAAATTTGACTGGCCTATTCAATTTTGTACCAAGCAGAAAAAAGTGAAAAAGTTTCATTTTAACTAACACAGCATTTCTGGATCATTTTGGGGTATTCAAATGTATGAAGGAATTTGAGTGGACTATTTAATTTTGTACCAACCAGGAAAAAACAAAGTCCATTTTAAATAACTCAGAATTTATATAATTTTGTACTACTCAAATAAACGAAGGAATAAATTTGAGTGGCCAATTTAGTTATGGTGCTAGATTTTGTACTATTTCGCATATTTTTGTGTCACCTAGAAAGAGAGCAATTTTAAAATTTTCCAATCCAATCTTTGTAATACGAGGAGAGCAATGTTACTATGGTTTTGGAATTTTTGTATATCATTCAAAATAAACGAAGAAGGGCCAATTTTTAAACTGGAATGTCTTGTACCAACAGAAAAAATATTCCATATCAAATAAGTAGCATTTTAAATAAATTTTAATTGTCTCCACCGTCATATAAAAGAAATGCCTAGTGCAATTACACTAAAGCAAAAGAAGTGAAAAATAATGTTAACACCCGTTTGCCTTACACACTAGTAGGGTGTCCTCTGTAATATAAAAAAAACATATTTGCGCTCAATAGACTCTACCTTACGACTCTCGCTATAATAACAATACAAATGTTAGGTAACGCATTAGTAACGTTCCTTGTTTATGTTATTTAAAGCGTATTGATATTCAGAAGCTTAAATATCTACAGCAACACAGAGAATAATACTTTTAAGAGTTGAACAAAACTGTTCAAAGCTAATAATTCAGCACTTTTTATAGATGGTGGGCAACAAGTAACATTGAAAACTTTCTCTTCCTTGGTGAGCTCATTTTTAATTTGATATGATCTCTATTTCGTCTGTTTTTCTTCTCCCTTTTCCTCTATCACGAGGGTGATCTAAAATGACTAAGCATGCAGCTTCTTCTATTTTGTATTATCGACACGATTCGTTGTCCTTCATTAGTTTTATTTAGTACGTCTTCATCCCTTAGTAACGCTGTTATGGAGTATGTTCTACAAAATAAAGTTAAAATTGAATTAACCTAGTAATGCCACCGTGTTGCTGCCAACGAGGAAGAAATATGCCAAGATGTTTCCTCTCCACGTTTGTCCCGTTGTGCGCTTGTTTCAATGGAGGCACAACCAACCCCTGTTTTCCTGTCAAATTTTGCAGATGACCCCCGTTGGAAATATTCACGACACGCCACTGGTGTCCCTACTATTTTTATTGCATTCTACACATACAATTTGGTATTTCAATTCTTTGTTTGACGGCTCTATGTGCATTATTAGGTGAGATAAAGGCCTGCTACGGGTAGGCAGATACAAGTCTGCAACAACGCCCGTAGCGGCTAAATGGGAAAGGATATGAAAAAGTTTGTCCTCTGAAAGTTGCCTTACATTTAATTTCCTTTCGAACGATTCCAACAGTTATACCACTTTCCATTCCAAATTTTGAAGTTGCCCCCCGTTGGAGGTATTCATGAGACGCCACTGGTCTCGCTACTATTTTTGTTGCATTCTACACATACGATTTGGTAGTGCAATTTTTTGTTTGAAGACTCTACGTGCAGTATTAGCTACAATATAGCCCTCGTACGTTGTTATTGAATCATCCTATATATATATATATATATATATATATATATATATATATATATATATATATATATATATATATATATATATACAGATGGTGATCAGAAAAATGGAAACACCTGAACGAAATTGAAACTTACCACATTAATATGGTGTCGTGAATGGTAGCAAGTGGAATTTTTTACCATTCCTCGTGCAGGGCATCGGCCAGTTCTGTGAGAGAGGATGGAGGTGGAAATCGTCGCCGGCGTCGTGTTTCCAAGACGGACCACAGATGTTCAATTGTGTTGAGATGTGGGGATTGGGCGGGCCAGGGGAGGTGTTGAACTTCATCCCGATGTTCCTCAAACCACGCTGCAACAACGCCAGCTGTGTGAATGGGTGCATTATCATCCTGGAAGATGGTGTCATTGTCCGGGAACAACATCCTGACCATAGGATGCAAGTGGTCTCCTAAAATTGCGACATAATCGTTGGCAGTGATTCGTCCGCTAAGTGTGACCACAGGACCCAATGAAAACCATGTTATGGCGGCGCACAACATCACCGAGCCCCCGCCATGTTTCACAGTTTTGCAGAGACACTGCAGATCATAAGCTTCTTTGGGCGTTCTCCACACATAAACACGGCCCGTGGTTGGGAATAGGGTGAAGGATTACTCATCCGACCATATCACACGTTTCCA
This sequence comes from Thermobia domestica, assembly GCF_964235325.1. Taxonomy (NCBI): domain Eukaryota; kingdom Metazoa; phylum Arthropoda; class Insecta; order Zygentoma; family Lepismatidae; genus Thermobia; species Thermobia domestica. The sequence goes on along the minus strand of NC_137463.1, from coordinate 166,773,623 downwards.
GTCCTCAACGGTCCAAGTTGCATGGTCGCGGCACCATTTGCGGCGTGCGAAAGCGTTATGGTCCCTGATGAGCGGTTTGGCCCGTGCAACACGAGCCCGTAAGTTCATGTCATGTAATTCGCGGCGGACTGTGATTGTCGAAACAGCGTGGGGGAGGTGCTGATTGAGTTCCTCCGTCACTTGCTCCGCAGTAGCACGACGGTTCTGCGTGACAATGCGCTTTAATACCCGGCGTGATCTGTCACTCATGATTTTCTCTCGCCCACTGTTCCGCTTCCCCGATGTGGTTTTCTCGTGTGTTGTGTAGGCCGTCATCATCTTCGACATTGTCCTACGCGACACACCTAACACAGTAGCCACTGCCGTCACACTCACTCCACATAACCACGCACCAACAATTTGCCCTCTTTGAAAATCTGAGAGGTCTCCCATTTTACATTACCTCCATGTGCTGCAGCCACTGAACACTGCTGTTCCACTGCGCCTGACGTAGTATGGAGACCGACCTAACACACCACCACCAGCGGTCTGGCGCTGCGGGCGGCACGACACTACTGCCAACCCATACATCTGACGTGTTGGCAACTACAGGTGTTTCAATTTTTCTGATCACCATCTGTATATATATATATATATATATATATATATATATATATATATATATATATATATATATATATATATATATATATATATATATATATATATATATATAAAGTGAACAGTATTGTTTCTTATTTATCTCCTTTTAGTTAACAAAAACTACTGTAATAGAATAATTTATTTAGTCGTACTGGAAACCAAACTTTTCAACAGTTATGTCTTTTCTTGTTTGGCAATGCTGCCTGGTATTGCTTTCCGTAAGAACTAGGTATATTATTTCTACACTCTGATTACATTTTTACTTCATGTTTTTCTCAAAGGATTTGTTTGCCTAATCCTGTTATTATGTCCTAACCAATATGAAAATAGAAATATTTTTCCTCTCCGTAGCTCAAGATTTAAGAATTATCCTAATTGTCTGCGATCTCCTAGGAGTTCACGGAACAAATTTAGAGGTTCGTCGCATTATTTACATTTACTAATTTATAAAGGATATAAATATCACCATTTATGTGTGAACTGTATGTTGTATCCTTATAACATAAATAGAAGTTTGCAATTTATACAAATTGATTTTAATATTGCTACCTAGATCTCAACTATTACTTCTACATAAGTACGAAAATTTACATGTATAGGGTCCGTAATTTGCCTTAAAAATAAAAAGAGAGTCCTCATCCTTTAATGAAAAGGACTCTAACTGATATACAGCAAACAAAGAAATGTAACAGAAAAGAAATGTATTCCTATAACATATATCATTTGAAGAAAACTTAACATGAATAAAATAGTAAGTACATCAATTTCTGACCTCTTTCCATACGTTTGGGAAGAACGGGAAGAGCTTATTTGATTCGGATCCCACGTTAAGCTTTAGTTCACGTCTTATATAGCCTCGTTGCTTGAAGAGACGCTAAATTAATTCAAATCAGATCGAAAATTAAGGAAGAACTAAAGTCTGCCATGTGAGTCCAGTATTATGAGTTAAGAAGAGAAAAAGATTCATGAAATGTCTCGTGTATATAGTGTACTCTATAGTGCAGAAACGTGAACATTACGTAAAAGCAATTAGAAAGCTTGCAGCTGTCGAAATATGTGCGTGGCGAGAATGGACAGTGTTATCACGATTGGATAGAAGAATAACGAAAGGTTAGGAATAGTAGGAAATAAAGAACAATATTAAATTTATTTTAAAATACGATGTGAAACTTGTTGAGCCACATTGGAAGTATGGAGAGTGAAAACACGAGGAAAGGAATGAAATAGCCTAGAAATGATAGACAGTATTAAGGCAGAAAATTTCCACAAAAGACGAAAACGGTAGCTGAAGATTGTGGTGTATGGAAGATTCGTAGTTTGCAACAAATATCCCTTCAATGGTAATAAAATACCAATGATGATGAAAATGGTGGATATATTTGGAGAGGTGACAACCCAAATAGTACTAATACGACCAAACGTCATAACATATTATTACTTACATCTGTTTCTGTTAACTCAATGTTTCAGCTATGATTTTAAAATAAATAATTATTTCTTTTAAATATTCCTTATACCTTTGCTTCTTTTCGATCCTTTTAAATGGAAACTAGTGCTATAGTAGTGAATAATAAACATAAAAATGCGTTCCTTGTTGGTGGGTTGAGAGAGAGAGAGAGAGAGAGAGAGAGAGAGAAATTGGAAGATAATGGAATATAATGTACTTTTTCCCTCGTAATCTTTGCTTAATGCATTATGTGTTTATGCATTAAGAGATGAATACGAAACAAAAAATTAGGTAGTATTGTATTCCATTTTCTAAGCATTTAATTTCAAAGAAACCCATTACATTTGTTTTACTTCTACTCACTAATGCACAATGATCCCCTCACTCTTTCGCTCTTTCTCGGTCTTTCGCTCACAGTTCTGTTTGCTTATTTACGAGAATTTATTTTATTATTTATGTTCAACCAAGCCGCCCGATTATTTCTTTCGACTGCCCAAGTTTTCTGTACCTTCAAAAGACATAATGTTAGACATTAAAGGTGTCAACTAAAGGCATAAACTTTCTCGCCATACATATCCACATGTTTTCGAAAACCTCGTTTAATTTCGTTCTTCGGTTTTGTGAATGTAACGTGATCAGAAACTAGATTTAAGTGATCGCTACACACTTCCGCTGACTTGGTTGATCTAATAACTAGTTCGGTATACAGGATTTCGGATTCAATCCCAATTCTTGCCTTGAAAATTTGATCATATTACGGTGGTTGAGATTCTACTTTAAACTATAGGTATACATAAACTCTGTACTGAAAAAAACGCTTAATCCCCAATCCAATCAATCAACTAATCAAGTGATCTCTACAATATGAACTTTTACACTCAACCGTTGTTCATCCACTGCAGGATGAAGGGTTTTCCAACTTTTTCCCACGAACATCTTTCTTGGGCTAAGTTGCTTCTCGCTGCTTCATAATCTCGTTATACAATTTTGTATGAGAACGTTTGCTAGGTCGTTTCTTGTCTTCTGGTATAGTTGATAATTGTTTTTGTCGGTCTTCCATTATTTCCTTTAGCAATAAGTATATCTAGCCCTCCATCGATATATTCTCTTTATTTACGATTCTTTCCCCATTCTTGTCATCGTTTTCATACATGTGATTTTTTCCTGTCTTTGCGGGCAATATCTAGCACAAATCTTTTCTCCTTGTTGTATGTTGTGTGGGCAGTAAATGCATAATTTTGTTAGTGTTCACGTTCCTGATTCATATATTAAAATTGGCTTTATAAAGTTGTTTTAAATTTTACGTTTATGCATACGTACATAGAAAGATAAAAGTAGATCTGAACAGGTAGAGAAACGCATGACATAACGCAGGCCTTCCCCTGTGTCTATCTTTGCCCATTGCAATCACTTTTACCCTTGAATACATACATACCTTTTTATATGATTTATTGTGTACTTGGATATACATACGTACTTCAGGCTGCAAAATATATACAGAAATCAACATCGGCCTGGAAAACATAAGGAAAGGACTAATGTCTTGAAGGGAAATTTGACCTTTGATAAAATTAGTCGCATCTCACTACCTCGGGGCAGGGTGGGGTAATTTTGAAAATTTTCATGGATATTCTCACTTGTTATTACAGATTCGGATTCTAAGGTATAAAAAATAAGTAAATTTTACTCGAAACACTTTTTTTTTTTTTAGATTTGAGATGGAATGCGTTGTAATCAGTGAAAACTAGTTTCATTGAGGTTTCTTCAATTAGGAGTTTTCACGTTTCATTCCAGGATAAATCCATGATGAACATTATCAATCTTTTGTCTTAGAACTTTTCCCGACTCGTGCAAGATGGCGTGAAAGATGACGCTGCATTCAACGTAAATTCTTTACTGCTATTATATTTTATTTTGCGTGACTATTAATATATTCAAAATTCATTTTTTAAAAAAGAAACAGTTTAGTTCCCAAGTCTAAAAGGTAAAAGGCAGGTAGTAATAAATATCTCACTACTTAACTATCTTATCCTACTCATACGTACACTCATGTCCAAAATTATTGTCGCATATCTATAACTGTCTTCTTGTAAGAATATAATTTGATAATGATATTGCAGGATACTTTTAATACCGATACTATGCGTATAATCGGGAAATGTATATTTGTGGTAAATTTCATAGTAAAGGAATTATAAATACGAAAATTAGAATAAGTAAAACAAAATGTTGCTAAATGGACAAGAAAGTTTTATTTCCGTTTTATTGTTCTTATTTATTGCTGTTTTGACATGAAATTTGCCACATAAATATCTTTGTCGATTATACATACACCAACATTATAGGAAATACCAGGGAAATCCGTTATCAAATTATATTCCTACAACAATATATTTATAGACATGCGACAATAATTTTGGACATGAGTGTACATGGCAAGAATTCTTGGCCCTTATACCCTTTCTTGGGAATCTTGGCACATCTGTCGCTTATTACGTCGTGATTGATCCTTAATAACTTGAAGCGTAGAATTGTCGATAGCAGTAAAACATTTCACTATCTAGTACTTTGTGCAATCATATTAAATATTTTTAAAAAATCCGTGCTCTTTTATTTCGAAAATCACAAGAGCGATCTGAAAGGAAATTTGATTAATCCTAATCTTAAATGACGAGAATTGAAATTTAGATTAAGAAGAGGTTTATATTTATAACCCTACCATTATAGGCACATACCATAATTTTCTGACTCAGGGCGTCATATTTCATTAATGATTTCTTTCCAACTATTAATGAAATAACTAATTTGTAAGGTATATCGTGTAATACTGTATCAGATATTATCTACAGAATTTACACTCTCAAAATCTTTCCAGCCGTTTCGGCTCGCAATTGCTTCTTCTTTGTGTTCCTATGTCATTTCAGATACGTTAGTAGTAAGCAGTAATTTGTCTTGCAGCATTTTATGTAAACCCATAACTTATACTTTTGATGATAATAAACAACAGAGAACATATAAGAAAAGCTGAGAGTTATATCGATAAGTGATGACAGTGGGTCCACGCAGCAATGGATCGTGACTAAACATGTGACTTGACTCACCAACTTTTTTTATACAATGAAAGTACATGTTACTGCATGTTAAAGTAATCGTGCATGACAATTTTATCTGTGTTTAAATAATATCACGCAAGAATGAAATTAAATCAACAGTGTTGCTAGATACATAATACGTATTGCTTGAGTCCACCACTCCGACCACTCAACCAAAATAAGCAGTCAGAAAAATACATTGGGTCACAAAGCAGACAAGTCACGGCAGAAGTATACCGTGCATAGCTTCATTAACGAGAAGTATTTTGCTAAAATTCCGTAGTATTTTCTAATTAGTCTGTCTTTTGCATCAGTTTCATAAGTAATCTCATGAGGCGACACCTATAATATCTAGACGTTGACCCGACTACCCATCAAGTAATGCATTTCATTTTAAGTCCTTAAAGATTCTGAATGTTTATACTTGTAAAAAAAAACATTATGAAAACTGCATCAAACGTAAACCTGCTAATTGCTGGGGTTAGCGTTTAACTTTTTCTTTCAGCGCTAATGCTGTATGAAATGAAAGATGGATTTATTTAAGCACACACAAGTCAATTCATTATAATGAAGCAAATAAAGTATAAAATAATAAATAATTGTTGTTTAGTGTGAAACCAATCTACTACTGGGGTTGTATCCGTGACAAATATTCCTACTAGGAATTAAACATGGACATATACACGGAGAAAGTTCGCGTCTTGCCTCTGACTAGCTAAGGTGTTCACATGGACCTATTGTTTGATGTAGAACAACATATATTCTCACAGAGAATCAAACACATCATTTCCATGCTGTATGCGATGAAATTTTGTCGTTAAACTAAGTAAGCATTGAAGTTCCAAGATATTGTGGTCCTATAGTCTCTTTTAGTTCTATATGGAACTTTATTAGTTATAAAAATGACGAATCCCAATGTTTGAGTATTAATTTACTTGTTCTCAATGTCTGCAGCACATAATGCGTTTCGTCTAATAATAAGTTTTCGATGCTTAGTTTAAGCGATTGCGAAATAGACAATGGTTGGTTTGAAGATGAAAATTTAGCGACCATTGCAGCAGTGAGACTATGTGAAACATGGTTCCACAGACTGACGTAGAAATCCGAACCACTACTCGTTCAATCTTGTTGATTGATTGTTTGATTTGTATTTGACAGGCGTAGAAGGCTTGGGTTTGATTCCGGTCGGTGATGATATTGTTTAGATCCCTCGTTAGGCCGTAGATCCACGTACCGTATAGCCTGGCTGCTGGAAGGCACCATAAACTGAAAATCAAATCAAGTTTAACTCTATCAGAAAGAAGAAATGTTATATATATTGAAACCTATATTTTAAGGAGGAATCTGAGGCAGTGTACTGCGTTTGACGCTTTTTCACTTCGAACTGAGCTTTCTCTCGGTTATATTGTTAGTGTTCACGTCTTTTATGGGAAAGACTTGGGTTCAATTCCCAGCGAAAGGTCATGAGGGCCAGATCCCACCGTAAACTTTATGTCTCCTATAGCAGTGGTTCTGAAATGGTCGCTAAACTCTAATCTTACCACTAGGAAATTAACTCAGAACCTCGTTCACCGGTGGTATGCGCATTAGCTACTTATATATATCCGCCTTTATTTTTCCTCAGTTTATTTTGAAGCCATTATTATTATTATTATTATTATTATTATTATTATTATTATTATTATTATTATTATTATTATTATTATTATTATCTCTTATACATTGACTTTACTCACTTTTGATCTAATTTTTTGTATTATGTAAACGAGAGGGACAATACACAAACACTAAGGGTAGTTAAAAGGCAGATGCTTTTTAGTTTTACTCGAACTCAGGATAAATTGTGGTTTCTACTCTGCAGCCGAACGCTAGACACTACTCATCTACACTGAGAAAAAAAAATTATGTGCCCTATTTAAAAACGTAGGTTACATGTGTAAATCCTGTAGTTTTTGAACTCAACGTACAGCAAATGTATAACTGAAAACGCATGTTTCATAATACTTTCTGTATAAGTGCTCCATTTGTACGTACTTTCCGTATGAAACATTATTTGCGGTTAAGATATCACATACAAATTTACGTATATAACATATAGCTGACGAATGTAACATATGTATAGGCCTAGGTATGTAATATACGGCAGACTGTTACAGACTGCAACGATATGATGTAACATTTAAAGGCAGTGCGTATGTAGTATATGGATAGCGTATGCTGCTTACTGATTTTTGTAGTAAGCAAGAGGATTCCATAAATGTGTACAATATACCGGTACCCGGATAACCGATTTTACTCAGTGTTTTGATACTGGTTACTAGGTTAACGAGAAAATATTTTCAAACTTGCCGCTGGGTTTTTATCCTTCATGAATTTAATGTTTTGGGCATATTATATTTCTGATAATATTGTTTCCATCTATAATAATAATAATAATAATAATAATAATAATAATAATAATAATAATAATAATAATAATAATAATAATAATATACGCATTGATGGTGAGAACTGAACCTTCTTTCCTATTATTAGTAAATTAACCATAAAGAGCAACACTACTTTACCACCCCATGTTGAATTTTAGTTCAAAGTCTATTTTTTCATTACAGGTATTTAAGAGATGGCAAGTAACGGTAACGTTTCATTAGCAACCGTAGCTGATAAGTTTTGTAGTGCTACAATAACCTTTAATAGTCGTATACATTATATAGTGACCATTCGTTTTCGTACATAATGAAATACAGAACATCTATATTTGGAACACTAAGTGAATAGTTTCTTTGATTAATATATTTTATATTAGTTTCTCTTGAATAATGTATATATTAGATAATAAAGAAAATGAAGAAATGAATGAATTTTTAGTTTAACGCCCCACGATTATTCCCTTTAAACTAAAGGAAACTGATGATCAATGAAAGGAACTGATTGTGAAATTACTTTTTTCTACCCTCACACTGAGAATCGAACCCATGTCCACATGCACGTTAGAGACAAGACGAGAAGGATTAGTGATTTGATTGAATATGTATAATTTAATTTCCTATGTTACGAGGCTGTGATATAGCTGTAACTTGCATCCATACATGACACATGAAATATCCGTTGCAATAAATTTAGATTATGTATTTGAAAAGAAAGAATTCCTAGCAGACAGGATTGAAATCCGTGCTAAAATTTGAATCTTTACAAATTACCGTGATGCTAACCACCAGACCACGAACCATGACTTCGCAAGTGCTCCGTTTATGTGTATGTAGCTTTCTTATTTTGTCCCTTACAGGCTTGAATCGTCTCATATCACCCAGTATGCTAAGTTTTGACTTTTATTTATCTATAATTCCTTTTGTAAACCGTTATGATTGTATTCGATACGCCAATAATACATTTACTTTGCTGTAACGTGGAGATGGTATTTTGTTCTTGTAAAATTACATATCCTACTCTGTTACAATAGAGGAAAAATAAACTTTCCTGAGTGCAGAACCGAGGGACAGACAGATCTAGATTTAATTTTATGGACTTAGTCTCTGGAAGGCAATCTAGTTTTCGTGACCAGAAGTGTACCAAATTATGCAAGGATTTTGAAAAATTGAAAGTACAAATTTGGCCTTTTCACATTTCACGAGACAGGATTTCCAAAATACACGCAAGTTAATGGGATTTTTATATTAGTTCAAATGAGGAAAGAATAGATGGAAATTATAGCAATAGCTAAGAAATCAAATCCAGAGAGACGTCAGGATTACTGAACTATTAGTCTCACATTGCATGCAACAATAATTGCTTCGAATTCTGAACAGAAAGTTGTATGGTAGAACAAATGAAAACGGTGAGGAAGAACAGTTCTGGTTCATCAGAGCGAAGGACACAAGAGATTTGCAATTGAATTATTAAGGGTGATCGGTGAAAGGTTTATAGAAAAAGGGAAAGAAACATCTATTGATCTAAAGAAAAGGCTTCTGACTGTGTGAATTGGGAATACTAAAAATGTTTTCTGTTTGAATGGAAATATAGAAAGCTCACAAGAATCTTACATATGAACCAAGAAGTAAGTGTTAAAGTGGCGGAGGAAATGACGCAGAAGAGTACAATTGGAAGGGGAATTCGACACGGATACTGTTTCTTGCTAACGTTATTTAATATCTATTTAGAAGACATAGTGGACAAGAGCCAACAAAATGAAGACTGCTTTTCAGTAGAAGTAAGAATGGTTAGGTGTATATGGTTTGCAGATGATATGGCAATTGTGGTGGAATCTGAAAAGAAAATCAATAAGATGTTAGAGAGCTTGGGGAAGGGATGAAATACAGATGAAAATAAATGTTAGAAAGACAAAAGCCATGGCGATTGGAACGAAGCGTTCGGTATAAAATATAGAGATAGGGGATAGAAAATAAAACAAGTGATTAGTTTTCGATACGTGATAATATTATAAGTAATGACATGAAATGTTAACGTGAAATAAAAGCAAGGAAGAAATGGCGAATGAAGTCTTTAGGAGGAAGAAAAGCCTATTTTGTGAGGCTTTGAATGAAGAGTTGAGGAAAAGACTCATAGAATGCTTTGTGTATATATGTGGCAGGAATGGGCATTACGCGAAAATGAAAAATGACTGGAAGATTTCGATATGTAAGTGTAGAGAGGAGTTGAGAGAATTAGCTAGGTAGAGCGGAAAACGAATGAAAGGGTGTTAGAAATAGAAGGAGAGGTAAAAACACTTCTATATATTAGTGAGAAGATAAACTGACTATGACATAAGCTCTGAAGAAACTGTATTATAAGGGACGTGATAGAGAATTTAATGGCAGGTAAAAGAGGGAGGGGCAAAGGAGGTTACAATAGATGGGTGATACCAAAACATAGATGTTGTAAATGTTTTCAAAACGAAGAGGATAGCTGAAGACCGTAGAGAATGGAAGCTCCTTAGTTGCGGCAATAATACCAGCATACCTATGATGATGTTATATTCAGTTATTCATAACTCACCCACATAGGACATGACGTAGTTTTATGTTCAATGATTCAAACGAAATCCGTAAGAATAATACAGATGTGTTCAAATTATTAGACTCACCCTCGAAAAATGCGAAATTGATGTTGGAGTCCTAATTTCGGAGTTCTAGAACATGTAATATAGGATCCTTCATTTGTTTACTGAACACTTGAAGTGGTAATATCACCGTTGAACAGCAGATGGCATTAGTATAGGGGAAGGAGTTCTGAAAGTGGTATTTCAGTTGTACACAGCTATTGTGATTTCTATCAGCAAGTAACAATTTGAAGCATTGTGGTTGCAGTCGTAAGCAGTTACGACATTCAAAGCGTTCAACAGTTCGAATGGGCCAGTTTAAAATTATCTTTGAATTGTTTTGTGTATTAATCTTTTTATTCTACGAAGTCCTGTAATCGCGGCATAATTTGAAAGCCGAAGACTTTTCTTCGCGTAAAGTGGAAGATATCAAAACACTTTTGGCAGAAGAAAGATACACACAACGACAAATTGTTATTAAATTTGGGTTAGAGCAAAAATCTGTGAGTAAAATCTCCGCTGCGATGAGCAAAAAGCAAATGTATCAGCGAAATGGACTTGGGAAGTGTGGGTGAAATCCAAAGCTATCTCTAATAGGTATAAAAAAAAATTAAAAAGATTGGCTCTGGGAAACAGAAACACAACTTCTAGAAACTTAAGCATAAAAGTGGCTGAGTATTGTGTAGACATTTCGCTTGAAAATGTTAGGAGGATTCTTTGTGCTGAGGGAATAAGAGCACTCAAGCCAAGAAAGAAAGCAAAAATTACTCCAATTATGGCAAAGAAGCTCCTCGAATGGGCACGAGGCCTAGAACATTGGACTTCTGATAATGGGACAATAGGTGTTTCAGTGACGAATCATGTGTCTTCGTGCCTGATGAATGTTCACAGTACGTGCGACGTCGACCTGGGGAGGAATTCAAATTGGAATGCCTCCAACAAACAGTGAAACATCCTACTTAAGTCATGGTCTGGGGTGTGATATTTGTGTTCGGGCATGAGAAACCGCACATAATAGAGGAAACATTGAAGCACGACCAACACCTACAAGTTCTTCAAGAAGAACTGCTTCCCCAGATTGCAATCTGGTTTGATGAGGCGCACTTCATCTTTATACATGATGGAGCCCCATGCCACCGGGACAAAACTGTGACAAAATTCTTCGAGAACAACGAAATTAGTGTTATTTCGTAGCCGGGCAATAGTCCTAATATGAACCCTCTGGAGCTTCATAAAGGAAAAGGTAAATAAGAAGCATATTACAACCAAACATCAATTGATCGAGATCAAAAATTTGTGGTACCATGATGCTGAATTAAAGTCAGAATGTGCTAACCTCGTTAATAGCATACCACAAAGGATAAAAGTCTTAATAAAGAGGGGGCTGCGGTGGCTCAATGGTAGAGCGTTCACCTCTGGTGCTAGGGGTCTCGGGTTCAAACCCTGCTCCCGCCAAGTGAACTTTGTGGTGGACAAACACCGTGTGCGTGGGTTTTCTCGGGGTTCTCCCGTTTCCTCCCACTTTCTTCATTCCACCATTTCATTCATTATTCATCATCACCGTCTCCTTTAGCCTAACCGGCATAACCGTTGGACGTAAAACTGAAAGATTTCATTTTTTACTTAATAAAGAATAACGGATTTCATACGAAATAGCAATCTTTGTGTGAGATCATTTTCTTGTAAGTGTTCCACTTAATTTTTTGCTTCCATTTAGATGCACACCTTATATAATATTTATATTTAAATGTCACGTACGCATTTGTTTATTTGACATTGAAAAGCATGTGCCATGACCACAAAAAATTAGAACAGAGTTACAAAAGAGTAATTTGGACTAAGTTCAAACGCTTTTTCTGACGTAGTATTGGGAGAACGGTAAAATATTCAGAAACTGAATGTTGAGTCTAATAATTTGAACACGTCTGTAATGTTTAAATTGTTCGTAGTGGAATTTCTAGAACAAATGAATAAGATATGTTGTGTAATACCATATGTCAGATTTAGTCAAACTTAGTGCATGAATGTCTAATAATTCAAAGAAAAATTGTGTTAAAATTTCCACTTTCTGACCCCACTCCTTTGGGGTGGAATATTTGAAGAAATTATGAAATTAAAGAAATATTCGCATTCTGAGTGTAAAATATTTTGTTGTTATACATTGAGTAGCTTAAAATATTTCACTTTTCTCACCATCTTTATGTCATATTGAATTCGTTTTTGTTTTCGTACATTCTGCTGAAGAGGTTTTTCTTCGTGCTAATCAGCGTAATGCTCTTATCTTATGTATCAAAATCCTCCATGAAACAAATTTCTGACTTTCATGCCATATTGTTCAAAAGTAAAGCGTACTGAAATACATTTTAACCGATTTCCCTACTCCTTCAGGTTGTAAATACAATAGTACAATTTACAACACAGCAGCATATTTTTACGTATCTTTTACATGACTGTTGAATTCCGTATTATTTAGCTTTACGTTATGTTGTTCCTTAGTGGTGCCGCCACTATAAAAATATCGGCTTAAAATCTTCTCTTGAGTGAACTCTTGAGGAGTTGGTGAAAATTTCTTAGAATTGCTCAGAAACAACGAAAGAATTTTGAAGAGAAAGAAAGAAAAAGCACAATGCAGGTAAATCATTACTTTGTTCACTTTCCGACATTAAATTTTAGTCTACAAAATGAACTTTACTTTTAAATCTATAAATACATCTAACATTGTTTAGCTGTTTTGTTTCTTCTTCCTTTATATCTGTTCCTTGAAAGACATTTTCATTTTCATTTCACCCAATCATTAGTAACTGTTTGTTGTTAAAGTTTAGCGTTCCTGTGTAGTACATAATGTTATGAGAAATGTGTTGGAATCTGAACCACTGTAATCTGTTGAAATTTCAATGATTCCACCAGGAGTCGAACCCAAGAACCCGTGTACCTCAAACGAGTGCACTAGCCAATAGACCAGTGATACCTGTTACTAACTGTGTATCCAATTTCATCTCTATTAAATGTTTGTTGTTTAACTGCAGTAGCTACTTCCTACACGTATTGATTTTAGTCATTTGCTAGTTACCTTTATTACGTTGTTTCTTCGTAACTAAATATTGTTCTATTGTTTTCATCTAATTTTAATTGCACTCTCACATGCCGATTATCTTTATCCTTTCATTTCTCTGCAAGATAGCTTTGCTGTTTAACTTCTTTCCGCTTAGATGTGCGCATGTATCATTCCAGCTATTGACCATGAACTGGCTTTTACTGTATCTTCTTTTGTTCATTCCTATTGTTTCTAGAGATACTTTTTATCGCTAAATTCCCTGGTGTTCTGTTGTTCGGTTTTTGTGGTCAAGACAGTTCAGTACCTATTGAAAATTTTACAATGCTTTAATTAACTCTTCTAGATGAAAGCTCAGGAAAGGAAATACATTTAATTGAACAGAGAACAATAGAAGTGAGCCATATTTCAGGTAAAATTTGAAGTAGTTACTGTTACAATTTAATATATTCCAGACCAGAAAATTAAGTGTAAAGTTTTCGTTGTAATCTTTATGTAAATTTTTATTTATCCATCTGTAATACGTAAGTAAATATCTTATTTCCGAAGTTACTCTACAGATTAAAAATCTCCAAAATTTTATTTTATTTCACAAATACTTCTGTTCATAAAAATTCACACACCAGTTCTTTCAGCAGCTGATATCTGGTGAGAAAAGTTTAAAAACTTTTATATATTTTCAATTCCATTTCTATATTAACTTTTCTACTTCTCAAGTGAGTACATATGCTTTTATATTCTTTAAAAAAACATCCATTTTATCAAGTTGCTTTTTATCTCTGGTTCTAATCCTGATGTAGTATCGTAGGACTTGGATTAATTGAAGGGAAATTAAAGGAATATATAGTTCCAGGGATATGACTACTGTATATATTATGGGTGGTATTGTATATTATACAGAATTACAATACCATTCTCCTTATAATTCTAAAAGGAATGTCTTCTTTGTTTCCAGAAATCGAAATATATATATATAAATATGCGAGTGTGAATGATGTAAAGCGTATCCCAAGAAATGTGAATAGAGCTTCATGGATTCTATTTGTATAACAAAGGAATTTTGTTGTTACATGCGTACATTAGAACATGAATACTTAAGTAAGAAAATGTAATAAACCTCAACGTTACCCAATCAAACTTAATTTTATCCAATAAAACCCACTGAGTTGGATTTTCAAAATAACTGGGTTTTCCACAACGCTGATATAGGTAAGCATCCACCTCAATTTGTTCCGATATAATTTTGCCACCTTCTTTCTATAAATAACTATATGTACCTAATTCTGAGACAAAAATATAATATTGAAATATTTATCTTTAGCAACTGCATATTCGAATGGCAATTTATAGAAACGACAACAATAATAAGTAAATTCAAGTGGGGATTTTCTTGGGATTCTCTTGTATGCTCCTAATTCCTTTATTCCATTATTCGGTTCCTTTAACCTACACAGTATAACCATGAGACAAAAAAACTGGTAAATTTCAAAACAGAGATTATATTAACGGGATTGCCTATTTTGAAATATTGATTATCTCTACAGCTGATTCACATGCTTTAGTTAGACAACAGAAAGAAAATATATTAACTCAAACATTTTCATAATAGATTGGTTAGAATGCTAATATCCCTTCCCATTACCTAGGTTATATGAGATTAGTCATGCTTTTCACAGTGATATCTGCACCATTACTTGCCATAATTGTACCGAAAGCAAGTAGAACTACAGGAATCAAACAGTAACAAATGACATAAATGACGTTCGTTAGCCACATATGCACCACCTACAATAAATTAAATGAAATCTTTAAGAATTACGTCCCACGTTTTTGCCGGCTAGGATAAAGGAGGCAGTGGTGATGAGAAATTGAAGGAAATGTGTAATGAAAAAGTGGGAGAACTCTTCACACGGTGTTTGTCCTTCACAAAGTTTAAAATGTATGCAATAGTAAGGCAATCACGAAATGACAATAGTAATGATGTGCGCTTTTACTATTGTAAACAATAATTACTGTTTGATTATCCTTTTACCATTTCACTTCTATATACTCGTATTTTACTCATGAACACTATCTCTAACAGTATATAAAATAGGATATAGGGAAGACATTGCTGTATGTGAATCGATATAAAACTTTACGTTTATATCCACCGTACTAACTGTCATTAGAAACGTGAGACATTGTAAGGTATTTTCAGTTTGAAATACTCGCTTGCCTATAAAAGGCAAGAAAAAAATCACTATAAATGTATGATGTGCAACTCACTTGTCAGAAAGAATCAGTCTCCAGAGAGTAACACAGCCGTGTAGAAAATAGGCTGGTAAATCCGATTTCTAACTTTTATGGACAAATTTCTTTTCTTTCCTGCTTCACTTATATTCTATTCTCATATCACTGCTCCAGATTTTCCTCCGTCTCTCTCTCTCTCTCTCTTTTTAAACTATAATACATATAATATAGGCTTCGTTTCCACACGTCTGTGTGCTTGAGGATTTCTAGAAGGGTTGTACAGCTTTCAGCTTATCAAAAAAGGGAAGCATACGTGCGTAATAAAGGTGTCGTGACAGACGACAATTGGATTTGCAGAACTTCATGCCCTTTTCTGACAGAATGTAAACTGACATATAAAATATTTTAAATTTTTATACAATAACCAGTACTCCCAATCTGCAATTCTCTTATTTAAAAACATTTCAAATATAGAATGTGTATACATAGTTTTAATAGTCCCAACCACTATGTTTAAATTGACTACAATATATGCATGCATATAAATGGGAGATACTTTGTGAAATGTTAGTTGTTGAACAGTTCGGCTCCACAACGTATGGCATAATCTGTGATTCGATATTTTAGATATTTTAAAATTATTCACGAGAAATATTTGAAATTACATTTTTTGTTAGGAAATACTTTAAAAATTAAAAATATGACTAAGAGAGTAAGGACAAGTCATCAAATTTGATTCAGTATTGTAAAAATAAAATGAACCATTATTGGTTAGAATAATAAGTAACTTTAAGTTAACATTTCGTTTAGTTTATTATTTTTCTCTAGAAATCTCTGAAAAATTAGAAACTAAGTCTAGGTGAGAAGATCCCCAAACATTGGAGAAGAGTGTTGAATTGAACTAAAGAGCATAACTGACTGCAGAACTCAGTTAGCAAGGGTGGGTCTGTTTCTACAATCACAATCCAACGAAAAGTGTAATATTTCAATATCCGTGCCAAGTTGTGATTCTGAAACTTCTATTTATTGCTCCCAACGCCGCCTACATATCACATATCCTTAAACATGGAGGTAGATCTATGCTGGTACGGGCTGCGATTTCATGGTTCTATTTGTATTATTATTCATCCTGCCGGTAGAGGAGTGGTTCGTATCACTCCTGAACGGGTTGATGCAAAAATTCTTGGTTCCGATAGTTCAAGTGGTACTTCGGCCTTATCGGAGGTAATTAGGGCTGGTTTACATTCGGATTACCATATCATGTGTTGAAGTCTACCGCATACCGCAGAATTCGATGCCAATAGTGCCGAGACATCTCTTGGCACGAAAGACGAATGTGAGCTTGCCTTAACGCTTCGGCACTCGCTCTGGAGGTGCCACTAGATTCCGACTCGCTAGGAGTGTTCCATCTACCACTAGATATACCTGATAGATAGATCTCGATCCATCTTGGTAATGGCCATATCACATTACTCCTTTTAGTTTAGTTGTAACGACTCTGGAATATAGAAAACTGTTGTTGCTCAGGTTACACCTGAGACAGGTTACAGAAAGGTTATAGACAGGTTATAGTGCTCGTAGAGACAGGTTATAGTGCTTCCGGTAGAATACCCAAGCAACTCCTCGAGGATAACCAGATGATAAACCATAGTTCGTCTGTTATACATAGAAAAGATTTTGTATGTCATATGTTATCATGAATATTCAAATTTTAGTTCTATGTGAATGGAATTTATAGTTAATGAGAATTACATTTTCTGAGCATAATAATTGACATATGTATGATTTCGGGAAAATCTAAATTGTATAAAATTCTAATTATATCAGACATATTGCTTCAGTTTACGTACAAACTTCACTGGCTATACTGTCATTTTCGTATATTAGATACCTATATTGTCTGATATAGTACATTATGCAAAGCTGACTCGAAACTACAATGCACTAGGCACAATCTAGAGGAGACTTTGAAGAGAGGCACGTAGCACTTTTCGTTAATGAAATGATCTCATATATTAAAATTAATTTTATCACTTAGACACGGCGTCATTTTTTGTGTGTGACTTGCCAGATAGGTTTAAAAATAGCCCAAATATATTACACAGAATATTATGTTATTCAACTTTGTACACAGCGCTGTTCCTGTTAGTAATTAGTGAACGATGCTGTCGCGTTTTGTGCGGAAGCTATAATTTTTCTTGATGTGGTGTAGCAACTTTATTGGGAATACGCAGTGAGACTCATAATACTGTGTTGTTAGTATGTCCGTCCTCCGTCCTCCCGTCCGTTGTTCCCTATGATAACTTTTGAACGAATGCGAATGTTTAATTTCTGTTTTCTGCAATAAATAGATGAAGTGATTACTTCGGCCAAGTTGGTTTGTAGATTAAACCAGTTGACAGATTAACAAATAACTGTGACTTCAACAGTAGCTGTTTTTAGCCCATATCACATACATACAAGCGAATCTTTTAATTCTGTTTCTGCAACAGATACATAGAGCAATTATCTCAACCAAGTATGTTAGTGGTTGAATTCGCTAATAGATAACTGCCAATTAAATGGTAGCTATTTATCTCTCATATCCCATATATGTAAGCCAATTTCTTATGTGACAGATAGCTAGAGCAAATATTTTGACCATATTCGTTAATGGAGTAAATTTGTTAACGGATTAACAGCTAAGTGTAACTCTCTGTAGCATATATCCCATATATGTAAGCGTTTTTCAAAATTATATATTTGCAACAGATTGCTAGGGTGACGACTTCAGTCGAGTTCGTTAAACGAGTCTATCCGTTAATATATTGATGGATAACGGCGACTTTAACTATGGCTATATATATCCTATATTCAGTGGCGTATTTAGGGGGCTTCCGGGCTTAAGCCCCCCCGAAATCTTACTTACTATACTAAAATATATGAAATATCTTGCAGAATTTTCACATTTTCAGACAGAGCCCCCCTCCCCCCGAATGTTAGCAAAGCCACCCCCGAAACAAAATCGTAAATACGCCACTGCCTATATTCCATATATGTAAGCGAATTTTTGGATTGTTTTTCTGCAACAGATGGTTTGGGTACAAAACCTCGCGGCCAGAACCTCGCGGCGACAACCTCGCAGACCAAAACCTCGCCTGGACAAAACCTCGCGGCCCAAAATCTCGCCGGGCCAAAACCCCGCCTGGCCAAAACCTCGCCGCCCAAAATGTCGCGGGCCAAAATCTCGCAGGGCCAAAACCTCGCCTGGCCAAAACCTCGCCACCCAAAACCTCGCGCCCCAAAATATCGCCATACCCAAAATCTCGCCTGACCAAAATGTAAATGTTCCAACAGATGATAAGGATGACGGTATAAAAGACGCTGTTTCAGAAGAAGTATCACGGGTATTTGACCAAGTCCCGCGATACCATATGAAAATTCTATTTCTGTATTAGACGATTTCAATGTGAAGGTAGGGCGACAGGATGTTTTTAAACTGGTTATAGGGAAAGAAAGTCTGCATAAGGAAAGTAATGGCAATTAACGAGGTTAGTTCCGTGAACTTTGGAACATCCAAAAACTTAAAATTTTAACAAGAATCTAATAATATTTATGAAAGTATGAAATAATATATGAGTTTTTACGACGTCCCTTGATTATGTCCTATAGGTTAAAGGAGATGTAGATGACCAGGATGAAGGAAATGATCGAATAAAGAAAATGAGAGGAAACGGGAATAACCCGAGAAAGCCCACGCACACAAAGTTTTGTATCTTCTTCTTCTTCTTCTTCCTATTATTATTATTATTATTATTTATTATTATTATTATTATTATTATTATTATTATTATTATTATTATTATTATTATTATTATTATTATTATTATTATTATTATTATTATTTGTAATGTGCAATTGCATATTAAGAAACACATTGGGTAAATTTTAAAGAAAAGTTTCATTCGCGGCGAGGTTTTGGCCCGGCGAGATTTTGGGTGGCGAGGTTTTGGTCCGGCGAGATTTTGTCCGGCGAGGTTTTGGCCACGCGAGGTTTTGGGCGGCGAGGTTTTGGCCCGGCGAGATTTTGTCCCGCGAGGTTTTGGCCGGCGGGATTTTCGGTGGCGAGGTTTTGGCCCGGCGAGATTTTGGGTGGCGAGGTTTTGGCCCGGCGAGATTTTATCCGGCGAGGTTTTGGCCCGGCGAGATTTTGGCCACGCGAGGTTTTGGCCCGGCGAGATTTTGGCCCGCGAGGTTTTGGGCGGCGAGGGTTTTTCCACGCGAGGTTTTGGGCGGCGAGGTTTTGGCCACGCGAGGTTTTGGCCCGGCGAGATTTTGTCCCGCGAGGTTTTGGCCGGCGGGATTTTCGGTGGCGAGGTTTTGGCCCGGCGAGATTTTATCCGGCGAGGTTTTGGCCCGGCGAGATTTTGGCCACGCGAGGTTTTGGCCCGGCGAGATTTTGGCCCGCGAGGTTTTGGGCGGCGAGGGTTTTTCCACGCGAGGTTTTGGGCGGCGAGGTTTTGGCCACGCGAGGTTTTGGCCGGCGGGATTTTGGGTGGCGAGGTTTTGGCCCGGCGAGATTTTGTCCGGCGAGGTTTTGGCCACGCGAGGTTTTGGCCCGGCGAGATTTTGTCCCGCGAGGTTTTGGCCGGCGGGATTTTGGGCGGCGATGTTTCGGCCGCGAGATTTTGTCCGTATCCCGCAACAGATAGCTAGAAATATTATTTCAACTGAGCTTGTTAATCAAATTAGTCCGTTATCGTATTACTGGATAATGGTGGCGATCTATAGTTCATATCCTAAACATATGTGTTTTTTAATGTCTTTCGCAACATATAGCTAGAAAATATGAAACTAAATCTTTCATTTAACCTTTCATGTTATACTCTTTAGGTTAAGTTTGACAGATGATTAAGGCAAATGATGGAAGAACTGGTAGATTGAGAATGTGAAGAAAAACGGGAGTATCCCGAGAAAATCCACGAACAAAATGCTCTTCTTCACAAATTTACTTGACGAGGATCGAAAAAGAAACCACACGCACCAGATGTATGCGCTTTATCAGTGAGTCACCGTGTCCCCCACAGATAGCAAAAAAAAAAAAAAAAAATTATCTTGATCGAATTCGTTAAGGAAGGCGCTCCGTTAACGTATTAACGGATAGCGAGGGCTACTCATAGCTCGTATCCTATATATGCAAGCGAAATGTTTGTTTCTTGCAACAGATAGCTAGTGCAATAACGTGGAACGAGATCATCAATAGTCTTCACTCGTTAACATAATAGAGGATAATGCCATCTTGGACGGTAGCTACCGCCCGTTCAGGCCGGTATACCGTACAGCGGTATATCATATACGGTATACCGTATCATACATATATGGTATGCCGGTAGCTCGTATACCATATATGAAAGCGATATTTTGAATTGTTCTTTTGCGATATATACCTAGAGCGTTTATCTCGACAGAGTTCGTTAATGGAGTTAATCCGTTAATATATCAACGAATAATAGAGGCTTTTAACGATGGTTATCTATAAACCATACATAGAAATATATCCAATGATTCATCTATTGACTTCACCAGAGTTTATTCATTTTCTTCTACTCCACATCGATGGGGTGTTCTAATAGAACACGCTAAAATATACACCTTACAACTTCTCAGTGACGCTCGATTGGCAGGTCGTTTAAAAGCCCGTAAACATTTCAATTTCTAATTAGGACATATCATTGAAACAACTGAATGATTTTGAGATATCCAACAGGAAATGAAAATATGATAGTAGCCAAAGTAAATTCCTAAAAAATAGCTTGTTGAAACCTATAAAATAGAGGTTGAAATCTTATAAAATAGAGGATCTGCCCATATTATATATTCATCCTATTAAATAACGAAGCCAAAATACAAACGAGCATCGGCACGTCTGATTGGCTACTTACGTTTCCGCCATCGTCTGATTGGCTACTTTTGTTTCCGCCATGTTTGTTGGCTCAAAACATTGCAATACTAGTGGATGGAGTGGGCAGAGTAGGGGTGGCGAAATTGTGACGTATGGCTTCAAGATTTTGTTGTAAGGGCAGATCCTCTGTTTTACAAGATCCTTGGTTGAAACAGACATAATCTTAAGTTTATTGTTGCAGCTATTATTATTATTATTATTATTATTATTATTATTATTATTATTATTATTATTATTATTATTATTATTATTATTATTATTATTATTATTTGGAATGTTATCAGTGAAGTTTTGTAGACAGGAATTTAGATTTTAAAATAGATAAATTTTATATCAACAACTCCCAAAACTATGTGAACAATTACTGAAATAAAAACAAAACCTTTTAATCAATAGTTAAGATGCAGAAGAACTGTCCTGCACATTGAATATTCTAATATATTTTGAAGTACTCACAACACGAAAACGTAAGAATTAAAACAGCGATGAAAACAAACGTTCATATTTCTTTTGAACAATTCTGAATTATGCAAGAAATACACTACATGAACGGTTTGAATTAATACAAACACATAATATTTTCTTTCTCTTTTGTATGGTTTTCGTAAATTTGTGGCGATGAGTGAAAATGATTTGTTAGGCGAATGCACAAAATTGAAACTATTACTGATTGATGAAACGGAAACAGACATTTTGGTCGTGATTTAATTCATGGACTTTATATTTCAGAAATAGTTGCTCTAACGATGGATTATTACTATGCAATTACTGAGTTACATTCGCAATTTAAAATACAGGTTTGTACCGAATCTGTTTGTAGCGTCACGAATACTTGTAACTTTTCCTGTGTCAATACAAAGCAAAGAGGGAAATTTTTCAAATTTAAAACTAATTAGAAAGTATGTACGTACTAACTCCAGCAAAAAAAGTTAACAAAATTACATAAAACTCAACATGCCCCTGACCTTGACGCCTTCACTTCAACACATAAATTTACATCAACAAGATACATTTCACGCATTGTGATCGAATGGCAACAACAACAAAGTTTTTACAATAGATCTTTTTTACAACATTCGAGACAGTTTACACAGTACATACATCAGACCTGAATCGGCATTTACAATTCTATCGACCTTCCATTAGGAAAGGGAGGGCTATTGCAAATTGTTCAAATACTAATTTATTTATCTATTACAGAAATTCTGGACCAGTCGTTCTAGCAGGTTACGTCTGGTCAGCAAGTTTGGCTTAATCTGAGCAGTCACTGCTAAAAAGGTTTACAATGAGAAAATGACCAGATATAAGTAGACTAAGGTCATTTAGATATCTTGTCGAAAAAGTGAGTAGCCTAAACTTTAAGCTCGCTTCTATTTCTATTAAGACCGTGTACATTTCTTCAAACGTTAACAATGTAATACCCACAATACCTTTGAGATTATGTTTAACACATTTTATTCCAGCCTCTCACAGCCCTCCAAAATGATTCTTTGTAGGCAAGCTAAAATATCATACTATGTATAGCTTGGCTGCTAGTAAAATTGAACACCTTTTGTTTTGCAGCTTCAGACTTCGAAATTGTTAAGGATCTCGTAACTGTTTATTTGCTCCAATAAAGTTAGCACCGCAGTCACTATACATATTTAGTGGTTTACCTCGTGGAGACACAAATCGTTTTGAGGCTGTTAAAACATTTCTGTGCTATCACCGCTTACTAATTTCAAGTGAATTGTCTTAATAGGAAAACAAATAAAACTACTACCAACTCCGTATATAATATTTGACCTCTCAGTTTACTAGCCTTTAAACAAGAGGTCAAGAATAATCCACCTCGGTTTTCGTGAAACCACGACTAGAATTGACTCTTGAGAAAGGAAGATCTACTATAATTTGATTTGTATTTGTCTTAGAATAGCAAAAAAAAGTGGCATATATATTAATAATACGTCTTACTGTATCTCTGACTTTTAGACCCCAAAATTGTCGTGAATTAGCGAATACTAATTCCGAACCTTTATGTAAAGTTTGGAAATGTTCATACTGAACTAATAACTCAGCAAAATGATTTTGACTAAGAATTAGAATTGGATAATTTTGATTTTTTTCAGTTCAATTTGAGCATGACAAAGTCTCCCTTAAATTCGTGAAATATCTTGATTGTCCAGGAAAAGGTTGAGATAAACAGCTTACTTTTGATAGAAGTGGTCATCGCTATTTATAAAGTGTCAATTTTAGATCAAAATTCTTTAACTTAAATTAAATTTACTATAGCTATTAACGATTGGTATATTTCAAAATAATGCAATCAACCATATATTTTCTTAACCTCAAATTTACAATTAGAAATGAATCATAAACACCATGCAGCAACTTGTAATAATTTTGAATGCAATGAATATCTCTCTAGTAGATCAAAAGATGCACTAGCTGAATATTATGCAACTACCTACCTAAGTTGTTCTTTTTTTGTATCAGAATGAAACATCTTTGTTTTGCAGATTGACACCACTGTTTGCTGTAGAAATTTGGGGTCATATTACCAAAATGCATTATCTATTAAATATTATACTGAAGTACCAGCATCTACATTGTTTAATAGAGGGTCTACACGAAATCACTCTTTTGTAGGAAGAGTTTCCTAAATTTCTTCCACTCGATTGACTACACATGGCTGCCACCAGCTAGGAGGTCGCAGTCATGGTAATACTATTCTGATATCTGTATATACCAATATCTTATGCACTGAAAACAAAAGCGATATTTTACTACATTAATTAATCAAATTAACAATAATGCCTCATAAAATTCTAGATAAGGTAACTTTTTTCCACGGCACTTCCTTCGTCTTGCTTACTATATAAGATTGATTTCAATATGACCATTGAATTACACGGAACATAAATGCGACCATAGGCCAGTGTCGCTATGCCTTTTTACTCCCGTAACAAAAATCCAATCAATTGTAATTTCACTGCATTTGGCTGCATCAAAGAATGCTTGATTTTAAATGACCCAATAAATGGAAGCTTAGAGCAACATTGTTGCCACATTAACCTTACTTTCTTCTTGTAATTCATCATTTCAATCTATCTCTAATATCCACAATTATTGTAAAAAGATTTTACAGTAATTGGAGACAACAATCCCAGAGGATCATACAATTGAACTATATTTTGACTATAACCTTCTTATTGATAATATGCCCTTATATTTCGCTTAACTACAAAAACCAGAAGCAATCAGAACTGGCGTACTACTGAATTCCCGTCGTTTTCAAATATCAAGGAAAACTTTCCTTCTTCCTCCTCTCCTGACTTAAAAGTATATCATTACTGTTAGAAGCCCATTTACTTAATTCGAAACCAACTTTAAAAAATCATTTATTTGCTCTTTTACCTCAATAGCCAGTGCAAGTATTACCCACAAGACGAATCGAAACGAGAAACATCTTAATTTTTTGTAGTTCTTGTCTCGATTCCTGGCAAGCTTCTTATCATCTTGTTTCGGTAATTTCTTGTCTCGGAAATTTCTCATCTCTTATTGTACCCGTAAATGTACATACGTTATGCTCCGACTATCCGATCTGGTATGGGGTTAAGGGCAGGCGGGATAGTCAAAAAGCCAGAATGACCGAAGTTCTATAACGACTCACTTCTTGTTCCATCCATATCATTAAAATTACACTGTTTATATCAAGTCTTGCTACTACTAATATTTTTAACCTCTTAGTACAGATCAGAACTTTGTAAATATTTGTTATATATTGAACTGTGTTTAAAAATATTACAGGAAAAGAAAATCCAAGATAATGTGCACATTTTAAGATAAATTTAGTAATTCATTGCAGGAAACATGAAACATACCATAAGTCAACTTATCATCCAGCAGTGGCTAGCATATCAGATTGAGAAAACAATATACACTGTACATACATGTAATTTTAAAATAAACAAAATATTAACGTTGATAAATGATTACACAAATGTGAAATGGTTACAGTGAAAGAGGCAAAACTTAGTTTTCAGTTTTCGACAATGTCTTTGATAAATGACCATTTCTCCTCGAAACATTCTCATTTTTATGAAACTGTTACAAGTCGAGTAGAACGTTTAAAAATAACTATAATTTTATTACATATTTCACTTATTTTTTTCAACTAGACCAGATAGTACGAAAACCGAATAATTACAAGCCAGATAGTCGGAAATCTATTGTCTTTATTTTTAGAAATAGTGCAAACAGTAGCCTTAGTGGATTAATTTAGTAGAGATATGATAATAATCTGAGGAAAACGTCACAAGAGAATCCCGAGAAACTAAGTGTTGTTCGTTCGGCTGTAATATAGGTGAGGTATTTTTTTAGTTTAGCGTCCCGTTCAGCAGCGAGGCTATATGAGACGTGGACCTACTGATTAACGTGGAATCCGAACCACATGAGCTCCCGCCGGGAATTGAACCCGGGTCTCCCACGCCAAAGGCGCGTACGCTAACCGCTTAGCCACGAGGGAGCTCAGGCTGTAATATAGCATTTGGAGAAATGACAAAAGGTGAAAATACGAAAAAATCGACGAACTCATATCATACAGTAGACTGCAGTTTAAGTAGTATATTCAATCATACTAGTGAAGAGAAAGAAACTCATTTTCGTTTTACATCAAGTCTACAGAGCAATTTTTGTTAAAAAGATCAACATACATATTTTCGAGGATTGAGATGAGAAGAGAATTTGATACTTCACATCTTGTAAGAGAATTAGATGAGAATTCTCATGTTTCTTATCTTACCTTGAATTTGAAAATTCGCTTCCCGTCTTGATTCTCCATTTTGAAGACGATAATCGGATCGAGACGAGAAAGGCAATATTACGTGGAACATTATTAATCCCCAGCAACAAACACACCATCTAAAAAAAATCTCGTGAAACTGTAGTTGAAGTAAGTGGAAATTTATGACCATCTTTTCCTGGTACTTGCAAACATTTAGTTGGTAGACATAGCGCACACATCGTACCATATGCTATAGTTAAAATCTATACTATTGTACTTTTGCATTTGTAGAACTAAGCCACACAATAGGTTGGAAATCAACATCCTTATCGTCATCACGAATTTATACATACATTTGTACAATGTCTGCGCGTAATACTGGTTGGTAACCTCAAAATATAATTAGAAATTGGAAGGACGTCCTGATCATACTTTCCTCGATCCTAGATTTATCCTCAACAAATCTTGATAAATGATAGAAGACACACCCATGGCTTTATATGGTTATTCCTGTGCGGATATATACATCAGGCCGCAAATTTTCTGGTCGCCAGGTCGCAATCAGACCAGTACCAGAAACTTAGAACTCGCAACCAGTATTTAGTAGAAATGGTTTCTATTTCACACGAAAATAATTGTCACTGAGTGAGAGAAAATATGGAATGTGAAGTCTTCACAACGGACATGGAAAGGAAGTTTTCATAACGTTGTAATTCGCCGCTCTTTTCCCGAACTCAATCGAAATGGTTTTTCTCCTCCGCAGAGATAGTTTCGTCCGTTGTTTGAAGATGGAACAGTTGGGGTACAACCCAGTGCCTAGAATAGATCAATCAATCACGTCACGATGTCTGATAAATAAATAAATAACAAAATACGTACATCATAAAATATGTAATATATATATATATATATATATATATATATATATATATATATATATATATATATATATATATGAGATACTGTTATCACTGTAATCGACAACTGGTACTTCAGTGCAGCGAGCGTTACACAAACGTGAAGTACTAAAGTAGGATATTTTTTTAACATTTGTATGACTTGCTCAGCTCAAAATTGATTATCCTTAATCTGTCTGGTTTTGAAATTGTATGTCCTGATGTAATTTCTTTCTTTGTCAAACCAAAGGCCGTGAGGAGGGAGAGAAATCTCATAATTTGTACGTGAGAGATACTAGCGACCATTATTTTTGGATTGGTGAGTGCGTCTGACTTTCAATTTTTTCGCCCTGATATACATCATCACTATCTTTGCTTGATCTTTTTGTGTATCTTACCCACATGTAGACAAAAGATTAAAAAGAAAGAACGTATTAAGTAATATTTTATCAAGAAATGATAGGCAAGAAAAATGTTTAATGTATACGTGTGTATATGTATACATTGACAACTTTAAGACTACTTTTCTAAACCATTCACTAATCAAGACGATGCCCCGCACTACAAACTATGAAACCATATATTTAATAAGCAAGTTATAAACTATGTGTATTTGGTATATGGATATAGGCAATTGTATTATTATTATTCATTATAACATATTTATTGAAGCGTATTACATCTATTATTGATATTCTGGTTAGTTCAAAAATAAACTTCGCTAGTAACTCGTCTAGTTATATCTAAAAGATTCATAAAATTCATTACATAGTACAGCGTTTTTATTTAGTTTACGAAAGCTGCTTATATCTAGTTTCAACTAAATAATAACGTCTTTAATTAAATATGACAGAGAGCTAACACGAATAAAAGTTTAATGATCGAAAAAACATTGCAAGAGAGTGAGTGAGACGGGGAAGGAGAGAGAGAGAAAATTATTACCACTCCTAATTTTAAATAAAAATAATATCCATTAGTTTGTTCATAATATTCAGATATGAGGTATTTCAACTTTTAATCATTTTGCAATAATAAAAATCATTCATAACGCTGGAATGAATAGTACAAACTCTTACTTTCGAAACATTAAAATTTTAATATTGGAAATATGAGTTGAATACTCATTTAATCCTGCTTTTTGTATTAAAAACGGTATTATTTGAATACATTAAGTACTCATACATTTACTCAGAAAAACACAAAATTAAAAACGTGGTAGAAATTGCAATATTCCACCTTTTATTTTATTCGATATTCTCTGCACATGAGTGTTTATCAGATTAGAGTGAACGACTGTTTCTTAATGGTTTTAAATATATGACCATTAGTCGCATATTATTTCAGCGATTTCCAGCTTACGGAAACATACATAGCATACACTACAGGAAACCTTTTAACAGATAAATATAAAATATATCGAGATCGAGTGAAATCTGTCATTTACAGAAGATAATAGGCTTCCACATGGACGACTTTGAAGTGTTCACTCACTTATGGTTCACCCTCCTGGTCGAGTTCTCTGTGACGACCAGCGCTCTTGACAGCTGTCCACAGAGCACTTTTCACTAGAGAATACTTCATGCAGTTGCACAAGGAATATTTAATTCAACTGTTGTTGGGACTCTCAGTGAGGCTGGAAACTGTGCACACCTTACGAGTTAAACTCAGAGATTCTGGATTTCAGACGCATTAGCATTAGCCCATTGGACTGGTATAGACATTGATGAAGGGAGTAGCAGAAATGTACCCTACCTTCCATCCTTCTGTAAAATGCCACCTATAATTTGGCTGTATGACTAAACACTGTTGTCCTGATCTAGTTGAATCCAGTTGATGTCTTTTTCATATAGTGTTAGACAGACTCATTTCAAGCCTCAGTGTCCTTAGATCAATTCATCAGCATGCACACAAAAACTGAGGATTTTATATATATGTATATAATGCTATTTTTCATTGATTGAATTGACAATTACATCATAATTATGGCCTTGTCCATGAGTGCGAAGCACCACATTCATGAAGCATTGCTAATAAAAGAAAGAATTTCAAGTGCTGAAATAACTCTAACTTTTTTTTTTTTTTACACGATGACTTTCCGGTAATATTGAAGATAAAAGTATCCTAAAAATTAACAATATGGAGCAATCACAAAATGAGTTTTAAATGTTGGAACCTTTTACAAGCAATGTGCCTTAGCTTCTTACCACTAAAGTAATTTAGGAAGTTCATTGTGAACGAAGGCAGACAACTAGCAAGAGTATTTTAAGTACCGAAGATACTGAAGTAAGCGCTGTTTTCAATGAATGTGGCACAAAACTACTTTGGGAAATGCATAATGCATCAGGTCTTAGAGAGTTCATATTTTTATAATTGCATCATATACTGTGAATTATACAACTACACCGTAATTGTGCAGTTTCTACCACATTGCGTAAGCTACAGGCACTTTAATTGATATTTCTACCATATTGCGCTAATAATTAAGTTCCTTAGATATTCCCTTTCTTTGTGAACCGTACATTTTCGAAGTAATGTTTCCATATTTTTAATCTGAACATGAAAGGATGACAAGGAAAGAAGTGGTACAATTGAGTAATACGAGGACGAAATTTGCAGTCCTGTACATTATATGTATGCACATTCCACTATTTGCATATACATTACTATAATATTCTAGCCACAGCTAGTGAAGCGCGCAACTACGCTTTCAGCATTTTACATCTCTCCTGATATACATCTGTCTTCTCTCCCCCATACTCACCACTGCGAAAATGGTTACTCAATAACGAAACAAATCCCCTCGTCCAAGTGTAATCATAAATAAAAACTAGTAATAAAATAAGAATTTTGTGAAAATTAAGAGACGGTTTTATGAAAAAAATACAGTATACTGTATATGTTATGTACGGCTCTCATTGCTCAGCTACAAGGAAGAAATTATTTCCTCATAACCGTTTCATAGTGGATGCAATAATATGATTATATGAATTAAGAACAATTTATGAAAACTTAACACGAAAATTCTTCTCGGAGCTGATATTTTCTCTGATCATAATCTTGTGCTGGCCGAAGTAGATATTCAACTGAAAAATGTAGACAGAAGAAAAGTAGGTAAGAAAGTGTTGAAAATAATATGAAATCTTTAAGTTTTACGTCCCGCGATTATGCCGGTTAGGCTAAAGGAGACGGTGATTATCAGAAATAAATGAAATGGTGGAAAGAAGAAAGTGGGAGGAAACGAAAGAACCCCGAGAAAACCCACGAGCATGGTGTTCGTCTACCACAAAATCCACACGGCGAGAGCTGGGATAGAACCTGGGACCACAGGCACCGGAGGTGAATTCTCTACCACTGAGCCACCGCGCTCCCCATAACAAAGTGTTGAATACTGAAAAGTTGAAAAATGAGGAAATAAGAAATCTCTTCGTTTACAGAGCTGATGTTCCAGAAAATGAGGGAAAGGAAGACGTGGAAACAGATTGATACAGAAGAGGGCAGAAAGATGTACAGAAAGTTAAATAATGAGTTACGGAGAGAAACAGGCAGAGCGGTGGAAGAGTTTTATGAAAGAAAATGCAAGGACATAGAAGAATTAGAAAGAGTTGGGAAATATGAGGAAATGTACAAGGAGATGAAATCTATGGAATTCCGGAGGAAGCAAGGGGGTATTATGATGGCAGTAGAAAATAAGAATGGGAAGGTAGTCAGCGAGAGAAATGAGATCATAATAAGATGGAAAGAATATGTTGAAGACTTGAGTAGGGATAGACCGTGTAGCCTAAATGTTGAAATTGAAAATGAAGTAGGCGAGGATGATTAAGGATTTAGCATTCTTCGAGATGAGTTTGAAAAGGCTATATCCGAGATTAGGAATGGAGAGGCAATCGAATTCATTAAAAAGAAGGAGACAAGAGAAAGAAAGAATTGTTCCGACTATGCAATAAAATACGTGAAACAGGGGAGTGGCAAAGAGACTTCCTGAAGACGATCATGATACCGATGGCTAAGAAATCGAAACCAAAAAGATGTGAGGACTATAGAACTATTAGTCTCATATCTCATGCAGCTAAACTTTAGCTCCGAACACTGAACAGAAGGTTATATGGAAGAACAAATAAAGAAGTTGAGGAGGAGCACTTCTGGTTGAGAAGAGGTAACGGCACAAGAGATGCTATTGGATTATTACGGACTATCGGTGAAATATTTATAGAAAAAAGGAAAGAGGTGTATGTTGTATTTATTGATCTAGAAAAAGCCTTTAGACCGCGTGAATTGGGAATTTTTGTTGGGAGTTCTAAAGAAGATAGGGTGATATGGTTGGAATTGAAAGATCGAAGACTCATAAGAAACTTATACATGAACCAACCAGTAAGTATTAGGATAGGGAAAGAAATGACGGAAGAGAGGGCAATTGGAAGGGGAGTTCGATAAGGATGCTGCCTCGATTTAATGTCTACCTAGAAGACATAGTGAAAAAGAGTTTACATGATGATGACGGCATTTCGGTAGGAGGTAGAATCATTAGACACATAATATTTGCAGACGATATGGCGCTTGTTGGAGAATCTGAAAAAGAAATCAATAAAATATTAGAAAACCTGAGGATGGACTTTGAAGAATATGGGAGGAAAATAAATCTTAGAAAGGCAAAGGCCATGGTGGTTGGCATGAAGAGGTCTGTGTCAAATATAAAATTGGGAGTAGAATAATTGAACAGTTTTCGATATCTGGGTAGTATTCTTAGTAATGACATGAAGCGAACGTGAAATAAAAACAAGGATAGGAATGGAGAAAGAAGTCTTTAGGAGGAAGAGAAGTCTGTTTTGTGGAATCTTAATAGAGAGTTGAGAAAAAGATTCATAAAATACTTTGTGTGGAGTGTTGTACTGTATGGGGTGAAAACGTGTACATTACATAAAAGTGATGAAAAACGACTGGAAGCCTTCAAAATGTGTCTGTGGAGAAGAATGGAAAGAATTAATTGGGTTGAGAGAAAAGCGAATGAGAGGTTGTTAGAAATGGGGGAGGAAAGAACACTTTTATATATTGTTAAGAAAAGGAAGAGAAACTGGTTGGGACATTGCCTAAGAAGAAATTGTATCATGAGGGACGTCCTATTGAGTATGGTGGCGGGAAAGAGAGGAAGGGGGCAAGGAGACTACTATTAATGGATGATACAAAAACAGAAAGATCATACGTGAAGATGAAGAGTTTAACGGAGGACCGTGAAGCATGGAAGCTTCTCGGCTGCTGCAAGTGACCTGCCAGTAAGGGCAGAATACCTGTGATGATGATATGAAAACTTCGATAAATGTAATGAAAGAAATTTTTGACTTGTATTTAACTTTTGGTGAGCTGTCAAATATACGGTAATTTGCATATTACGATCCCTCATGCAAACCAAATGCAAGGAAATATGATAGCCTTAAAAGGAATTTATTTAGCATCAAAATTAGTCAATTATGTCTAACTCCTTCTGCCAGTATTGTTGTTTTATTACGATGAACCGCCATCTTAAGTACTCAAGTGTCATAATGTCGTGTACATCTTCGTACTCTACGCACTATGGATTCGCAGACTTGTGAACATGGACCTTCTGACGCACACTAGATGAAGTCATTTCCAGAAATAAGCGTACTGTGAATGCACACTTGTAACTTGTGAACACGGGGTATGATTAACATAGCTATAACACCTTACAGCAAGATTAATTATAGGAATGTAACTTTTTGGATTTTTTCCTTACCAAATGTATCAATCAAATCTGACGTGTCAATTTCGTTTAATAAACTGCGTTCGATGGAAATTGTTACATAATCGTCTATTACCTGTCAAACAGGGATAAAAGTTGATCTGAAAAGGTAGGGGTCGAGGGGTCCCCGGTCCCTATGCCTATCTTTGCCCATTGTAATTTTTTAAGGAAGTGGGGGCGCCATAGATATCATTTGGAAGTGGGATAACGGCGTCCTCGGCGTTCTTCCTAAAATTTTACCCTTGCTGTCAAGAGTCATTGTAGTTCTCAAATATGTTTTAATTGATTTTGAGAAATTTCGCTCTGCGCCTGCTACTGTCACAGGAAGCATAACAAGTACTCATAACAGTTTGAACAGATTCGGAAGAGGCGCACATAATTGAGTTGATTATCTTCACTATTTCGACCTTCTCGCCAGTTATAGTCTTGTAACTTTGTTCTGATAACCAGAAACTCATTGACACACAGTAACTCACAGAAACTGCGTCCAAATTAAAGCGCACGAAACATTTATTTCTAGTAGCAGTTATTTTTGTGCTCACTACGTTATTTTTGGTATTGTAATAAAGTAACGTAGCAACTATTTTACAATAATTTCCTCTTAAAGATTATTTAGCCACTTGCAGTTGTTTAGTTTTTCTCTGTTTACAGTTAATATGCAATTCCTTATTTTGTAATAGTACTGAGATTAGTATTTAATGAAGACGTGAACTTTTAGTTCCTGCGGGGCAACCGATGGTACAGAGACATTTTTTGGCTGTCCCTTTTTTTGTAAAAATAATAGTTTAATATTACTTGATCTACATTATAATATAGCACATCTGGGAGGCTATTAGTGAACCCTACGATACTACCGTGTGTCTGCCCTTTGGCTCCCTCCAGGGTTGCCACTGCTAATATTTCCTTGATTTTTACTCCCGAAACTTACCACTAAGTGAACTGAAGATTAACAAAACTTTGTATATAAATCACATTAGCCAGATCAACATTGCTTTGTATCATTGACATTTAACAAATATTCAACATCACTAGAATCTCTCTCTCTTTCTTTCTAACCGTATAGCCTATGGAATCCGCACGTTCAATATTGCGCTCACGAAAGTTCTTCGTTGCCAACTGGATCTATTTCTACTTTGTATCTTTCTAACGATCGTTTTCTAAATGGATTTCTAGTCACAACTTTGAAAGTGTTCCTACTTTCTTTCATTCTGGCTACATAACCTGTCCACCTGAACCTCCTAGATCTGGTGACCCTAACAAAGTTCGACAAACGTTATAAATTATGCAATTCCTCGTTATGAAGCTCCCGCCATTTCTATTTTCCGTTCCTCTTGGCTTCAATTATTCGTCTCACGATCTTTTTCTTAAATACTTTCAGTCTACGTTCTTTCCTCAGTGTCAGCGACCATGTTTCTCAATCGTACAGGACAACATGCGTGATTATCGTTTTACATATTTTAAGCTTCAAATTCCTTGATAGAATTCACGACGACAAAAGCTTTTGAACTGAATAACAACACGAATTCCCTGCTTTTAATCTAACTTCTATCCTCGAAACCTATTCTTTCGGTTCTAAACTCATTTCGAAAATAATTTCTCGCTATTGCTTACCGATTTGTTTTATGGATATCAATAATCAAGCTAGAATTGGTAATAGATTTCTACAACTTATTTTAGTAGATTTGTTGTGAACAGTCCCAGGTTCGATCTTCGGTGGTGACACTCGCGCGAAAAAGTGTAAAAGCTTTTTCAGGCAAGCCATTCTGGTTGAAGTTTTTGTTGGTTTTCCTCATTCACAGCACACAAATGCCGGGATGGCTATCATAATAGCCTCAGACTGCTTTCTTCCTACGCAATTCCCTGAGCAATGTGATTGCCGAGGGATATAATTCCTCATGCGTCACGTGCTATCCATAGTTGCCGAAAATCCAGAAATATAATTCTTAATTTCCCAGTTTTAGTAGAAAGGAATATGAACATATTATTGCGATTGTGAACTACTTGAATAATCACTTCTCGTTACATATTACTAATTTTGTGCTAGTGCGATGTATGTTAAAGGTGGAAGTAGTTTATTTCTACCGCTTGACGTTTGAATATAGTGTTAGTAAAGGAGATGAATCCTGGTCTTGGAATACGGACTCCAGATCAGAACTTATATCTAGCTAATACCGGTTTTGTTCTGAAACATGTCGAGGTTTGTTGACGGGCACACAGATGGATATATCCGTTCTATGAGCCTTTCTATACTTACCCATAGTATGTTTTAAAATCTAACTAGCATCATACTGCTAAGATGTACTTGTCAGTCTGAATAGCTCTAAAGATTAAGTGAAATGTAATATCGTAGATAACTTTTAGTGACCACAGAGTTTGAGCTCATTTTTCATTATGCTAATTGATAGAGATTCGACAGATTCTGAAACTAATTTTTGTTTGCATGTGTGGATTAAACATTCATACTTTAATCACAGCTTTTGCTGATAATTTTCCTGGAAACGTAAACAGAATTTTCTGCAGAAAATAAATGTCAAACGAAATTTATCACTAATTAAGAATGTTTGTAGTAATATAATTAATACATTTAATTCGATTCATTACACACTATGAGTCATAGAGAGAATAAAAAGAGATACTTATATATTT
Organism: Thermobia domestica; assembly: GCF_964235325.1. Taxonomy (NCBI): domain Eukaryota; kingdom Metazoa; phylum Arthropoda; class Insecta; order Zygentoma; family Lepismatidae; genus Thermobia; species Thermobia domestica. The sequence goes on along the minus strand of NC_137463.1, from coordinate 166,738,123 downwards.
CGAAAGTAAGTATGTTACGCTTCTTCTTGCAATTTAGTTGAGGAAAATTGTTACTTCGTTTTACCTGTTCTTTTATGATTATTTTACCATCCTGTTAATAGCTAATAAGAGCGAAACAATTTCCTCTGTTTTATCTTTGCTCTGTGGCGTGGTTTGTTCTAGAGTTCCGCTTTTAAATGTTATTTAGCTTCTATCTCTTGACCATACATTCTTCTTAGAAGCAATGTGTATCTCTTTAGAGGTAAACGCGTTCAACGCAAAGGCACTTTCGTTATTCAGGTGAAAAGAGGCTCAGTTCCAATTTAAGCTCTATTTCCGACTCTCTCCACAACTTTAGAAAGTCTCAAATGGGATATCAAAGGATCTACCTTCAACTATTCCATACAGCTCGCTCTCTTTCAACATTCTCAAAGAGAAACTGTCCCCTCGCACAACTTTGAAGCTAGCCCTTTTGTTGTGGAACAAATTGAAATTGAAAGTAGAGTGTAAACTGGACTTTGAAATTAACACTGCTGTTACATTTAAAGGATGGTGTTCTGTTGTTATTTGCAATTTATTTAATAATTGCCTAGTCAATCTGTTTAATACTACTCCAAATATACGGACGAAATCTTGAAGATATTGAAACAATTATTCAGTCCACTATTCGAAATTATTTCTTTTAATGAATACAAGTGACAAAGACAATACAAATTACGTTAATATCTTCTCGCACGGTAGAAACATGTGATGCCCGATATTTGGATGAAAAATATTTATTGTCACTGAATGAAAGAAGTTCCCAGAATAAATTTTAATACTACAGGAAGGTCAAAATCCTGCCTTCTCATTACTCAACGTGTTCAAGTTAAATTATGCAGTCAACTTATGCATAATTTCATGTAGTTAATGCGTCAAGAAAATGTAATTGATAATATAACTACATTGTATAGAGATTGTAATATGTAGTTATACTATTAGAGACAAATATCTTACTGCTTTCGGTGGGTTTTAGAAGATTCTAGTTCCAGGCAAGCTGACAGTGATCCGGTTACAGTTTCTCTCTCTCGAGATAAAAGGGCATATCTCATTTTCTTAACTTTTGTAGAAGTTGAAACCTTTTCTCATTGTTTATTCTATCGTCTTCTTTTAAAATTTAGTTTGATATCCTTCATGTGAGGTATGTAACTTACGAGATCAAATTAAATTTTAACAGAACACAATAAAATAAACTTTTAATAACATCTTAAAACTTGTCTCCTTGAAAAGTTGAAAAAATGAGATACGCCCCTTTGTCTTGAGAGGTACGAGTTGAAAGCATTGTGAGGTTTTATTACCAGTGAGATACTGTTTGTAGTTATTTTTACTAATAACAAAATAAGGAGATTAAATTTTATCTGATATACCATTTAAATGTACAGCATCTAATCATATTAAAACATTCATGCCGTTTAAAGTACATATATTTTAGCTAGCATTGTGCTAGCTGGGGTCTTTGCTCCTACATCTCTGCATTGCTCATATCCTTAACATATCTCTAATCTTAAGTGATTTCGAGAAATATCATGTCATAAGAATTGCAATCTCTGCAGCTTTTCTTGTTGCGTTTTTCTTCCTTTTTAAGGAAAATATCAAGAAACACTGAAACAAGTCTTTAATTATTTCAAATTAAAAGTGTAATATCTAATTTACATCCCTTTGACATAAGGGATTTCGTAATATGGCCATCTTATTTTATCAATTGCAACATCGACACTCTTTTCTTCGCGCCTTCCCTTCTAGGATAAATATCAGGAAAATGGCGAAACATGTATTTAATTATTTTAATGAGAAATACAAATATCGAATTTCGTGTCTCTAACCTTAAAAGGGACATCTTATTATAATAAATATAATTTCCACCCATTTGTTTCCTTTTCACCTCACTCTTCTTCCCTTATAGGTCAAAACGCTAAAAGATGGTTTTAAATGAGAAATTTATATAGAAAATCTCATGTTTTTATCATTCCAAGATTCCGAGATACGGATACTTCAAGATAATAATTACAACCCCTCTTTTTCGCTTCCCAACGAATACTCAAAAATACTTCCTTAATGGGATTTTACAGCACAAATCTTATACTCTATCTAAATTTCTAGCTTAAGCGGTTTCACCTGGGCATTGATCAATCAGTCAGCCAGTTAGTCAGACCTTCTTTTGTATATTACTAAAGTAGTAACCAAAGGTAAGAAACATTGATTCAGATATCATCTATATTTATTGGTAATAAATGGTAAAATGATAGAAAACGAAAGGGAAGCTTTCCAGCATTTACAGGTATTTATTTACGAGGAATGTAAGTAACAATTATTACTGTCTATAGGATTATATAAAAGGTATTTAGACGTGTGAAGAATTGGTGTATAAAACCCTGCAAAATTATACAAGGTGTTTCAAACCAACACCAACAACGTTTGAGAGGTGATTCCTGACACCAAGACAAGACAAAAAGTATAGACCAACCTGGGTGCACAAATGCTTCCTTTTGGAGTTATAGGCTGCCGAAAACACACACACAAATAAACTTTTAAGGTCCATAGCTCCAATACTATGGGACCTACCGTAGTCGGGTCAAGACCGCACTAAGGATTTAGTATGTGCTCTATCCAAATATCAATGTTTCAGAACTTTGTGGTACTTCCGCAACATTTAAAAGCTAATTTGTTTCGTGTTTTCGGCAGCCTATAACTCCAAAAGGAAGCATTTGTTCACTCAGGTTGGTCTATACTTTTTGTCTTATCTTGGTGTCAGGAATCACCTCCCCAAACGATGTCGGTGTTGTTTTGAAACATCTTATATACAATAGTGGGAGTATAGAAATGTGGTTGATCTTTCCTTCACACCACAGAGTTACATTTAAATGTTGTGCGTCATGGAAAGCTCCCTTCTTTTATTAGACTTCTGAACTTACCTCCCTAAAATCTCGTTTCCGCCCAGCTTTTCACAAAATGTTCTCCCCTCTCTCTATTTTCCCCGCGTTTTTGAAACATTTTGACAACTTGATATCAGCGGGACCGTAATGTGGTTTTCTATTATACTTTGGCTAAACTGTCGTCTTTAATGCATTATTCTGAATATTTAATGTGATATTCCTAATAGTCTTCATTACTCTGAAATTACTATTTGATTATATCGTCCCTCTCGAGATAAAGGGGCGTATCTCATTTTAATTTTTTTTTCCAGGAGACAGGTTTAAAGATGTTATTATAAGTTACATTATCGTGTTCTGTCAAAATTTAATTTGATCTCGTAAATTACATACCGAACACGAAGGATATTAAACTAGACTTTAAAACCAGACGATAGAACAAATCATGACAAAAGGTTTAAACTTGTATCCTGGTAAAGTTAAGAAAATGAGATACGCCCTTTTGCCTCGAGAGGGACGATATTATCTATATTGATACATTATCCTGTTTAGTCAGTGGGATAGGCAATTCCACAGCCCCTGGAGATTAACGTCTTTTGTATTTGAAGATCTTCGTTTGTCGAACTAGCTAATGCTAATTCAAACGTTCACAACAGACGTAATATTCACTTGTCACTTAACAATTAGCGGTTAAATTTTCAAGTTACGTGCAAATGAATAATTCATTCACAACCTACATGTCTTTTAAACGTTACCTCGGAAACGTTAAAAGCCTAACATGCAATAATTCATAAAAATTCCTCGTCTGTATCTGAGTGCGTGCTACTGCATATTAGATACATATTTACCGAAGAAATATTCCAACATATACTAAATTTCTTGTCTGTGTTCAACAGTTTAACAAAAACTTTAAATACAAATCTTTCATGAAAGAATGTTTATAATATATCTGGTTCCACCGTTCACATAATTGGTATCAATGTTCCTTATTATTCTGAGATTCTATAGGAATATAGATGAAGGGAACATTGGAATGAGAATGGAAATTTCTGAGGTTTTTACGGTCAAGTACAAGTTTCGGGCGAGCTTAGCAATATATTTTAAACTTTCTTCATAAGAACGAACACAATACATCGTTCCTCCAAAATTATTATTATTAATTTTATTTTTGTTAAGTTTTCCTATTATTATTATTACTTTGGGTAAATAAAAAATACCCAACACTGAGTTCGCCCTTAGCATTCAGAACGCCTACTACCTGTACTCCACTCATTGTTTATACAGTACTATATAACGCAGATGTGGAATATAATCAAGGGAAAAGGATACAATTGTATTTTCACCATTTAAATTCCAAGGACTCTCCCTCTCTATACCCCTAACAACCCCTTTGTTCTTGACTTTATATTTTTAAATTTTAATTGCACTGCCTTCGTGTTAATATTTTATCTGTAAATCAGTTCAAAAATCTGTTCGATAGAACATACGTGCAAACTGGAAAGAATTATCGTTGCTACAGTTTGTCTATATCCTGTTGTTCTGTAAAGAGCGTGGAAACAATGTGTGTTTTAATTAATAATAAAGCACTTTTTACACAACATTATTACATGTTTATTTACTTAACATATTGAGATACATAAACCTAGGGGTAAAAGTGGATCTGAAAAGGTAGGGTGATGCTTAATGTCACGCCGTCCTCCGTGCCTATCTTTGTCCATTATTTTTTTTTTTTTAGAAAGTTGGAGGACGTCATAGATATTTTTTGGAAGTGGGGTTACGGCGTTCGTCTGCGTTCTCCTTCACTTTTACTCCTTCATGCCATTTAACAGTCACTGCAAAATCCTGAAAAATTGATTGAACTTGGCGGGGGTAGGATATTAATACATACTGTTGAGATTATCCACATCTTCTTGAGTGATGTTAAGTTAGTTTCAAAAGAGGTGCTTGAAAACTACTTGTCGCTTTTTCTTTTTCTTTTTTCTTTCTCTCTTTCTTTCTTTCTTTCTTTCTTTCTTTCTTTTCTTTTCATTCTTTCTTTCTTTTTTTTTTTTTTTACCAGAAACCACAAAGTTCTATAGCGACGAGTTTTTGATGCCTGAAAGCTGGCAGATCACCATAAGAAGTGGTGCATATGTGGTATTATTACGTTATTTTTCAATTGCAATAAATATTCTCAATTTTGTCTTCTAAAAGCTCAATAATTCTTATACAACTGCTATTTTGAAATAGAAGAACGATGTTATGAGATCGCTGATTGTAGTTATCTAAAACATCCTAAAAAAGAATTTCTCAGTTGTTACTTTGGTATATTAAAGGAAGGCATTGTACCTGTGAACACTTTCAGAGTCTTCGAAATTTTGGTGCTAATATTCAGCACTTTTTCCCCAATTTTTGTCGTACATTTGAAGTGCCATCTCTTTGCTATCAGATAGGATGATTTTTAAACGTGTTACATAATTACAATAGCTTTTATAAGACAAAATAAGAACAAATCCGTTTCGTTCACAGGTACATTATGGTCGTGTACCACTGAACAGACCCTCTTGTACCTTTGAACAGTGATAATTACAATGTTTCTGCGGCAATAATATAAAAAGAAGCCACAAATATTAACAGTTATAAATTGGAATAAAAAGTTTAGCTATAAAAAGTTCCCCAGAATTAAAATTTTATCTATTAAATTAAAAATTGAAGAAAAGTTCTAACAAAAACTTGTGAACAATAAAGTTGAGCAAATACAACTCTTAACATTATGTTATATAATAAGCGAATATATAGAACATACTTAAAATTATATTTAATAACTTTATATCCTAACCTAAGCTATATAAATATATGAATTATTTTAACTACTTACATTGTGTAGCTTTAAACAGTATTATTTATCGTCCAAAGGTACACGATGCATTAATGTTCGTAGGTACAAGAGGGTCACCATTACGAAAAAAAAGTTCTCCACTAGCTTAAATATTGAACAGAAGTTAAAACTAAAACTATTACTGTATTCACCAATGATTTTACCCCATCTTTGGAGAAATCAATATCACAAGTTGCGAAAACCGAAGAGCGCAAAATTCAAAAGGTAACTACAAAAAATCTTCCTTTTGAGGGTGAAAAAATTAAAAGGAACATTACTGGACACAACACTCAGTAAACAACAGCCAAACGCGTTTGTAGTGTTTTTTTTTTTCATTTAGTCTTTCAAATGAATTTTAATCACTGCACCTATATAGCTCTGAATTCGAGAAAAGCACAGGTGTTCAAAGGTACATTGTTCCAAAGGTACAACGCCTTCCCCTACAGGTACTGTTGATAAAAGAAATATTCCTAATATTAAGCAATTTATTATTATAGATTGACATTTAGCCACGAGAGTATTAACTTGTAATAACGTTTCATATAACGTCTAGTATATGTGTCTACAGACAGAAAAATACTATATACATTAAAGAACCCACAAACATATGCATATCTTCAATTAAAAATCAGGCACCATAGATTCAGCAAAGTGCTGCAGCATTTAATTTCAGTATACTGAGTAGAGTAAAATAAAAAAAAATAGCATCAAAGGAAATTATTTAACTTGATTTCCATCATTTGCACGTAACATCAAACAACGCTTTCCTTTTACATTCAGAGGCCAGATGTTTCCTCTCCTTTACAAAAGCAGTCGAAAACCTGAAATATGTTTCTCAAAAACAAAGGTATCTAGATTTATTATTGTTTGTTACTGTAAAGTGTTCTTATTTTTAAATATTATCTTTATTATTCAGTCGGCTGTATCTACGAGATAGGAGAAAAACCGCATTAAATAAATTATATTCCATAGTAGTAGAATATAACTAATACTACGCAAACTTCAAGCTATTTTCTAAATGAAATTCAGATCGTGTTGTTAATTAAAATAATGTATGACAAATTATTTTGGCAATTTCAAGAGGGAATTGTGCAGTTTCTTTTTGTGATTCATCGAAAACTACTGTATAAAAATTGATATTTTCTTAAAGTTATGCAATTAATAATGCATTGAAATTATTTCTTAGTTATATGAAAATTGTACTCTCTCTCAAAATACGAATACATTAGTTTCTCAAAGTTCATGAGAGGAGTGAGTTTATGCTAAAAGCACAAATCAACGACCAGTGTCGTTTTGAGACATACTAAACAGAAGAATTAGACCATGATCAGTTAAACTGAATATTTCAGAATTATTGGATACAATGTACTACAAGAAATAGTGTATCTCGTTGTAAGAATTCAAATACCGGTGACAATATTTACTCTAAATTGAGAAGCAGGCCATTAATATATTCGTTTTAAAGAATGCTTGCTGCACTGTGTTACGGTATTATTTACGTGATGGAAATAGTAAAATATTTTGTAATATTGTTACATTGTCTCTCAATTGCTAATGATTCAACTACAAAGAGATCAAAGTTCCAGAACTCCTTTCTTTCTCCAAAATGCTGGTTATTTCATGTTTAACATTTTGCTTTTTGTTTGTAGGTTTTGAAATTCTCTTTTATTGGACGTTAAATACTTTGTTTGTAGTTCAATGGATGGCGCCACCATCAAGAATCTTACAATATGGGAAATTACATTTAAAAATCACAAAAATAGCAGATAAATAAAAAAAAAACAACAAAACCACGTAACTAAGCAAAATGAACATAACAATACCTAGGGAATGGTATTTGTGAGTTTTATATATTGTTGATTCTGTCCTTGTTGGAGAGAACAATAGTTTATGAAACAATCAATTATAATTTAATTTTTCTCATTCAGAAGTAAACTAAACTGTGTAGTGGAACTCATTACAAAAATAGTCTCTCTAGAGGACTGAATACATGGAATGTCGGTATTTTCTTTCGAGCATTGTTACAAGCAAGCCATTGTTGTGAAGTGGGATCAAATTATATCGAAGTCAGATAAGTTTACATTGAAAAACAAAAAAAAAAAAAAACGGTTGAATACTTACAAAGCAACTAATTGAAGAGTTCTAGAAATGTTTCTAATTATTTCGTAATTATTTTTGTAATTATGAAAAAAAACATTGTTACAAAAGAAATATAAAACACAAAATAATTCCAAATGCGATGAGATTTTCTCGTACCAACTGGTGAAATATTTTTACACCATTAACAGTATAAATCTCCATTGACCTGAATATCTAAGTTTCAATATTTTGTTGGTTAGCATTGCTGGAAGCTGCAAATTTTTGTCCAAATAATCGATCTATCTTAAAGTCAGATTAATCTTGTAGTATAAAAGTAGTTTCATTGTTGTCATAAAAAATAAAGAGTTTTCAATGCGTTATTTTTCAATATACAGTACATACCTCGTAGGAATTATCGAGAAGCCACTGTTGAAAGACAATGGCAAATCACAAGACGGAACTAGGTATACAAATTTAAACAGAATACGGTATAGGCATATCGCTCATTTTCTCGTAGAAATTTGTGAAATTTTTTTACTGCTATTCCCAGTAGAGAAATCCATGGAAGTCTCTACACAGTTTGCTTAAGAGCATTATTGAAAGATGCTCGCTATTACCAAACTGTAACTGTGAATGTTGCAACCGTTAATTTATAACTGAATGGATTGCACCACTGTCGCTAGTATTACTATTTGGAATGAGTCATAAAAAAACAATCATAAAAGTAGTGAACGAATAAAGAATTCACCAAAACCAACTGTCTAAGCAAAATTAATATAACAATATCTAGGGAATGGTATTTGTCAATTTTTACTAATGTTGATCCTGGCTTTGTTGCAGCCATCCATTTTTCTTATGAAAGAATCAATTTTAATTCGATTGTTGTTATCTGGATAACTAACTACAAATACGCCTATGGAACTGAATATATGAATTTTCGTTATTATATTTTCACCATTGTTATAAACAAACCATTGTCTCATAATGATATCGAAGTCAAAATCAGGTTGAGTTTATAATTAACAAAATAAATTCCCAGTACTTTCAGAACAACCGACAGAAGAGTTTCTAAAGCTCCTGTAATAATTATACACTTCTTGTAGCAATTATCGAATAGCTATTGTTGCAAATCAACGACAAAACACAAGACTGAACTGCGTGCACAAATTTTAAACGTGATACGACATATCGCTCATTCTTTCCTAGAAAATTGTTGAACTTTTTACTACTATTACCAGTAAGTACATCTAAGAAAAAAATACGAAGTTTGATTTAAAACATTATTGGAAGCTGCTCATTGTTACTAAATTGTTAATATGGATGTTCAAGAAAGTTATAGCTGAATGGATGGCACGACTATTGTCACTGCTATTACGTGGAAAGTTACACAAGTCAATGACAACCAGTTGAGAATGCTCCAAGAGCATTGCCAGAATGAACTTAAAAGAGTGGAGAGATGGAGTAGGAAGGGTAATTGAGGATGTTCCCACATGTAAAACTAAATCTTTTTACCCGGACCTTCTTTTGTTTCTCGCAAAAATTTCCAAAATATCATTTCTCTATGACTTATGGTTCCCGATACGGCTCCTTAAATCTCTGGAAATCGGCCATTTTTGGCCAATATCTCGGGAACAGTAAGAATGACGCAAAAATTTTAATCACTTGCTCAGATAGGTTTTGATGCTCTATCGAATGCAGGGTTCAAAATTGAAAAAATCGCAAGTAACAGACAGACAGACACACAGACGTAGAGAATTCAGTAATGAACTTTTTAAGTTCTTTGAAAATAGTGAGCAAATAAATAAGTCAGACAAAACCAAATTAGGATTTAGGGATTTTAGGATTAAGATTACTGGGCTCTCGGTGTCTGTGGCCATTTAGCACGTGACATTAAAATTTGGTAAATCCACGCCATTGCCTAATACACTGGAGAAATTTGATTTTGCTTCAAACTATTCGCTGAGGAGAACATTAATTGTTATTATAAAAATGACTAACATGAAGAGTTTCGCAAACTATCTACATTGCCTTCATTCACTTAGATTACACCGGGATCAACCATTTAGTTAGTTTTCTTAATACTGTCAACGTTGCTATATTTTCTAATCAAAGTGTCATTTCGCTCAGCGAGTAGCTTGAATCAAATTTAAGTCGACAAGTAGAAAAAATGATAGATAAGGATAATATTGAAGAACTTTGTTTAGAGTTGCTAATTCATTTTTGGAAACATAATTATGCATCTTTTCTAATAGGATTTACATGAGAACAATCATATTTGTCTACTCGGGGAAAAAGCATTGCTGTTTGATAGTGATTCAACATTACCACTGACACACCTTTTCCCAGAATACTGCACAGAGAAATATCCGTTCTTCGGGCAGCGGTATATTGTACAAATATGCGGTATCCTCTTGCTTGCTATTGAATTGAGTACGGAGCATACGTTATATGTATGCTACATAGGCTCTGTCCTTAGATGTTAAATCATGCCGTTGCAGGATGTCTGACATCTAACAGTTTACCGTATATCACATGATTATACTAATGTTACCTTCGTCAGCTATATGTTATATACGTCCATTTGTATGTGAGATCCTGACCACCTACATTGTTTCATACGGAAAGTACGTATAGATGGAACACTTATACAGAAAGTATTATAAAAACATGCGTTTTCAGTTATACGTATGCTGTACGTTATGTCCAAAAACTACAGGAATTACGCATGTAACCTATCTTTTTAAGAAGGCCACCTACATTTTTTTCTCAGTGTGGCGCGCGCTGTGCGTGTTGGTTACCAATTTTAACTGTTTTATGTTATAGTAAACATTTTGGTTCAATATTTCGATCTATATACAGGTATTGTTTTAGTTTAGTTGAAGTGTTCTTCCTTTTCCGTAAAACATATTAATTACAAGAACAAATAGTGTCTGCTGTGGAATATTATCTTATGAGAGAATAACTGTTATTCGTCCCATTTTAAGTGTTGCTTACGATTTTCCATTTTCTTCAAAGAATTATGGTTCAACAGTTTCGTTAGTTTCAGAAAACTGTACTGGAATTTTCATTATATTATTTTTCGAAAAGAAAAACTAAGCACTTGTTCCAGCAGTGACATTTTAGGTTTTCCTTTGCAGCGAGAGAAGCAAGACTCACTGATGAAAGTAATTTCATGTTGTTTTTTTCATTTGTATATTATTATACTATTGACTAACATGCTTATATACCCTAAGTTCAGGGAGAGTAATTTCCCCCTAAAGCCTCAAATTATGCGCTTTACTTGTACTAACCGTTCCTATTTAAGATATGATATTCCTTATACTTCAGATAATCGCATGGGGATGAGAAGTAACCTTTTTCTAAGACAAGTTGAAAAGTATAAAAACTATTTCACCGGATACAAGTAATATAGTGCGAGGTTTATATAAATATTCCATAAATCGGATTTTAGAAAGTATGATTATGCTAAATGTACATTCAGATGTGACAGAAATAAATGTAGGTTTCGAGATTATCAGAACACCTGAAGAAATGTTCAAGAAATATTAAAATGTAAAAAAAAGAAAAAAAATCTAGTGTTGCATTGAAACATTGATAAATTTTGTGTCGGTTGTTAATAGTTTTGGTTAACTTGAAAGAAAGGTATGGCATGCACGTTAAGTTTTCGTGTTTATTCCTTCATGAAATTTAATCAAAGTTATCGATAAAATAGTCATAGTTTTAGAAGTTAGTTTCTAATACATGTCGAATGAAACGAAAAGTCTAAAGAATTCGATTAACATTTAATGCATAAAAGAAAGGAAATGAACTATTAAATAAAGTAAATAAATAATTGAACTAGGTTTCAACCTTTTAAAAATGATCAATTGATTGTTCCACACATTTCTTGGCTCTAATGAGGACTCACATAGTGATCCTAAGTATAGTTTCGTAAGAGAAGATCAGCGCAAGAATATCCGTTTTAAGTAGCTCTGTTAGTTGGGGCAATATGAACAACCGAGCATTGGCTGAATGTTTGTAATTCCAAATTCTCATGTTGCCCCTATCTAGCTTAAATGTTGAAGGTAAACGAAATCAATTTTAGTGGACACCAAACATCGGTATTTTCATTTTTCTTTATATAGACATAATTAATATTTCCATTCTTTGATTATCCAGTATATTCAGAATAAAGACAGGAAAAATAGGTAAACATTACATGGTTTGGTAAAAACAAAGAAGATGTGAGTATGGAGGCATAAATGATACTTTATTTTCATTTGGATAAAAAGAGGAACATTACCCAAAAGGTAGTTAGAGAAAATTCCTGACAACAACATTGATTTTCCTGCTTGTTGGCATTAAGGGAATGAAGCCTGTTAACAAAGAACCGAACCACACAACCACAGTCTTTCACACAAATACACACACACATTATATATATATATATATATATATATATATATATATATATATATATATATATATATATATAGTTGGTGTCTTTCATTTTTAGTGACGTAGAGCGGAAACTATTTAGTAAGTTGAAAAAAGAAGAAAATTGAGGTAGAATTTTTGATTAAACTCCGGAAGAACTAAATAGATGAAAAATCCTTAAAAAAGAGCTAATAAAGCGGTGCCCGTTAGCGTTAATAAAATAGGATTATCCAGCTTGTGACGTTAGGAGACAATCTGGATTATGATGGGCAAAGTGCTTTCAGAAATTTATAAATATACATTGAGTATTCCTCTTGTCTTTTCGAGTTTTAACTTTGAGGCAGGAAATGCAATATTGTAATTAGTTATTGTTTTTTCCCCTTAACAAGTCAATTCTTTTCTTTTGTCAAGTTTGCTTTTTGGTCCCTGATAATTGAATATATGTACAGAGGAGTTTTTCCTTTCCCTTTTTTCTTTTGTTTTCTGCATGATAGTATTGATGTATGATTAAAAGAACACATATATAGCACATTGCTATGAATGCGTATAATCAATGTTGATTCAAAAAGTAAAATTAAATCTTTGAGGTTTACGTCCCACGGTTATGCCGGCTAGGCTAAAGGAGACGGTGATGATGAGTAATGAATGAAAAAAGTGGGAGGAAACGGGAGAACCCCAAGAAAACCCATGCACACGTGTTTGTCCACCAGAAAGTTCACTTGGCGGGGACTTGGATCGAACCCGGGACCCCAAGCACCAGAGGTGAACGCTCTACCACCGAGCCACTGCGGTCCGATGTTGATTCAAGTGATAATGGTGTAAGTACATGTAGTTCTAGGTTTGCATTTACATCATACTGTAAAACTAACTCCGTCGTTTGAGTTTATGTACCTTATATATATATTATATATAAACTCTAATTGCTGAGTTAGTTTTAACATGTGCCTACATACATATGCTTAAGTGTCGATGACTTCTCAAACTATTCAGTCGATTAAATGCGAATTTCATGAAATATCTTCATTGAAAACTCAGAATGGTTATGCTTTCTACTACAAAGATCGTCAAAGATGTAGAATTGAATAATAACGTGAGACACAGAATAAGGTTTCCGAAGATTAGTATTGTGCATTTGTTTTATGATCTTGCTAACGTTTAAACCAAAAATGATGAAATTAAATAGGATGACTTATTTCTTCATGGAATACAAATGATTAACTTGCAGAAATTCAACATTCTGAGCGCAGGGCAAATTATGCATGTTTTGAAGGGCTGAATATACAGTGTGCCCACAAAAACACTCCTCGATTTTGTTTGGTTATAAAATGAAAACCTTGGGGAATATTGTGTTAATTTTTTGGGTAGACGTGTAATAACTCATGAAGTTTTATGTGATGTACATTCATTACACGCACTCAATGTGTGCATCACGTGTCACACGGCAAACATCTAGGAGATAATCCAGCTCATTCCATACTCTGGAAAACATATCCGGGGTGATTGTGTTTACAGCTTCAGTGATTCTGTCCTGCACCCTTATTTGATGAAATCCTTGTACCAGTTCAAAATTGACTAGTTCAAATGTGGTTCCACATCAAATTTGTGCCTAAACGCACGTTGAACAGACACAACGCTCTTCATTGTGTGGAATTCTAACACACATCAGCTGCGTTACTACACCATCTGACACCTTACTTAGAAACATATTGCAAAAAGTTTTCATTCTACAATCAGTTCAAACCAGGGATTGTTTTTGTGGACACACGGTATATCCACTAAGGGTTGAATATTGAGACTTTTCAAAACAATGTAAACGAAAACGCATGCATGTACACAAACCGTTGGGTGCTCCACTTGCAGAAATGGAAGAAAAGAGACACAATCAACATGCTGGATGCAGTAAGAGGAACAGAAACCTTTTCCGATCCGTAGGACGAACAAATACGTATTTTGATATAGTTTATATATGAAAATCCTTTTCTGGATAAATGTATATGATTTCGAACAACTTCTGTTATAATACTTAATTTGTTTTATGTTCTCTCGAACAAACTCGTACCGATGATTGGCTTAGATTTAAAAAAAAAACGGTTTATACCGTACTAGCAGCGTTCACCCCGCTTCGCTGGGGTCACCCCGGAACGCAATAAACTTTGTTACTTAGATAATTTTTACTTTTTCGCTTTCAAGTGATATGATAAAAACCATAGAAGATTGCAGTAAATGTTAACATTATATCGCCTGTCATTTATGTTAACCCGCCGAGTGACACGGTCATGTGGGTTGCATATAAATACGGTTAGATTTAGCTATGATGAGCTAACAAAGGATTTGTACGTTATGGACACTTGAATGGTCAATTATCTCAAGACACTGGTAATTGAAAATTAAAGTGATATGATAAAAACCATCTAGGGTCCAAATCTTAATAACCCCCCAAAAATGAAAGAAATTGGTTCAGCCGTATTAGCGTGATGAGCTAACAAAGGATTTGTACGTTCTCTTTTATATATATTATAACGAAATATTTTAGTTTGTATAATATTAACCTGTACCTTGGGCAAAAAGTGTTCATAAATATGTAATATACTTAGTAGAATGTTTATTTTAAATCAACAGAAAAGAAGAATGTTTTTAATATATGTAAGAGATTATTATGGGATAGTTGTGACTATGTACATGTTATGTGTTGACCTAGTCAAGTGAATTTATGTATTTTACGGTCTTAAAAAGAATATTTAAGACATATCAAGCAATAAAGGTGAGACTAATAATCTTTGAATATCTGAGTTGATTTTTGCATAAAGAAAAGTAATTATCGCTTCGTAACTTATATTTTACAAGACGAACCAGGTTAACGACGCTTTTCTATAGAGTCGTTATAAAAATTTGGTTTACCAAACCCGGGACTTTTGAAAATTCAGTTCCCGAAGAAGGAAAGTAGGGCTGAATTTACTTGGATAGTACCATTTATGAATACGAACTTAACCGTATTACGAAGCGGTAAGGTCATCAAAAGAAAAATGGATAGTGAAATAGTGCAACAGGAATCTAATACCAGTAATCCAGGTGAAATTAGTGCAACACCAAGTTTGTCATCTGAGGATCGACTTTTGTTAGCTGTGCAGCGACAAATTATGCAAATGACGACTGAGATAAAACAAACCATGGAACAGAAGCTCAATGAATCTAACACAAACATGGAACAGAAGTTCTATGAAGCTAACAAGACCATGGAACAGAAGTTCTATGAAGCTAACCAGACCATGGAAAAGAAGATAGAACTGAAATTTAACGAAGCTAGCAAGCAGTATGAAGAATTAAGTAAACGAATAGAACGGATAGAACTGAAATCAGACGATACGAAACAAACAATCGTCCAGGTGATGAACGACATATCCTCGCAGTTTGAAGAGAAGTTAAAAAGGTTAGCCGATGAATGTCAAGAAAAGCACGATCATCAAAATCATGAAATCCGTGCTGTAAAAAAGGATTTAACGTTAATAGAATCTTCCGTTAAACATCAAAAGATCCAGTTGGCTACTATGCAGGAAGAAATTAAAATGTTACAGGCTAGAGATAACATTTATCGCAATAATCTGGGCAGTGATCGCTTCGAGTTTCCCCAATCACCGGATATAAATACGCCTTCGCCGGAATCTGAGGAGAATATTATATTAGAGGAAAATTGTCCGAAGATCACTGATGAACGAAATATAAATGGTATCATGACACAGCACGCTACGGACCGGAACAATCACACCACAAGAACAAGGAGTGAGAAAAGAAAGGTAAAGTTAAGTGTCAAGATGAGCGAAATCAAAGCCATGAGTAAATTTAGTGGTAAGTGCAATGAAAATGCTAGTTCTTTCTTAGAGAAGTTCCAAGACGAATGTAATATAATGTCTATCGACCGATCACAATACATGAAATTAATACCCCATGTATTACTCCCACCTTGTTCCTTATGGTTTAAGGCAATACGTGATCACATTAGTACATATGAGGAATTTAAAGCGGCATTGATCGCGAATTACGAAAATGACTTTTTGCTGGCAAACAGAGATGCCACTCTTAGAAATCAACATTTCAATCCTCGATTGCACAAATCTATTGTAGAGTTTGTTGTAAATGTCTATAATGAATTAAAGGTTGTTAATCCCTTGCAATCGGAATCAAGAATAATTGCATCGATTCGCAATTTGCTTCCATTTAAATTACAGCAGATCTTATTTTCCACACAGTGTATGAGTTTCAGTCATTTATTAATGCTTGTACAATGCTACGAAACTCAATACCATGCT
Source organism: Thermobia domestica (assembly GCF_964235325.1). Lineage (NCBI taxonomy): Eukaryota > Metazoa > Arthropoda > Insecta > Zygentoma > Lepismatidae > Thermobia > Thermobia domestica. The sequence continues at coordinate 166,721,579 of NC_137463.1, read as the reverse complement.
ATGAATCTAACACAATCAGGAATGGGTAAAAATAAGAATAATTTAGATCATTTGGTCCCTGTTCGGAATTTGAATATCCGAAGTGTGAATAATAATGAACCGAACCTAAGACGAGTATACTCTAGCAATCAAAATGAACAAAATAGACAAGGTTATGTAGGGAATCCGCCTAACCTAATCAACCGAAGTAGACACAAAAACAATAGAAATACATGTCGAAATCCTAGAGATGCTACCAATCCTATGTATAGACATAATCAGTGTTCACGAGATGGTACTTCATATCAAAATTCAAATCACAATGAAAGACATGTACAACCTAATGTAGAACCTAACCACGATTGTGCGGTACAATGCACTTTATTAGATTCATATGCCGGTGCGAATGTAACATGATTACCGTTAACGAAATTAGGTTAAACCCATGTTGGTTATAGATTCTTGTGAATTTTCGTTTTAAAGTTTGTGTTAATATTAATAATGAAAACGATGGTTATAAATATTTGAAATGCATCTAGTTAAAGAGTTAGTAGAACCCAACATTCTTGATCAAATAAATAAGAATGAAAAGGAATAATAATAATGAAGAATGTGTTCATGTAATAACAAAAGGGTGTCTTTTGTTTCTGTAAAATAAATTTATTTACTTCTATTTGATTATTCAAACGTAGGTTATGTTTAATTTTTATTCTTTCTTATTAATGTGAAGAATCATAATTCAATTTATAATTAGTTAAAGGCAAAAATTATTTATATTAGATTGATTTGTGTTTAATTATCAAAGATTATGTTAAGAATAAGATCCATTCTATAAAATCAATTATTCAATGACTACCTTGAGTGAAATTCTTTTTTTATTTTGGACATCTTAGTGCTACTATGTATACATTGCAATTGCAACATCTAACTTATTTGTTATACAATGCGCCCGAAAAGAACAAATATTATTTGTCACATCATCGTTTGTAATAATGATCGAAATTAATAATCTTGATAATTTGTGTTTCACCCTCGTTAATTATATTTCTATGCGACGATGTTTTTAATGATAAAGAATAAATAATAATGTAATAAAAGAGAAATATTAATGAAATCAAAGATTTATTATAAATGTATTTATGTAAATGATAATAACTAACATTTTATATATATATGAGGGTTAACCAAAAAGTAATGAAGATATATACGAGGTGTGATCAAAATATAAAAAACATATGTAATGTACGAACATTAATCTAACCAGACCAGTGGTTCTTGAATATAAAAGTCAAGCCTACTCATGACTTTTATATTCAGTCCCTTTATCGGGCGACATTTTCTATAACGAAATATTTTAGTTTGTATAATATTAACCTGTACCTTGGGCAAAAAGTGTTCATAAATATGTAATATACTTAGTAGAATGTTTATTTTAAATCAACAGAAAAGAAGAATGTTTTTAATATATGTAAGAGATTATTATGGGATAGTTGTGACTATGTACATGTTATGTGTTGACCTAGTCAAGTGAATTTATGTATTTTACGGTCTTAAAAAGAATATTTAAGACATATCAAGCAATAAAGGTGAGACTAATAATCTTTGAATATCTGAGTTGATTTTTGCATAAAGAAAAGTAATTATCGCTTCGTAACTTATATTTTACAAGACGAACCAGGTTAACGACGCTTTTCTATAGAGTCGTTATAAAAATTTGGTTTACCAAACCCGGGACTTTTGAAAATTCAGTTCCCGAAGAAGGAAAGTAGGGCTGAATTTACTTGGATAGTACCATTTATGAATACGAACTTAACCGTATTACGAAGCGGTAAGGTCATCAAAAGAAAAATGGATAGTGAAATAGTGCAACAGGAATCTAATACCAGTAATCCAGGTGAAATTAGTGCAACACCAAGTTTGTCATCTGAGGATCGACTTTTGTTAGCTGTGCAGCGACAAATTATGCAAATGACGACTGAGATAAAACAAACCATGGAACAGAAGCTCAATGAATCTAACACAAACATGGAACAGAAGTTCTATGAAGCTAACAAGACCATGGAACAGAAGTTCTATGAAGCTAACCAGACCATGGAAAAGAAGATAGAACTGAAATTTAACGAAGCTAGCAAGCAGTATGAAGAATTAAGTAAACGAATAGAACGGATAGAACTGAAATCAGACGATACGAAACAAACAATCGTCCAGGTGATGAACGACATATCCTCGCAGTTTGAAGAGAAGTTAAAAAGGTTAGCCGATGAATGTCAAGAAAAGCACGATCATCAAAATCATGAAATCCGTGCTGTAAAAAAGGATTTAACGTTAATAGAATCTTCCGTTAAACATCAAAAGATCCAGTTGGCTACTATGCAGGAAGAAATTAAAATGTTACAGGCTAGAGATAACATTTATCGCAATAATCTGGGCAGTGATCGCTTCGAGTTTCCCCAATCACCGGATATAAATACGCCTTCGCCGGAATCTGAGGAGAATATTATATTAGAGGAAAATTGTCCGAAGATCACTGATGAACGAAATATAAATGGTATCATGACACAGCACGCTACGGACCGGAACAATCACACCACAAGAACAAGGAGTGAGAAAAGAAAGGTAAAGTTAAGTGTCAAGATGAGCGAAATCAAAGCCATGAGTAAATTTAGTGGTAAGTGCAATGAAAATGCTAGTTCTTTCTTAGAGAAGTTCCAAGACGAATGTAATATAATGTCTATCGACCGATCACAATACATGAAATTAATACCCCATGTATTACTCCCACCTTGTTCCTTATGGTTTAAGGCAATACGTGATCACATTAGTACATATGAGGAATTTAAAGCGGCATTGATCGCGAATTACGAAAATGACTTTTTGCTGGCAAACAGAGATGCCACTCTTAGAAATCAACATTTCAATCCTCGATTGCACAAATCTATTGTAGAGTTTGTTGTAAATGTCTATAATGAATTAAAGGTTGTTAATCCCTTGCAATCGGAATCAAGAATAATTGCATCGATTCGCAATTTGCTTCCATTTAAATTACAGCAGATCTTATTTTCCACACAGTGTATGAGTTTCAGTCATTTATTAATGCTTGTACAATGCTACGAAACTCAATACCATGCTATGAATCTAACACAATCAGGAATGGGTAAAAATAAGAATAATTTAGATCATTTGGTCCCTGTTCGGAATTTGAATATCCGAAGTGTGAATAATAATGAACCGAACCTAAGACGAGTATACTCTAGCAATCAAAATGAACAAAATAGACAAGGTTATGTAGGGAATCCGCCTAACCTAATCAACCGAAGTAGACACAAAAACAATAGAAATACATGTCGAAATCCTAGAGATGCTACCAATCCTATGTATAGACATAATCAGTGTTCACGAGATGGTACTTCATATCAAAATTCAAATCACAATGAAAGACATGTACAACCTAATGTAGAACCTAACCACGATTGTGCGGTACAATGCACTTTATTAGATTCATATGCCGGTGCGAATGTAACATGATTACCGTTAACGAAATTAGGTTAAACCCATGTTGGTTATAGATTCTTGTGAATTTTCGTTTTAAAGTTTGTGTTAATATTAATAATGAAAACGATGGTTATAAATATTTGAAATGCATCTAGTTAAAGAGTTAGTAGAACCCAACATTCTTGATCAAATAAATAAGAATGAAAAGGAATAATAATAATGAAGAATGTGTTCATGTAATAACAAAAGGGTGTCTTTTGTTTCTGTAAAATAAATTTATTTACTTCTATTTGATTATTCAAACGTAGGTTATGTTTAATTTTTATTCTTTCTTATTAATGTGAAGAATCATAATTCAATTTATAATTAGTTAAAGGCAAAAATTATTTATATTAGATTGATTTGTGTTTAATTATCAAAGATTATGTTAAGAATAAGATCCATTCTATAAAATCAATTATTCAATGACTACCTTGAGTGAAATTCTTTTTTTATTTTGGACATCTTAGTGCTACTATGTATACATTGCAATTGCAACATCTAACTTATTTGTTATACAATGCGCCCGAAAAGAACAAATATTATTTGTCACATCATCGTTTGTAATAATGATCGAAATTAATAATCTTGATAATTTGTGTTTCACCCTCGTTAATTATATTTCTATGCGACGATGTTTTTAATGATAAAGAATAAATAATAATGTAATAAAAGAGAAATATTAATGAAATCAAAGATTTATTATAAATGTATTTATGTAAATGATAATAACTAACATTTTATATATATATGAGGGTTAACCAAAAAGTAATGAAGATATATACGAGGTGTGATCAAAATATAAAAAACATATGTAATGTACGAACATTAATCTAACCAGACCAGTGGTTCTTGAATATAAAAGTCAAGCCTACTCATGACTTTTATATTCAGTCCCTTTATCGGGCGACATTTTCTATAACGAAATATTTTAGTTTGTATAATATTAACCTGTACCTTGGGCAAAAAGTGTTCATAAATATGTAATATACTTAGTAGAATGTTTATTTTAAATCAACAGAAAAGAAGAATGTTTTTAATATATGTAAGAGATTATTATGGGATAGTTGTGACTATGTACATGTTATGTGTTGACCTAGTCAAGTGAATTTATGTATTTTACGGTCTTAAAAAGAATATTTAAGACATATCAAGCAATAAAGGTGAGACTAATAATCTTTGAATATCTGAGTTGATTTTTGCATAAAGAAAAGTAATTATCGCTTCGTAACTTATATTTTACAAGACGAACCAGGTTAACGACGCTTTTCTATAGAGTCGTTATAAAAATTTGGTTTACCAAACCCGGGACTTTTGAAAATTCAGTTCCCGAAGAAGGAAAGTAGGGCTGAATTTACTTGGATAGTACCATTTATGAATACGAACTTAACCGTATTACGAAGCGGTAAGGTCATCAAAAGAAAAATGGATAGTGAAATAGTGCAACAGGAATCTAATACCAGTAATCCAGGTGAAATTAGTGCAACACCAAGTTTGTCATCTGAGGATCGACTTTTGTTAGCTGTGCAGCGACAAATTATGCAAATGACGACTGAGATAAAACAAACCATGGAACAGAAGCTCAATGAATCTAACACAAACATGGAACAGAAGTTCTATGAAGCTAACAAGACCATGGAACAGAAGTTCTATGAAGCTAACCAGACCATGGAAAAGAAGATAGAACTGAAATTTAACGAAGCTAGCAAGCAGTATGAAGAATTAAGTAAACGAATAGAACGGATAGAACTGAAATCAGACGATACGAAACAAACAATCGTCCAGGTGATGAACGACATATCCTCGCAGTTTGAAGAGAAGTTAAAAAGGTTAGCCGATGAATGTCAAGAAAAGCACGATCATCAAAATCATGAAATCCGTGCTGTAAAAAAGGATTTAACGTTAATAGAATCTTCCGTTAAACATCAAAAGATCCAGTTGGCTACTATGCAGGAAGAAATTAAAATGTTACAGGCTAGAGATAACATTTATCGCAATAATCTGGGCAGTGATCGCTTCGAGTTTCCCCAATCACCGGATATAAATACGCCTTCGCCGGAATCTGAGGAGAATATTATATTAGAGGAAAATTGTCCGAAGATCACTGATGAACGAAATATAAATGGTATCATGACACAGCACGCTACGGACCGGAACAATCACACCACAAGAACAAGGAGTGAGAAAAGAAAGGTAAAGTTAAGTGTCAAGATGAGCGAAATCAAAGCCATGAGTAAATTTAGTGGTAAGTGCAATGAAAATGCTAGTTCTTTCTTAGAGAAGTTCCAAGACGAATGTAATATAATGTCTATCGACCGATCACAATACATGAAATTAATACCCCATGTATTACTCCCACCTTGTTCCTTATGGTTTAAGGCAATACGTGATCACATTAGTACATATGAGGAATTTAAAGCGGCATTGATCGCGAATTACGAAAATGACTTTTTGCTGGCAAACAGAGATGCCACTCTTAGAAATCAACATTTCAATCCTCGATTGCACAAATCTATTGTAGAGTTTGTTGTAAATGTCTATAATGAATTAAAGGTTGTTAATCCCTTGCAATCGGAATCAAGAATAATTGCATCGATTCGCAATTTGCTTCCATTTAAATTACAGCAGATCTTATTTTCCACACAGTGTATGAGTTTCAGTCATTTATTAATGCTTGTACAATGCTACGAAACTCAATACCATGCTATGAATCTAACACAATCAGGAATGGGTAAAAATAAGAATAATTTAGATCATTTGGTCCCTGTTCGGAATTTGAATATCCGAAGTGTGAATAATAATGAACCGAACCTAAGACGAGTATACTCTAGCAATCAAAATGAACAAAATAGACAAGGTTATGTAGGGAATCCGCCTAACCTAATCAACCGAAGTAGACACAAAAACAATAGAAATACATGTCGAAATCCTAGAGATGCTACCAATCCTATGTATAGACATAATCAGTGTTCACGAGATGGTACTTCATATCAAAATTCAAATCACAATGAAAGACATGTACAACCTAATGTAGAACCTAACCACGATTGTGCGGTACAATGCACTTTATTAGATTCATATGCCGGTGCGAATGTAACATGATTACCGTTAACGAAATTAGGTTAAACCCATGTTGGTTATAGATTCTTGTGAATTTTCGTTTTAAAGTTTGTGTTAATATTAATAATGAAAACGATGGTTATAAATATTTGAAATGCATCTAGTTAAAGAGTTAGTAGAACCCAACATTCTTGATCAAATAAATAAGAATGAAAAGGAATAATAATAATGAAGAATGTGTTCATGTAATAACAAAAGGGTGTCTTTTGTTTCTGTAAAATAAATTTATTTACTTCTATTTGATTATTCAAACGTAGGTTATGTTTAATTTTTATTCTTTCTTATTAATGTGAAGAATCATAATTCAATTTATAATTAGTTAAAGGCAAAAATTATTTATATTAGATTGATTTGTGTTTAATTATCAAAGATTATGTTAAGAATAAGATCCATTCTATAAAATCAATTATTCAATGACTACCTTGAGTGAAATTCTTTTTTTATTTTGGACATCTTAGTGCTACTATGTATACATTGCAATTGCAACATCTAACTTATTTGTTATACAATGCGCCCGAAAAGAACAAATATTATTTGTCACATCATCGTTTGTAATAATGATCGAAATTAATAATCTTGATAATTTGTGTTTCACCCTCGTTAATTATATTTCTATGCGACGATGTTTTTAATGATAAAGAATAAATAATAATGTAATAAAAGAGAAATATTAATGAAATCAAAGATTTATTATAAATGTATTTATGTAAATGATAATAACTAACATTTTATATATATATGAGGGTTAACCAAAAAGTAATGAAGATATATACGAGGTGTGATCAAAATATAAAAAACATATGTAATGTACGAACATTAATCTAACCAGACCAGTGGTTCTTGAATATAAAAGTCAAGCCTACTCATGACTTTTATATTCAGTCCCTTTATCGGGCGACATTTTCTATAACGAAATATTTTAGTTTGTATAATATTAACCTGTACCTTGGGCAAAAAGTGTTCATAAATATGTAATATACTTAGTAGAATGTTTATTTTAAATCAACAGAAAAGAAGAATGTTTTTAATATATGTAAGAGATTATTATGGGATAGTTGTGACTATGTACATGTTATGTGTTGACCTAGTCAAGTGAATTTATGTATTTTACGGTCTTAAAAAGAATATTTAAGACATATCAAGCAATAAAGGTGAGACTAATAATCTTTGAATATCTGAGTTGATTTTTGCATAAAGAAAAGTAATTATCGCTTCGTAACTTATATTTTACAAGACGAACCAGGTTAACGACGCTTTTCTATAGAGTCGTTATAATATAGATATCTAAAATTTAGAGTTAAAAGAGCCCTATTGATTGTGTGAAAAATCTTGAAAAGTAAATTATATATATTTTAATCATTTATATATCTACCGTAATACGCCATCAATTAATAGAAATAATTTTGTAGATTAAGAAGATAATTCTAAGTACATATAATCATCACTGCAGTGTTCATTTATCGCTTTTATGGAAGTTTGTATTTGGTTCGTCCTGTGCTTTATCATTCAAAATATCAGAGTGTCAGTCTGCTGTGCCATCATTTGCCGGTTGAGAGAAGCGCTACGGTTATTGCACCAAAATCAATTTCTCAGCTGAATGGGTCGGTTATAGATTTAGTGACCATCATAATAAGATAGGATTAATCTTTGTTGTCCTAGATTTCCTCTTAAATTTCACACTTTAATTTTTACCATGAATTTGTGTTGCTTTTAGGAAATGATTAAACTATTTAAATTAATCTTCCTGGTCCATTACCTCACAGTGGATGTTAAAATGAACTAGGTTGTATGTTTATAAGCTCGATAATTATATCAAACAGATAAACTGTATTAAATCAATTTACAGGGACGACCAATACATACATTTGATGACAAAATTTATTGTTAGGTGCTTATATTATTTTGTGATAATTACTCGAGCTCAAAATAATGGTCAATGTCTGGAAGCGGGAGATACCATGCTATCCCTGGAGAAGAATATTTTTATCCCTGGTACGGATAATTTTTTCTCTTCTAGAAGGGACCGCGGTAGCTCAGTGGTGGATCGTCCACCTCTGGTGCATGGAGTCCCTGGTTTGATCTCAGCTCGCTCCAAGTGGGTTTGTGGTCGACAAACACAGTGTGAATGGGTTTTCTTGGAGATTTCCCATTTTCTCACACCCATTCATTCATCACTTCATTAATTTCTCATCACCACCATCTCCTTTAGCCTAGCCGCCATAATCCTGGGACGTAAAACTTAAAGATTTCATTTTAGTTTTCCTTTTCTAGATTTTTTTTTAATTATCTGAAGATAGAAACAGGAAACAACTTCTATTTTATGTAGGCAAACTAAATAACTCTTTTGTTTGAGTTATAACGGTTTATAAAACATGTTACTTCTCAAACTTTCTGCAGTCATTCACTTTTCCTTCTTGAAACATTTACCTATTCACGTGAAAAACACATTTTTTTACGCCGGAAGCAAGTTAAAGAGGCTCGAAGGCGGATGGAAAGGTCACCAAATATTTAGGTATCTAATTCCTAGAAAAGCAAGCTTGTGTGAGGTATCAGTGTTAAAACATCTACTCAAACGTGGGATTATTTATTATAGTTTTACCTACAAGCAACTATATATAATACAAAGTAAATAATACGGACAACAATACTTGATTTTATGTATAATATTTTTCCTAAGTGGAAATGAATTTCATCCATATAGATATGCATTCAGGCACCACACTCTGTTTAATTTTTCTTTCTCTTTTTCTCTTTCACACACACATATATAAAATTGGGTATGATTGTGTGTGGGAGAGAGAGAGAGAGAGACATAAAGAGAAATGTGGATGCATAGATATGTGGATGAAGTTCACCTCCCACTGAGAAAAATATTCAATTTGCCCACACACTAATCATAATAAATTCTTCATAATAATAATAGAGGAAGAATAATAACAAGAAGAAAAGTCAATAATGAACATTCAGAGAATAGTTTGAATTCAATGAATTATGCATTATGGATGTAGACGTTAATTAAAATTCATTTTTATAACACGAAAAGACAATTGCTGAACATTATTGAAGATTCCAAAGTTTTTTTAAAGTTTAATATCATACGTCCATTGCTTTGTTAGTTATTTTTAAGTTACATCTTTTTAACAACCGAAACTATCTATATAGGACGAAAACATACCTTATGACTCTGTCTGACTCGAATTACATGTTTTCTATCGGAAATCCAATCTGAACATATCGCGCCAAAAATGTTATTTAGATAAGATGAAGTAGGTTTTGTATTAACTAATGTACGAAGTCTACGTACAGATATGAAGATACTTTAAAGTTATACTCACTCCATCTTTGTAGTTTAAAGTTAGCTGATACGGTTAAAGTAACAGCTTAAAAGTTTCAAGAAACTGCACGTTAGATTGACAGCCGTTGGCTTCAAACTCTTTTTATAAACAAAAAGAAAAAAAAAACTCTACCATTATCTACATCCCTAGAGAAGGTACTTCTCCACATCCATGAAACGTTTTCTTCCTTTTCCTTTTTTTTTCTAAACAGAATGTTGTTTTATGGACATATGAGTGCTAAAAGTCTAGGCCACTCATTTGACCTGTTTATCTGACATTGAGAACACCTCTCGGCTGGAGTAGCATTGCAGGAAATTAAGAAGCTTCTTGGAGTGGAGAGAACGAGGTTGGAGAAAGTTGTAGATCAGTATTGCCAGTTTACAACTTATCATGTGTTCACAAGTCATGTATCTGCAAAACCATCAATGTTATTGTACAGGATTGGTTATGAATTGTGAATGAAATGAAATACTTTAGTTTAGCGTCACACGTTTATGCTTTTTAGGTTAAGGGATATGATGATCAAGGGAAATGACTGTTGGTCAAATAACTGGTGGAATGACAAAGTGGAAGGAAACGAGTATCCTGAGAAAACTCACGAACATGATGTTGTTCACCACAAACTTACTTGGCAAGGAATCGAACCAGGAGCCCTACGTACCATAGATAAGCACTCTACTACTGAGCGACCGTGCCCACCTTGGTTATGAATTGCTTAAGATTATGAACGGAAGAAGCACACGTTAAGCGGAGTTGAAAAACTGAACTAGAAAGTCGGACCGTATCAACATATGTCAGTCGAGAGATACCAAGAAAGAAATCCAGATCAAAAGGGAAGATTTATTGGCGGTAGAAGTGTACACGGAGACTGAAAAATTACTCTTGTTTACACAGGAAAACCGTAAGCCTTACTTGTTCTATTAGCGAACAAGGGAATTTAATAAAATTTAGATTCTGTCGGATTATATCGCAAATGAAACTTCTATATGATGTGTCACGTACAATAGTGCAAGTATCACGCAAACACTGATTACATCATTTTGCAGTATTCGTCGCAAAAGAGCTGGTATTTTGTTTCTTCATAAAATAGTAAATGGCAAATTAATCTCATTGCTTACTTCGCATAGTTAATTTCCTAGTAATTATTTACATGCAGTACACGCACTAGCAGTCTGTTTTATGTTCCAAATCATAGATCGGCAAGAATACGATGGTCGCCCATGTACAAACTTCTTACTGAATTCAACAAACTTCCACCTACCATAAATGTATTTACATCTGCAGTAATTATCCCATCTACGTTACGCAATGTTTATTTTTAAATATCGTCACGAAATGATTTGCTAATACGATTCTTCTTGATTTTCTGCGTTTTATATATTTATATGTTGCTCATTACTGTTGCTTACTTCAGTTCAACATGCTGTACTAGAAACTATGTAAATAAACACATAATTTCAGATATTACTATACTTTTTTTTTTTCAAATTATAAGAGTAAGAAAATTAAAATAGTTATTTATACAAATGAGAAATCGAAGAATTGTAAAATAAAGCAGAGCAAACCAAAATTCTTCGAACTACAACCAATACAAATAAATGCAATGTAAGTACCACAAATTACAAAGATAATATCAGGGTAAAAAAAAATATTAATATCAAAAAAGCATATTCTATTTGAAGATATTTAGTATTTATTATATTAACTAACTAATTCTTTGGCCTATGGAACCCGGAGGTTCATTGCCGCATTCAAAAAAAAAAAAAGCTCTGCACTGACGTCTATTTTTATCCAACTGGATCTAATTTCTACTTCGTATTCCTATTTCTGCGAGATCTATCTTAATATTGTCCTCCCATCTGCGCCTAGGTCTTCCTAATGATCGTTTTCCGATTGGTCTTCTAGTCAAGACTTTGAAAGCGTTTCTACTTTCTTCCATCCTAGCTACATGACCTGCCCACATAAGCCTTATGAATTTAGTAATTTCAAGTTATTATAATTGAATATTGTGTAATTTACAACAATTCCAATCCTATTATTTATCAGGGGAATCCCGACGAATTTTTCATGAAATTATCTCTAGTTCAAGCACCCATGTAACTAAGAATTCTTGCACACAATATTAGTAATTTTAAAAGCTGGGTTACTAGTCTTATCTTCGACATCCGTCTTTCTGAACAGAATATCTAAGACATGTTATATTACTGAACATGTTTATAATGACATTCTGCTGCGGTTTTATGAAGTAATCCCGACGTCAGTTGACTTCCAATTAATACGATGAACGGGATTTTAAAAAATGAAAGATTTCGTAAGGGAGGAGAAAAGGTATTCCCACACACAAATGAGGAACGACCGAACAGAAATTGTTGCTAATTTAATATAGGGTCTCCAACCATGATATATGTCCATGAGACCTTTATCTAGATGGCGTAAGTGGCAATACTTGACGCCATCCTTTCTTCACTGAATTTTTAGCTCTTGGCTCAGCTTTCTCTAGCGTCCACCTGCCTTCACGGAACAGCCTTTAAAACATGACAGAAAACAGTTCATTTTCTACTTTGTGGCGGTCAGCAAAGGAGGAAATATGGTACGTCTCAAAGCTCTAAGGTAATTACGCTTGCTACACAGGACAAGATGGGAGAAATGTGAGCTCCATCTCACAGGCAAGAGATTGATTCATTTTGTTTCAAGGGCGAGAAAACTTCAAAGTAGATTTTCGAACCTTGTTTGCTTCGAATACAATTATTATAGAAGAATAAACAAAATACTAGAATTTTATAATTTAATGACACTTTACATGAATTTACGTAACTTTGTTTCAAGATTTAGGAAAAAAATAAATATTCTTGAACTACATTTTGAATTTATCTGAAATGTAACTGCAAAACTGTGAGTGCAAAACTACAGACGAATATATGAATGTTCACTTCTAGTTCAAGTAAATAATTATGAAATACCAACAGCAGAGGATAGCAAAATCTCGAAAACAACGTATCTTTTAAAGGAACACATAAGCACGAGTTTATCTTGTTCCTAATGTCAGAATTATAGTGGATTTAATTCAGTTGTAAAGTCATATAGTTAACATTTAAGGTAGGGAACAGTCATGGAAGGATGAGTAAAATTGGTGCCCGGTAGACTTACGAGACTGCACGAAATTTTGGTTCTTCTCCGTGGGAATATGGTTAGTAAACGCGTTTTCAACATGGTAAACTAGGGTCAGATTTCCGGTAGAAATACGTGTAATTTAGATTCTACGTTAAACAATAGGTCTACGTCTGAGTGACGAAAAGTATGGTCGAACGTATTATTGATGTGTTTTAGAAACTATGTAAACTGAATACATATATGAATTTCAATGCATCAGGAATATATTATCGGATGCTATTTTACAAGTTAATAAATCTTATAACTGTATGAGAAAAGGAACTAATTAACTTAGCTTAGTTTTATTATTCGATTTAAAATATTGTAAATAAGTATTATGCAAACAAATTATTTCTACACAATTGATTGAGGAATCCAAATGAAAGAATAGTTGAGTAGTGTTGAGGATGACAATTACTTCTGAAAAAAACATTGAGAAGTCCCATGTGGATTCAGTGCAATAATACCTATATACAAATTGGTGAATACGACACACTCTGTTGGTTTAGCTGCAAGTGTTTGCATCTTTGGTTCCTAGTTCGATTAGCTTTGAGAGAGTCGTAAAATATGAATGCATTACTATGGTTCGGATTCCACCTTAAACTAAAAGTTCACATCTCAGATAGCCTCGGTGCTGAACTCCAGTCATCCAACAAGTAAACGATGAAATAGTGAGAATATCGCCGTCGACCCCAGTGTAAGCCAGAGCTCCAGTTTAGCTTACTATCGCTTTTGTTACTAGAAAGCTTTCATTGTCCAGAGCTGCGCTGTATAGTGCTGCTACTGTCAGTAGTAAACATAAATTGTCTAAAGTTAAGCACGAATTTTATTTAACTGGAGGTGCTGTTGTAGGCTATATCCTAACATCAACGGATAATTAATTATATATGTAATACAGTTTTCATTCGAGGTGGCACGGTGGTTCAGTGGTAAAGCAGCGATGGGTCACTGGTTCGATTCCGAACCATGTGATTTGTTATTAACAACATCGTGTCCGTTGATTTTCTTGGAGCTCTCAGTTTCCTCCCACATTTTCATTCCTTCACTTAGTTCCATAATCATTCTCTTTCATTATCATTTGTGTTACTTATCTTGTAGGACATAATTTTGGGACATTAAATTACTTGTTTTCCTTTTTTCATACTTTAATACAAAGTTTCGCAGCTTAGAATTGAGTTCATAATTAAAGCTCGTTTGGAAAGTTTATATTCGTTAAGGAGTTGGATGCCTTAAGTGGCATTGCTAATTCATTTGAATCGAGTAACAGAAAAAACAAATTACGCTGGAGACCGTGGACCAAAATGTATGGAAACATAGCAATACTGTGGTCAGTTTACGGTTGTTCAAAGAAAGTTACGTGAGTTTTAATGTCGACGACAAAATTTAAAAAAAAAAAAAATACAACTTCTAAACCTTTTCTTCCACAACTTGATCATGTGTGCAAGGTGTTTATTACTGTACAAATAGTACTCGTATAATGAGAGCTGTGACATTAAATAAAATTTAGCCGGTTAGTTACAATGATGTTCACATTATAGTTACTAAACCAGCCACTGACATTCGTTCAATGCTGGAGTAATATCATAAGATACTAACTTCTTAATCGAGTCTGTTCGACGGTCGTTAATTACTGTAGATATTTTAACATTTTTAAAAAGAAGTTTATTTGATTAACTTCGTATTAATTTTAGACAGCTTTTAGTGCTGAAACCGTTATTTTCTTTTATTGTTTTCAGAAATTTTTAGTATGCAGTCAAAATCATTTTGTAGTAGTATTTTGATAACAGATAACCAGATGATTGTCATATAACTATTCGAGGCATGCTATGCTACATTGCAATGTCTGACATTGTGATATTGCCATAAATGTTGTTTTCATTAGTTTCGTATGATACAACTATATTACGAGTATTAGAATGAAAATAATAACACATTTATAGACATTGCTTTCCAAAGCTGTTCAGTTGTATTTTTTTTAAATAAAAATATCCATTAACGTTAAATAAGTTTTATATATTAATGAAAACATGTGAGTTCGACATTAATACCAACATTTTCTATTATAATTCCTAAGATACTGAGGATCAGTCAATGACATAAGCATAATAAAATTTATGCACAGTTACTTTCTCTTAAATTAGCATTCTTAACATTATTACTGGTAACAACTTTATTCAATAGCGATATTATTTGAAAATACAATATTATTAACGTGTTCGTTAATTTAATACTAATATCTCTTTTAAATATTTCATAAATTCCAAGTACAACTGTGAGTACCAGGATGTCTCAGAAGTTCCCTGACATAAGGTAACTCCGTTATTAATAGAGTTACAACAAAACGTAAGAGGGGAAACTGTCTCCAAATATGATGTTTTCAATCTAAAGTGAAGAATATTTTTAAATCGAATGAGCCGATTGGGTTGTGCACTCTTTATGCTCCCAATATTAAATGTAAAATGAAAATGCAACGTTGCTATTTACCTGGACTCACAACATAAGTGAATGAAGTACTCTCTTTTACGCTAACTTAAGAGTAGGGTGAATGGGAGCATGCTTGAAATGAGGGCTGGCCGTCAACACGTTAGCGTAAAAGATAGTAACTTCATTCACTTATGTTGTGGGTAAAAGTACATGCCAACGTTGTATTTTCATTTAACGTTGTATTTTCATTTAAAGAGTGTAGAGCCCAATCGGCTCATCTGATTTTAAAAATTCCTTCACTTTAGATTGAAAACATCAAATTTGGAGATGGTTTCCCCTTTTACGTTTTGTTGTAACCCTATTAATAACAGCGTTACCCTATGTCAGAGGACTTTTGAGACACCCTGGATATACAGGATGACTGGTAATTCGATGCATTCTTTGCAAGAGGATTTTCTACAAGTACTTTGGAACATTTTCACCTATATGAGCCGGGGGTCGCAAATCAATAGTTTCCGCGTAATTGGCATATGTGTGATTTCTTTGGAATTTACCTTCTAACGAGAGGTGTACGAGAAACTTTTACCCTGACCCACTTCTACATACCGTACAACAACGAAATTTTACATCTGTAATCCTGAATACCTATGTAGGTTATGTAGTAATATATAGCTCGTAACCCTGCACCGTTGCTGTGTTATAGGTCCGAACGGATGACTGCATGGTTGGGAAGAGGTGGAATGAAGTTGGTGTGCGGTCAAAAGAAAACAGGAACTATGACGGATTTTATACCCAGGATCATGAACTTGTCTGGCCAAGCAGTGAACGGGTGCGTTGTATTCCAGGAGACGAATACAGTTTGTCAGCATGCCACGCTCTGGGATTTCACAGAATCCTGCATCACACGCAGCAGTGATACATAGTATATGCTGGTAATTGTGGTACTTAATTGCAAGTAGCCTGGAATGCCTGAAAAGCAAGTAGAAATACCCTATGCTGATTCCAAATAAGCATGATCATTACTTTGGTCCTTCTGTGAAATCCCAGAGCGTGGCATGCAGACAAAATGCATGACCTAAGTATGAAATCCGTCATAGTTCGCGGTTTCTCTTGACATCACACCCTTTTCATTTCCCAACCATGCAGCTATTTCCTACGGGTAAGTATTTCTGCGATATTGCCACGCTGCTTTCTGAGTTGCAGTAATGGATTTTGGACCACTACACCTTATTTTGCGTTCGAACCTATAAAACAGTAATGGTGCAGGATTACGAGCTATGTATTATTACATGACCTACATATGTATTTAGGAATACACATGTAAAATTTCATCGCTCTACGATAAGTGAAAGTGGGTCAGGATAAAACTTTCTCGCGTACCTCTCGTTAAAAGGTAAATTTCAAAGAAATCACACATGTGCCAATTACGCGGAAACTATTAATTTGCGGCCCCCGGTTCATATAGGTGAATATGTTCCAAAGTACTTGTAGAATATCCCGTTTCATTGAATGCATCGAATTACCAGTCACCCCATACACACACACACACACACACACACACACACACACACATATATATATATATATATATATATATATATATATATATATATATATATATATATATATATATATATATATATATATATATAAAATTTCTCATAGAACTTAAAAATCTAATGAGGAGAGCCTGCTACAGAATATAAATTATCTATACCATCACATCTACTATGAATATTTGTATAAAGAATGTAGCTTACGTCAAAAGTAGACCATAAAATCAATATTACAATACTTGTATGTTAGTAAATTGGTAGCCTATCCCTCAGGGTTTAAATTAAGATTGTAATTAACTTAATGACATGTAATGACTTCCTACGAGTGAAAACTCAGTTGTTCAGAACTTTAGTGGCTTTCAGTAATGTCATTTGTTTTCGAGATTAGGTTTGAAGAATGGTACTATTCAATAAGTAGTGGCAATGTTACTTCAAGAGACAAAATTGCTTATTTGTGGTGTCCCCACAAAACTTCTGTCAGACGCTAGAATTCATTGTAAAGTTGTAGAGTTCTTCGGTGTGACAGTTGGTGGTTTCAATCAAACCCGTTCAGCAGAAAGTCAGTTTATCGAATTCTATGAAGTGGAAATTTGTAAACTTCCTTGCAGATAACTTTTGCTACAGACTATTTCCTCTGCTTGAAGATATTACCTCAGTGTATATTTTACAACAATTTCAGTCACTTCATTTATTAGATTACAAACATATGCTTTTACTTGGAGCAACGTGATTTATTTAGGTTGATACGGACTCAAACTATTGTTTCTTCTACTGCAAAGTAATGTGTTTACCCAAATATAATACAGTAAGTTTAATCTAAGAACCTTTCTCGATCAATATATTGTTTCCTGAAACTATGTTAAACAATTATCTTAAACAATTAAACAATTATGTAATTAGTTTACATGTAACTAGTACTTACGAGAAAGCTACATCTCTGCATTTTACATTCTTACTTTGTTTTCCAGTTTTCTGTGTTAAAGCCCAGCATTTACTTCTAGATATGTAATGGTAGTCACGAGGTAAGAACTATATAATTCGAATTCGAGACGAGACAAGGAAATGACAATTCTCGTCTCGTGGGCTACATTTGTCACACCTAAGTCTAGATTTTAAACTCTTTCTGTATGATTCGTAGTATGAAAACGACAAATCCCTTAATTGATAGCAGATACAACGTAAGACCATCGTTTCAAGTCTTTACAATACAAGTAAAGTCCGAATATGAACATGGTTTAAATGAAAATCTTGCACTTTAATACGCTAAAATCGTACTCTTTATCTAATACAATTGATTACATGAATATATTAAGACTTTTTGGAATAGATGAGAAAGAATGAAGTTTCTAAGTTAGTTCCTTTTTATACTTTATTCAATAATTTAGGCTGTGACTATTTATACAAAACATGCTTTTATACTGGATATATAATGCACATTAGTTCAATGAATAGCATCATACTGAGATTATATCTTCCAATGCTCAGGTTGCTTTGTAATTATTTTTACATGATTTGTGTATTTAAAAAAAATTAAAATTCTATGCATTGTACAATTTGTAGATTCTCTTTTCACACAGGCAGATCATACGCCGATCTTTTGGGAATGGAAAGGAAATTCATGCAGTATCGTGGATTGTAAATCGACTAGAAGTTCTAATTTTGAGAATTCACACACCTATCCTGACTTATACTAGTCGTCGAAGGTTGTCACCGACGATGCCTGCCCAGAT
The DNA here is from genome assembly GCF_964235325.1 of Thermobia domestica. Classification (NCBI taxonomy): domain Eukaryota; kingdom Metazoa; phylum Arthropoda; class Insecta; order Zygentoma; family Lepismatidae; genus Thermobia; species Thermobia domestica. The sequence goes on along the minus strand of NC_137463.1, from coordinate 166,702,754 downwards.
ATTACCCAAAATCTCTATTGATGTCCATACACAATGATACCATGGGGATTTTCATCGGCTCACACATGACTATTCCGGCTATTGAATACACCCTCTCTCGTAAAATAGGCTTCACCTGTGAAAAGTATCGCGGCATGAAACTTCGGGTCGTGCAAACAGCGCTGCACTAGCCATTCACTAAACACCACACGGGGTGCGAAGTCTGTAGTGCTACGCACTGTTTTAGTGCTTATCGAAGGTTGTTCTGTCACACGATCAAGAACTTCTTCTTCAAGATCTGGAGTCCTGGTTGTTCGTTTCCTTCCGCGGTCGTGACATAACGGGAGCAAGTGTTCCGTTTTCCGTAAACGGCGAAATAGCCGTGGAAACATGGAGTACTGTTGATGTCTCCTGTTGGATACTTGTTGTGTAATAACCTTGCAGCTGCAAAAGTGTTTCCATTAGCTAGCTCATACACAAACACCATATCTGCAAGTTCTTCAAAAGTGAACTCCATTTCGCTCCCGCACTAATCCCGCTACCGACCAAAAGCACAGACAACGCACAGGTACAGATACTGAGAGACTACCCACGGAATAGAAACTCGCCTTCTTCAGTTTAGTGAACGAAACACTCGCCTGACAAACGAAGATGTCCATGAACTACGAGTATTGTAGTACAGCGAGCGTACAGCTATAGAGGCTCTTGTTGTTTCCTCTGTTGGTGTGCAGCAAACAAGGTATTGTATGATATTCAAGCAAGGACAAGTGTCGAATGACGCTTTTAACAAGATGAAACGTGTTTTGTTGTGGGTTACTAAATAGCTATTTCAAGAAACAATTTATGCAAGATTGCGTGTGGAACATTGTATTTGCCACAGCGTCGCGAAAGAGGAAAGAAACGAAATTTGAGGCTATTGAAAGTCAGGTCTGCTGATATTGACAATAATTGGTGGAATAGAGAACACTAGAAGAAACCCGGAGACATCAGTACAACGATGTCGTCGAACACGAAACCTTACATGATTTGGAATCGACTCCAGGACTCCTGGATTCAGATCTGAGTGCTTTACCACGCAACCACGACACATCAAGGATGATATTAATAGGCAATGTTTACACATGAACAATGTTCGAGCTGTGGGGTATAGGAGCTCTCGTGTGGTTAGTGGTGGCCAAGTCTAGTAAACCACTGATGATGATGATGATAACTCCATTTGTACTATCGGTAGCTAGTGCAACCTACTTCGACCTAGTGCAGCCATGTCTTTCCCAAACAAATACCACCGTGTACATCATGTATTTATGTTGTCCACTACCGATATTTTCAACGGATCTACGTGCGAGAATTACAACTCAGCTTCCACATCGGATATTTGCTTCCGACACGAAGAGTATGTCCATTTCCTGTGAACATACCCTTATGCCGCCACTGTTCCTAATCGATTTGTACCAAAATTGAATCTCGAGGTCAAATAATGTTCTATTTCCTTTAGAGATGCAAAAAAGCCGGCTTTTTTGAATCGATGGTTTTTTGCACATAAAAAGCCGGCTTTTTTTTAAAAAAAAACGAGAATTTTGGAAATTTTGGCTTTTTTCATTTTCATGATTTTTCTATTTGAATAGCTTTCTTATAGTATACTCTAAAGTTAAATAATGACCTAAATACCATATTTTGTTCTGGAATTCACCATCATGATGGATGGAGCAAATGTTTTATGAATTAAAGTAAACGTACAGTACGTAGTATTTGAGGGCAATTGCAGAGAATATTTAACTTTATTTTAGTTTCTGAGTTATCGACACTTTTTTTCTTCTCTACGTCATTTCTATTTAGTCATCCGTGTTACATTTCTTAGAGATTAGTAGCTCTACTCTAGCTTCTAGCACATAAGTTAAACTTATGTTTTTCAATATATCCGTCAGAGCGTAAGTTTGTCAGTATATCTGTCAGAGCGTACTTCCACATTTTTGTTATACTGTAGATGTGCAGTGATTTAGCAATAATTTTCTTGATACAACCTTGAATACAGTTTTATAGAAATAATCAGTAGCGGATTCCGAAAAGTATTTTGGGTGGTGTTTCTCTGCTTAATGTTTCGTTTTTTCTAAAATTTCCTAATTTTTATTTGGGAGGAGCTTGAAGTTTATGAGTATAGGCATAACTAATATTTCGTTTTGTTTGTATTCAGCAATAATCTTCCGGGTACAGCCTTGAAGACCATTTTATACTGAATCAGTGGCGGATTTAGAAAAGTATTTTGGGAGGGTTTTTCCATATTAATGTTTAGTTTTTCTAAAAATACCTAATTTTTATTTGAGGAGAGCTTGAAGTTTACGAGTAAAGGCATAACAAATATTTCGATTGTTTTAGAAATTCCGTAATTTCAGGGTAAAGGCTTAAATCTGTAAGACATCCCCACTCTACCCCTTCGCAAATCCGTCACTGCTGGTAATTAGTAATAACGACGATTTAAAAACGATAAAGGAAGTCGGCCAGGACTCACAATACACGCACTATCTCTACATTCACAGATGTAATTAAGAAAAACTTTTGTCAAAATGCTCGAATTCGGGGTTGAATTCCGGACTTCCTGATAGAAGTGCAAAAACTAACCACTCACTGATGGTTGTTGTGCGGTTGTGCTTAACTTAAATATATTATCTCTCTCTCTATGGCTTTAGGAATCCGAAGGTTCAATGCCGCGTTCACAAAAGCTCTCCGCAGACTTCTATCCTTAGCCAACTGGATTCAATTTTTACTTTGTATTCCTATTTCTGTGAGATCCATCTTAAAATTGTCCTCCCATCTGCCCCTAGGTTTTCCTAATGAACGTTTACCGATTGGATTTTCAGTTAAAACTTTGAAAGAGTTCCTACTTCTTCCATTCCGGCTGCATGAACTGCCCACCTGAGCCTCCTAGACTTGATGACCGTATAAATTATGCAGTTCTTCGTTATGAAGTTTCCCCCATTCCCTTTCCTCTTGTGTCCGAATATTCGTCTCAGGATTTTATTTTCAAATACTTTCAGTCTGCGTTCTTCCCTCATCGCAAGCGACCATGTTTCACAACTATACAGAACAACAGGCATGATTATCGTTTTATATATTTTAAGCTTTAAATTCCTCAACAGAATTCGCGACGACAAAATATTTTGAACTGAATAATAACACGAATTTCCTGATTTCAGTCGACATTTAATTTCTTTGTGGATATGATTTTGGTCTGGTAATAGTGATCCTAGATATTTGAAAGTATCCAATATTATTTGATATTTTAACGCATTCATAATTTTCCGTATTACGATCCCGGTGAACTTCCATGTATTTAGTTTTCTCAGCATTTACTTCTAAATCAATGTCGCTGCAAGCGTTTAGTAAGGTCTGTGCATTTCTTTCTATTGTTTTCATATCATCCCCTATTAAAAATTTACATCATCAGCATACACCATAACCTGGTGAATACCATTCAGCTCTAGTGCCTGGTTGCTATCTTTAATTTTCCTTATAGCGTACTCCGGAACAATGCTGAATAATAACGACGATAACGCATCTCCTTGTTTCAGACCATTCTCGACGTTGAAGCTCATGGACAAGAATTTTTCTACTTGGACTTTACTCTGGGATTCATTTAAACAGACTTTAATTAATCTAACTAGCTTTTTCGGTATTCCAAATTCTGTAAGAATTGTACAATACTTCCCTCCTATCCGAGTTATAAACCTTTTTAAAATCAATAAACAGCTGATGTACTGGGTAATATATTTCCATTTCTTTTCGAGTATTTATCGAATAGTAAATATCTGGTCCATAGTTGATCGTTTTCCCTAAATCCACACTGATAATCTCCAATAATTCATCTGCGTATGGAATCAATCTTGTTAATATAATGTCAAGAGAAATCCTCGCTAATTATTACAATAAGTTTTGTCGCCTTTCTTGTGAATTGAAACAATGATTGATTCTTACCACTCTTCTTAAATATATTCCATAGTTTTCTTTTTTGAAAGAAAAGGGTTGAATTCCTGTCGTTTAAAATTCAGAAACCTTCGGACTGAGTAAACCGTGATGGTTATAAGCCTATCAGATGTACGGTCTATTATGCATATGATCCATGAACAGAAAATTCGGTACTTGCCCGATTCTAAACAAGCTTAAGGAACAGATAGTGCATTATAGAATTCGGAATTTTACCGATTTTGCAGATCCGAAGTACCTGATAACCTGATAGGTGGTAACAGATTATTACGTATGTGATCAATGAATGAAAAATTTGTTCGAAACATTCATACAATGATATGAAAGTTAAAACTTTGTATGCGCCCTTATTGTTTACCTTAACCATTTGCAAGGGAATATTAGTTATTGTTAATATTGCATTCATGCCATTATTTCTGTTATTTCATTATGTAATTTAATGTTGGGTTATATTTAATCTGCGCCACCGGTGTACTGGCGTTAATGGCCAAGAAATTATAGCCAGTTATCTTTGTTTTCTTCTGGTTAATTGATATTTTCTGCTGTTTTTACAATAAGTGATTGAAATAGAAATAACTATGTATATAGTAGTGTTGATCAAGAGAAGAAAACATGAATTTGACGTAGTGGTTTCTGTTTATAAATAATATCTTTCACACCAGGATGAATAGAACATCTTAGAAGTTAATTACAAATAACAATTCGGATGCCTGTACAGATATGATAGTGTAGTCGTTTTATTATTATTGTGTATGCCATGTCAAATGATTAGGTTTGCTTCCTGTGATTAAATGATTATCCTTCTGCTATTGCAAAACTAAGTCACTAAAAGTAATATAAATGTTATTGATATACATATATATGATGAAATACGACGATTTAAAAGGACTAAATATGCATTGGAATACGAAGATATTAGTAAGTAAATGTTAATTATGTGTATTGGTGGATAAAACAGGAATGCTATTACGTACATAACTCACATGTTAATGTTGATGAATTTGGATATATGGATGTGTACACTATCATAATCACACTGGCATAACCGTCTTGATTGTAACCGATATGATGAGACGACAACTGTTTATTTGCTATATACAGTAACAGAATTAAAACTAGTCAACATTCTACAGTTGTGTTTAATTCCTATTCTCATCTTATGGAACGCACTGTGTATTCATTCCTGATGTACTTTATTCAATTCTAGTTTCCTATTTCCTTTCCTTGTTAGCCTGTCCTACGTTGGCAACGAACCAGCTCTCGGAAGTCCGATGTTCTAATGTTAACCGAGCGATATTTCTAGCTGATCATACAATAAGCAAAACGTATTGTAGGATTGCCTGCACCGTACCAGAACGGTGTAAGAAAGGATACTACAATTCAAAAATGTGCAGAACCACCCGAAACCAAGCTCTTAATGTGCAACCTTTCAGATTATAATATAAATGTATTTCTCTCATGTTTTATTTTATTTTGTTTCAAAAAGAGGACGTGTGATATTTTGAAGTAAAAATACTACATACAATTTTGCTAGTTATTTGTGTATCATTTTGTAAAGTAAAAGTACTTACTTTTGTGTATAAGTGGTTAAAAAATTATTACATTTATTGGTTAATCCTTAGGAATTCATAATGTAAATATGTTAAGAATTTTTAAAAAAGTCTTTTCGAAATTCATGGTTTATTTTAGGTTTTATATTATTACCTACATCAACCACTAATTAAATGAGCTTTTGTGCTGTAGAGAGGCGAAACAAAGTCTGCTTTATCAATTTAAAGCAAAATTTTGAAAAAAGCTCAAAATTTCCCAAGTAAAAAAGCGAAGCTGAAAAAAACGAGTTTTTTTCAAAAAAGCCGTTTTTCTTCCGAGCCCTTGCATCTCTAATTTCCTTTGACCCGACCTTTCTCCGATAATTCGTTCTCTAGTTCTATTCATTTTTGTTCTATTTTGGTACATTTTCGGCGTGCTATAGCTCAAAACTGACGCTTTTCGGATAATAACTTCTCATCTTAAATCACTTCTTTTGTCATTCTCCATTATCTCTTGAAGTTTGACCCATCATCAAAGGTATATTCTGTACAACAAATATGTATGTGTCATTCTTTTTACCATTTTCCTTAAGATGTAGTATCTTCTCATGCTCAAAGCAGGACTTGTGAAATAGTTTTTTGTAAAATAAAATAATGCAAATTTCACCTTCAACTAAGTACAATAATTACTTAAATATTGGAGATTCTACAATCTGGAAGAGGCCGCGGTAATTCAATGGAAGGGTGCGTGAGGTTTCTGTTTCGATGCAAGCTCATGCCAAATGGGATTAGTGTTGGAGAATCAACGTATGTATGTGTTTTGTTCGGGATCTTCCGTTATTTTACATTCTCTTTATTCCATCATTTCTACCATTCTATCATTCATCTCTCCTTTAGCCTGCACGATGTAACATTGGGTAGATCTTTATCGTCTGCAAAACTTGAATTGTTTATTACCCAAAATCATAATTACAGTATAAGTCAGTGTCAGCTTTCTCAATATTCCTCTGTTCTAGGTTATATTACTTAAAGCCTCTTGCGAACTGAAATACTATATTATTTTATTACTACAGGAGATGTTGAAAGTGCTAATTATTTTATTAAGGCATCCTCAGTTCTCTTGAACAGGTTATTGAACACACTATGCAGCTTAGTCACAGCTGTTTCGTGATTCCCGTTCGATGTTCAATTTCAAGCTGTCAACAATTCGTGAGCAAGTTTTAAATCATATATACTGTATACATGACAGTTGAGGAAAAAAGGAAGAAAGCATCAAAGAAATTTGGAATGTAATCCTGAGGCTCAAAAGTAAAGCTCACAGTAATTGTATGTGTTTTATATAACGAGTCGGGTATTCAAAAAGGACTCCGCTCAGAGCTTATGAAAATCCGGTTTCCGTTAAATTGTTTGTATTGCAGTATGGTGTGTATTTCGGTCTCCTAATGAAAAGTCTCAATAGGCACGAAGCCCGAGAACCCCACGTGTTTGAGATATCCGCTGATTATTATCGTCACAGGAAGCCATATGCTTCCTCGTAATCTGAAAATAATAGTTAGGCAGACATTTTATCTATGAAGTATAGAAGAGTCTCACTAGGGTATACTAAGGTTTAGGGGGTCACTGATTCCGAATTTGAGGTAGGTTAACCCCCATCACGTTAGGTTCAAGATCTTTTGAAGGTGAAATCGAGAAGGAACGTTGCAAAAATCTGTACAAAAAGACATAATTTTTTGTTTTGAGTCGCTGGATCTTATTATGCCATTTTTTTGACCTGACAATGTCATGTTAATATCACTGCAGGGTCATTTCAAAGTTAAACTTCAAACACTGTCGGAAAATCTGAAAAATCGTAGATGTGGTTTTAGTGTAGCTGAAGAAAACTTTCGAAGAATCGCAATCACTCCTACTCCAAGGTTTTCAGATCACTGACTAAAAAACTGTTTTTTACTTTTAACGAGTGCAGGACCCTCATAGAGGCCCCTCCCCTGCAAGTTCTTTTTGACTTCGCTCGTTTGTACGGATGGAAACGGTTAAGTGTGTCTTCAGATTGTAAAAAAAAATGTTTCTCAGTCGGTGTGTGTTGCGACCGCAGTGCCTTCTACGTGTGTGTTAGAAGCAGGATTTAGAGCAATCCAGTCTAACTGCAGCTGCGTTCACTATTGTTGCCGATCAAGTATTTGTTGAAATGATAAAAAAAAGTAGCAGCTATAGCAGACGAATTAAACAACGTAAGAACTCGGATATGAACCACCCGATCGATCTCAATCTAGTTTTCAACAAACTGTAAAGCTTTTTATCATTTCAACTTGACAGTAGTACTTGGGGAAGGGGCGGAGAGGGAGAGGTGTATATGTAACAATGAATAAAACTTCGTAACTCTTGAACCACCGGACCGATCTCGATCAAATTTTCAACATACATGAATGAGGTTCGGGGCTGAGATGACTTTTATTATTTTAGCTTGACGGTGCAATGTAGAGGAGGAGAGGGATGTATATATATATATATATATATATATATATATATATATATATATATATATATATATATATATACAGTATATACAGGGTGTATCAGACCAACAGTCTCAGGCATTTATTTCTACTCGTTGTGCACGTAGTCACTTCAAACAAAAAATTGAATCACCAAATCGTATGTGAAGAATCAAATGGTGATGCTTCCATATCCAGTAGCATAGCGGTAATAACTCTACGAGGGGTCAATTCCAAAATTTCACATGAAAAGTTGCATCAATTTCGATTTCTTTGGAAGGATTATTGGAAAAGGAACAACTTTTACACAAAACACCTTGCACTGGGTTCTACGGTTTGGCATCTACGTCTGTGATTGGGCGTTGAATTGCTACTATCAGATCACCCATCTCAGGCTTTTTCTTGGCTCGTATTGCACGTAGATACTTAAAACAAAAACCTGTCTGACCAAATCGTATGTGATGAATCAAATTGTGATTCTTCCGTATGTAGTGGTGTAGCGGGTATATCTCCAGGAAGTCAACTACAACATTTTAAATTGAAAATTGTGCCAATTTCGATTTCTTTATAAGTACTATTGAAAAAGAAACAACTTTTAAACGAAACACTTTTTGTTAAATTCTACGGTTTGGCATCTACGTCTATTATTTGTTGCTGAATTCGTACTTTCAGGCCAGCAGTCTCAAGCATTTTTCTCTACACGTAGTGCACTATAAACTCGAAACAAAAAATTGGGTGACCAAATGGTATGTGAAGAACAAAATGTATTCTAACATTTTTTCTATCAAATAGTACTGTTGTTGAAAACTGTGTACAACATTCAGTATCAAACGTTACGAAGTATCTGTTCACGTATCAACGAAAGCAGCATTACAGGAGAGTACATAGTTTAAATTCCGCGGTGAGAACTAATTTAAAATAGAAAAATAGAGCAGTACTCTTTGGTTTTAAGTAAAACTATGTATGAAACAAATTTTGAAACGAAGTCCCGACAATAAAATATGCAAAAAACTAAAGTTTCAAACTTATGAGATCCCTGTCACTCTTCTGGGCTTCTTACGGACTACTAACATAAACATGTTAATAGAAATCACTTTCCGTACCTCATTGTACAAATAATTTTTCAAGAATATTACAAATAAACGAACTGAAGATAATAAATAAAATAAATAGCGTGAACTTCAAGTTCTGAACATTCTCACCAAAATATCGTACTTGGAATAAAAACTAACAACAAATATTCAAAGGATCGTCCAGCATCTGCGATACATATGCGAATGCGTACCGCGACATTGTTGACTGCATTTAACACTTTATTTCCACTTAGTCCATGCAGACACTAGGACTCTCTCCATCATGTCCTCCCTTATAGTAGGACACTCTTGTTAAACCAGTTCCTTGACACATCTCCAAAATAAAAAAAAATAATGAGAATGGTCAGGTCCGAAGAACCAGCTGGCCACTTATCTAGGAGTCCTTTTCCAATCCTCCTGTTTGGTAATAAACAAGCAACAATTTGTTTGCCGACTCTTGCAAAATTTGCAGGGCAACCGTCTCGTTATAGCCACATGTTTCACGACTTGCTAGTGGGGCGTCTTTCACGAGCTCACAAAGAACATCTGACAAACAATTTACGTATTCTACTCCTATTAAAGTACCGTCGAAGAAATAGGGATAAATTGTTTAGCCTTCCGCTATATCAACACACGAAAAATTTCAGATTGAAAGATATAATCCCCTAGCCGATATAATCTGCTAGAGTGGTGATTTAAAAATATCTCCCTTACTCATATTGTTTCAGGATATACTGTAGCTATTGATTACATCTTTGCTCATTCCAGCCTCCAGAGTAGGTAGTTATAGAAATACTCCTTTCCTCATTGCAGCTTGAGGGGTTGGATTTAAGGACATCTAAGTGACACAAGAAGGTCTCAGGATATAATTTAGGAAGGTTAGCGATCAGCAACTTAACTGATGCTTGTGTCCACTTGAGGTTATCTTTTATGGATGTCCTCTGAAGGAGAGTACCGTGAGAAGAGGCCCGGTCATCTTTGATTTTCTTCGGAACCAACTTCGTGTTCCTGGTATCCTTCCATCGCCTGCTTTTGATTATGTTTAGAACACAATAACACGTGCTAGTGAATGAAGCATGTTTTATAGTAGTTGCTTACACGTGATGGTACAGAACTTTACAGCCCTCTCAACAGGAACAGAATAATCCACAAGATTGGTTTTTGAAAAGCAAAATAATTGCACTAGAATCTTTGTTGAAAAGATTCTAATTTCATACCAAAATCCTTGATATGTGACCGTAAGCAAGAACAGAAGCCAATAAAACTTCAAAATTCTCTTTGTGACAATATCTTGATATCTCTAATTTTTTTGCTATTGATGGAGAGGTTTTAATGAAATTTGTTGATACTAAATATTCGAGGACATTCAGCTCTGAGTAAAATAAATTTGTCTTCTTAGGTGAAGCAGGAAAATTTCGTATTTTTGAAATAACAATTATAAATCCGATAGCTATTGTTGAAAAGTGTAGCCTCCCAGCACGATGTCATCGGGAAAAATGTTATCCTATTCGTTAATCTATTCAAAATCATGATAGTAGGAATTGAGAGATGACCGCTAGATTTGTGACCCATCACGCTATGAAAAATTCGTAGATTTTCATGTATGATTGACCTCGAAGGTCATGTGTCGACCACTTTTTTGATGGAGCAAGATTTGGTGTTAGCTATACGAGAGATCTAAAATCGCTAAGTTTTTGCCTTTCAAAGCGTTTAACACATTCACATTTGACTGGAATGGCACCGACAGGTATTTAATGTACGCTACAAATTCAAGACAGTTCTAAACTCGTTCGTATTTGGTTTCTTGACAGAAATCTGTGGCGAGGCGAAGCTTTTACCGTCTGTGGATAGTATAATTGTAGCATTAATGAGTTTCTGAATCTGTCTGCTTGATCTTGAACATGCATAGGAACAGGGAGATTTGTCATGGATTCTTGTTTTGTGAACGTATCCCCTAAAATGCCCAATGCCGTCTAGAGGGTATGGAAAAACACTTTTATACTTGTATAATAACTCGTGAATGGCCTATTTCTGCGACTAGTCTAAATTATGATTAATTTCAAAAATATTAATTTTTAATTTTTTCATACCTCAATCGCTGGTCAACCTGCTCTTTTTTATACAATTCGATTTCGTTCTATAGAGGTCGCTACCATTGTTGCAAAAGAATAGTCGTGACATATCTTAACATCCACCACTGGTGTATTCCTAATGTTACAGAATAACTATTTGGATTCAAAATTGACAATTAGGTTGTTTACGTCTATCCTTTGTTCAAGAGTTTGTAGTTCGTATTTGTCAAGGATATAGTGAAAAATGATACGAACAAAGATGAAAATTATCAATCTATCTTTTTGCTATCACCAGAATAAATGTGGAGACAAGTGGAAGTAACGTACTCCGCTTGTCGATGCTTTCCTTTTTCTCTTCCGGTAATGTTGGCTTCTTATGATTTATACAGGGAGATAAGATTCTTTCTTAAATCGATTGTAATATGGGTTCCGCGGGCACTATGTGATAGAGCGTTCACCTTTGGCGCATGGGGTCCATGGTTCGAGCCGAGCTTGCATCAAGTGAACTTCCTGGTGGACAAACACCGTATGCGTGGGTTTCCTCGGGCTTTTCCGTTTCCTCTCATTTTCTTCATTCCAACATTTCATCATTTCTCATCATCACCAGCTCCTTTAGCCTACCCGGCATAATCGTGTTACGTAAAACTTAAAGATTTCGTTTAATTTAATTTCGACTGTAACATTTAAGGGTTTAAGCAAGTCTAAAGAAAAAATGAATTGAATACATGATTTCTTTCTTATACGAAAGTATTGAGAAAATGCCGTTTGCCCAACTTGAATTTAATCAATGCTATGTACTTCAAGTTAATAATTTTATTTGATATAACTAACGACTGTTTTATGTGGTATTAATTGAACACCAGGAAGTAAATTTTCGAACGGCCCTATGGAAAAGCTGGATCCGGTGTCTACTAGAACTATTTACCTGCCTAATTTACTTATTATTTATAAGCTTTGTTCTATTATTAGATTTACCTGATTTTGACTCCTGGGCCCCTTTACAACGAGCAACCCTACTAGATGTCTCTGACATTTAATGCATGTAGAAGCACCGTGCCCATGCTTTCGGCAGGCCAGTATTTGATATTCTGTTGGTGGGGTTTGTTTGAGGTATTGTGTAGTCGCCTGTTTCCCTCTATACATGATCCACTTCTGATTGTTTCTATTTCGTCGCTTATTCCCTTAATTCCTGTTTCTATTTTCAGTTACGTAAATTAGTCTGAGTAGTCTAGGACCTTCCATTTTATTGGCCACTGAAGATAAATGATTTTAAACAGTAGTTTCCTGTTGGTGTAAAGATTCCACGTGGTTGAGGTTAGATTTCTGATGTTCTTTCTCTAGTTATGGAAGCGATATTGAAGTATGTAATGGCTGAGACGAACGATTACATTGAGAACTAGGATTGTGTTTAGGCGCTGCTGGATGACATTAACTTTATCCTGTAATGATTTAAGGGAATGAAGAAGTACGTTTATGTATATACAACTGCAGTACGAGCATCAAGTTTCCGAATTGATTTGTTTGCAACGGAGGAACGAAAACAGTGCCCAGAACAAATATGTTTTTCAAGTGGCTAGTGCAAATTTCAGTAGTCGAACAGCACCAGAGCTACACGTAATGCATTACTATAATTATTATTATGGAATACAATGTTGAAATTAAGTTTTGTTTTCTAAAGTTGGGAAAGTTAACTACGAAAACTCATACGTAGTTATATAAAGCTTATATGAAGCATTGTGTAGCGCTTAAGTTTCGGAATACTTTCGTAAGGGCAATGAGTCTAAAGGACGAGGGTAAGACAGAAAACAGAATGATCAATGACGCACATGTAGAAGCCACGATTAAGTTTTGTTGATTAGTAATTTTGGGTTCTAATGGTCTCATTCTTCTATTATTAAATTAACAGTTGAACTTTCTGTGTGTAAATATATGATTTTCATGGAGAGATGAATGCAGAAAAAGTACTGTAAGAGTACTGTAAAAATGTCAGAACATACCGACAAAAAATTATAAAACGTGAAGGCACATGATTATTGCTACCATTCGCATTAAAATGGACAACATCGCATATTAGCGTAAGCTGTGGTTTGTTTCTTGGGTTCTACGATTAAAACAGTGAAACAGACAAATTGATTCTATTTAACCAAAGGTATTATAATATGCCAGAGAAACAAACATTTTAACAGTAATGCAAAATTATGTCGTTGAATAGTATAGTACTCTCTTCATTTGTGTATTGTTGCTAAGTGTTTACGGAAATATCATAATAGCGTCCTAACATTTTAAAATGATCCCTTCTTTGTAAATTTTAAACTTATAGTTTTCTTTCTTTTATTAGTATATTCTACCATGTTTTGCAATATTTTTGCCGTTTAGTACTTGATTTTCGACGTTATGACAAAAATATTAAGTTCGATGGTAGAAACAGTGTCTCTCGTTTCAGTATTTCTCGAACGCGTATAATATTTTCCTCCCGCTGGACTAATAGCTAGTGCCTGACTCTGTCATATGGCCTCATGGAAACATTAATAAAATGTGAACTATTACTGTAGTTTGGATTCCACCTTAAGCTATAGGTCTTCGCCTCATACAGCCTTGGTGCTGAAAGGAAACGCTAACTTTCATCGAACAAACAAACAAACAGATATAACCGTAATTTAGTCTCTCTATTCTATTTCAAAATGAAATTAAATCTTACAGTTTAACGTCCCACGTTTATGCCTTTTAGGTTAAGGGGGGCGATGTTTAAGGGAAGTGAATGATGATGGAGGAATTAGTGTAATGAGAATGTCTGTGGAAATGGGAGTACTCTGAGAAAACCAATGGGCAGCATGTTGTCCGCCACAAACTAACTTGGCCGGGGATTGAACGATTGCGCTATTCCATTTGAAACGAAATAAAATTTCTAATTTTACGTCCCATGCTTGTTCTCTATAGGTTAAAATAGACGGATGATTGATGAGGCTGAATGATTATGAATTAATTAGTGGAAGGAAAATATACAAGAAAGCTGGAGGAATCAATAAAACCAAGAAAACCAATCCATGTGTTTCATTTGCTACAAAGTTAAATAGTGTTTACAGCAGTTGCTCTAATCGCATTGCTCACATTTACTCACTGAACTTGCTTTATACACATTTTACACACAATATTCTTGTTTGTTTGTTAGTATTTTTGTTAAAGTTACTGGTCTTGCAAATGCCCAGTTGGTTTGGGTGCTCACTTCTACGCGTCAAGTCAGGGTCGAGATATTGCATTATGATGCCGCTGGGAACGTAGCTCTATCGCCGACGGAACTTTTGAAACGTATCAGGAAAGTAGCCTCAATACTAAAGTAGATATAAATGCATACTCGCTTTTCCTATGGCCCAGCTCGCACACGCCTTTGTAGGGTGCACAAACAGGTGTGTGTATGTTTTATACATGTATGTCTACGTTATCTACTTTATTCCCTTTCCCTTTCATCGAAAGCATCAAATAGTGGAATAGTTCCTCAAGTTCCTGGCTTGTAGGTTTGAGCCAGGATTCTTTCGTTGTAGAATATTTTCAAGATTTAGAAACGCTACTGGATGTCAGCTTTGGATACGCTTTATAGTGAATGACGACCAGTTGCCGGCCATGGAAGTAGAAGATGGCCCGATATTAGAGTATTGTTGAACTTACAAGTTTGCAGCTAGGACATTAAGTTGTTGTGTACATCTAGCCCGTGTCCTATGGTTTTTAGGATGTACTCTACAACAACATCAAAGCAAATACCCTAATCTAGCTTCATTGAAATACACACAAGATGCTGGTAATCGTAATGTAAACAACGACGGAAATGAAGATGAAATGCTGGAGGTTAATGTTCAAGAATGATGAGATGTTAGTTGCAGAACAAATATTTATTAGAGAAGAGGACACTGCAAATGACTGACTGGAAAACAAATTCGATTAACACCGACCTCGGATTCGGAATCACCCACCCTAAAAACCTGTTTACTTTTTTTTTCAAATTTTTCCAACGATTTGTCAAGTTTGATCTTGAAACGACAGTGCAATGACATTGACATGACATTAACGGGTCAAGAACATGACATTAACGGGGCAATGACATTGACATGGCATATTAGGATCCAGCGACTCAAAAAAAAAAACATTTTATATACTTTTTGTTGAGATTTTTGCAACGTTCCTTCTGGATTTGATCTTCAAAAGACCTTGAATCTGACGTGCTGTGGGTTAACCAACCTTGAATTCGGGATCAGCGACCCCCTAAGCCTTAGTATATCCTAGTGAGACTCTTCTATACTTCATAGATAAAATTTCTGCCAAACTAATATTTTCAGATTACGAGGAAGCATATGCCTTCAAGTGACGATAATAAACAGTGGATATCTCAACAACGTGGGGTTCTCGGGCTTCGTGCCCATTGAGACATTTCATCAGGGGACCAAAATACACACCATACTGCAATACAAGCAATTTAACGGAAACCGGATTTCCATAAGCTCTGAGCATCGTCCTTTCACTACTTCATGTTTTTCAAAGTCTTTTGTAATTGTCTATATTTGTTTGATTTTCCATATTACATTTTTGACTGTGTATTTTTCCTTTCCAAAGTAATTAAGTGTTGGAAACTTGGTATTATTCTATCCCCTACTCTGGTACTATATTCTTGTATTCACAACTTTAAGAATAAAATCTTTATTACACTATCAAATTTCTCTGTCAGCTGTTACAGCTAGTACAAAGTATTATTTGAGACATTAGTATGCTCTGAGTAGAAACCGCATTCTTATCCTTACTAATATATTTTCTGGTAAAATGTGTACATCATACAGTAGAGTTGGTATCTGAAATCTAAGATTGAGGTTGTCAGTAACACGTTTTCCGCATTCAGATTTATTTTCTTCATTGTGATTTCCCAGAACTTAAATATCCGTTTCACATCCCTCTGAATGTGAATCGATTTGACTAGACTTACAAATGATGTGCAATGAATTTTATGGTTCAAGGTTTCAAATGCAGATGTTCTCTGACAATAAATGCTTACCATCTGTATATATTCCAAGCGCGATATGAAACAATGATACTTTCATTATTATTATTATTATTATTATTATTATTATTATTATTATTATTATTATTATTATTAGTAGTAGTAGTAGTAATGACCTTTTGCAGCATATAGAATGATGCGGATAAATATTTGTTTAATGCGCGGAATAAACAGGGTGTCTCAAACGTCCCTTATTACCCCTATTAAAATCCAAATGGGTATACTTTCAGCGAATTTGATGTGGTAGGTGAACTTAAGGATTAGGGGGACACTTTCTGGCGTAGGGTACCCGGACGGCCGCCATCTTGGTGCCGCCATCTTGAATTTAACTTTTTTTATTACAAACGCTACGTGGGTCATGTGATACATGATCATAGGCTAAAATTTCACCAGAAAACCGAATCTGAAGTCAAAATGCATTTATCTTTATGTTGTAAACAGTTATCCGCAATTGCAGGTGTGAATTTCGTATTACATAATGTGCTCAATATGTTGTCCGTGCTGCGCAATGCACGTGTTCAGACGCTTCTTCCAATTGCTATGGGCACGTATTAAGGTTTCTGGGGATATTTGTTCACAGGCAGCCATGATACGTTGTTCCAGATGGCGAACATCGCGAATTTTCACAGCATACACCATAGCCTTCACATGTCCCCACAGGTAAAAGTCAAGAGGAGTTAAGTCTGGTGATCGGGCAGGCCATTCCACTGGTCCACGTCGACCAATCCACGTCCCAGGAAATTGTTCATCCAGGAACTGACGCACCTGGGTGCCATAATGGGGAGGTGCACCATCTTGTTGGAAGAACCTGGGGAAGGTACCATCCTTGGACATCAGAGCCGGCATTATGTTTTCCTGCAACAACGCGAGATATCGGTCTGCATTTAACGTTCCTGGAATGAAAAACGGATCGACGATCTTTGTTCCCCATATGTCTGCCCATACCATAGTTTTCCCTGCATCGGTCATTTTCGAGGGATCTGTCCAAGCGGGGTTGCCACGGGATCATTAGCGCATGTTTTGCCTATTGATCTCACCAATTACGTAGAAATGGACTTCATCCGAAAAAAGTATCTGCATAGCGAACTGCGGATTTACCCTCAATTGCTCAATAGCCCACCCGCAAAACTGGACGCGACGATCGGGATCGTCCTCCGATAAATGTTGCTGCAATTGCATCTTATATGGATGCCACTTATATCTTTGGAGCACCCTGTGCACTGAACTGTGACTCACAGCACACTGCATTACTAAACGACGTGTGCTTCGCTGCAGCGACTTCGAGAAGGTAGCCAGCACGGCAGTAGCTGTTTCTTCGTCCGTGGCTGTCATTGGCCGTCCACTACGGGATCTATCAATAACTGTTCCTGTTTCCTCAAATTTGGTCAATAACCGTGCCACTGCAACATGCGATACAGGTGCTCGTTGTGTATGACGCGCATTGAAATCGGCAGCCACTGCGCGGGCACTCCTCCCGCCCCATATGTTGATGATCTGGATGTGTTCGTCCCTCATTAATGGCATGATTCACAACCTGCAACACAAAAGAAACGCAGTCAAATTCACAACTTCAATTGTGTATAACTGTTTACCACATAAAGATAAATGCATTTTGACTTCAGATTCGGTTTTCTGGTGAAATCCTAGCCTATGATCATGTATCACATGACCCACGTAGCGTTTGTAATAAAAAAGTTGAATTCAAGATGGCGGCACCAAGATGGCGCCCGTCTGCGTAACATACGCCAGAAAGTGTCCCCCTAACCCTCAAGTTCGCCTATCACATCAAATTTGCTGAAAGTATATCCATTTGGATTTTAATAGGGGTGGTAAGGGACTTTTGAGACACCCTGTATATATATGTTAGATACTATAATGATTTGATAATCATAAAGGTTAATTACTTTGTTATTTATTTATTTGTTATTTATTTTTTTTGTTCGTAAACTATAAAGAATATGTTACAATGATGGAATGCTGTGTGTAATTTTGATCTTTTATGTCGAGATGAGCATGGCATTTGGTACAGCGGTTTGATCATTATTGAGATGATACCTAGGTAGATATAATTTAGTATTATACAGAAATGAATCTTCTGATTTAATAGTAGTGCATGGGGTCGTAGCTACGATCCCAGCTCAGACCCAGTGAACTTGGTATGGACAAACACCGTGTGCGTGAGTTTTCTCGGAGTTCTCCCGTTTCCTCCCACTTTCTTCATTTATCATTTCACTCATTTCTCATCATCACCGTCTCCTTTAGCCTATCCGCTATAAACGTGAAACGTAAACTTACAGACCACCTGACTGATTGACTAGTACGCTCAATATATTACATATGATTTCAACGTTGCATATTCTTGATTACTTCTCTATTTTTGATTACTTCTTGATATATCTATTAATATAATAATTTGCAGTATTAGTTTTCAAGATCTCTGGTGACTAAAGGATTACAGTACAGTTTTAATAAATGGTTTCACATTATATTATAATCTAGACACACCTATTATAAATATGATTCCATCAACATACCAATAAAGTCCAGTTGTGTCCCATGAAGCTCTCATTAACAGAAACAGTGAAACCAAATTAAATGCGCGTCAAATAATCTTCCATGACACGCTGCCTCACTGGAGCATTAGACGATTAATAGTACAAATACAATAAGAAATGATTAAGGGTTTGTTTTAAATATAAATCACTATGTTATTAGTAACAATAATATGGCTGCCATTACACTTCCTTGACATTTATTAATGATATTATTGCCTCACATACTAGTAGTTAGTATAAACAAACAAATCTAACAGCGAATTGCTTTGTGATCAGTGGCTACCAGTTTGGATCAATAATCGTTAGTTTGTACATAATAATTATCCAATGTTAACCTGAATAGTACGATCGTTTGATTGGTCCTATGTGTAATGAATACATGCAGTAATAACCCATTTCATATATATACAAGTTATTGTTTGTAAACCTAAATAATCTGAGGTTCAAAATTGAAAATGTCAAGACTAAGTGAGAGGAATGTTGTTGATCTTATTACAACTTGCTGAATTAAGAAAGGTTTCCCGGATGAATGACGAATATAGTGCAACTCTGAATTTGAATATTCTATGCTCCAATGTAGTATTCATCATTTTGTTTCGTACACTTCATCCTTTTCAGAATATGTATTCTTCATCAAGTACCGGTATTAAGTAATGCCATTTTTGTTTAGAAAATACTAAGTTCGCTTGGGAAGGGTTAGGAGGATACAAGTAAAAGTATCTGCAATTGATATTTAAAAACTTAATCTGAGAAGTTAGGAATTTACCTGTTCTTTAACGGATATTTAAATATAGTTTATCTACTTCCAAAATTACTATAACTTTGTTGTTTGTTAGATAAAGATTACAAACGTATTAAGTGAAACAGTTGTTAGGTTGAAATATACAAATATACATAATTTCTACATGATATTATTAGATTTATTACATTTCTTCCATGTTCTACATACTCGTACAGTTGATATTTACAGCGAAGTCTTTACATCTAAATACAATGGCTGCAAGTATTTCCATCTTAATATGAATTTTCATTTTTTTTTTCTAATTAATCTTCGCATTACTGATCCCCTTTGCTATGTAACTTTATCATCACGACAATTCTTTGGACACGCAGTATGAAATAATTCATTTACAATTTTTCATTAAACGTAACCTCAGTGAGGAAAGCCAAAGGATTATCTCCAAAGGGAGGGGATAAGGTTGTTATATCTTACGTTTCAACCATAAGCTTTATGTTCTGCTGGCACTTTTTACGTTAAAGTCTTTATTTTCCCCATAACACAATATGTTTTGCTCTTTAAAATAAATGAAAGAAATGGCAATCCTGAACATTTAAAAATGTTAGTATGATTTTTTTTCAATTAAAGAAATTGTTTCCTCAGACATTGTTAACATAACTCAAGAATCTCACTTAATAATCAGAAAGAAAAAGCAACATGTTGCGCACTCACTTCCTGTGTAACTGGTATCTCAACCTTATGTTTAATAATAATAATAATAATAATAATAATAATAATAATAATAATAATAATAATAATAATAATAATAATAATAATTTGTTTTTTATCAATTTAATCTTTGTCTGTCAACGCTATTTCAATCATATCCCAGTTTTCGATCAATATTGATATTGTAAGAATCCCGAACTTTCGGTGCGAGTTCATGTTAGATCCATACAATGAGTGCTATTGTTTACAATCATCAATACAAGCAGACGATACACATGAAGTAAGCAATAAGACAGCACAACGTAACTCGAGGAGGAATGAGCCACTTTGAAACCACTGATCGCATAACTTTCACCTGCCCCTGAGGTCGCCCTGGATGAAGGGTTATTACATTGCCCAAATCCGTGAAGGCTGCCATGAGCTAAGGAGATTCCTAACTACAACCTAAACCTCTGGATGCTGCCACGAGCTAAGGAAGTTACCAAAATACCATATCCTGAAGTCAATACAGACGCTGGAGACTGCTATGAGCTAAATGGTCCCGTGCAAATCACCTTTACTTATAATAAGTAAAGACTCTGATATGTTCACTTTGTACTTACAGGGAAGTTTTGTAATATTTTTATAAAATAAATTCGGTAAATGGTTAAATCCCGAGCTATTATTGTCTCCGTCAAATAAACATTACAATATATTATTATCAGGAACCTAAGCTATAGCGAAAGCATAACTCTAAATGTTTGTGTATGTTCATAGTCCTGGAAGGATTGTTTGAAGGTATAAAGGATATGGAACTATTAAGAAATGCAAAATCTCTGACAACTGGCAATTAAAAGACAACAAAGATTTGTGTAATATACTTGGATATGTGTAATATAGTTGGACTTAAGTTTCGCGTCACGTTTAGCACCGAGACTATATAAGACAAGGACTTAACGTGGAATTCGAACCAATCCCCCCGAGCTCCAGGCTACCTGGGCAGAATTTTATGAAAGCTATAGTGATCATGTATATTTATTCGACTAAATCTGCTATCACATCTGTCTTGCACTAACATTTTGGCGCAGTATTATTTCAGAACCTATCTCTCAAATCAATTACGGTCAGGGGTAGACTCAAAGTTCTTTCGTTGATTTTCGATTCAAAGCCTATAAACTTCATGATATACACAGGCGGGATTGTTTGTGCCATTCACGCTTCACACGAAGTGCAGAGGTCATATATGATATTTAAATAAATGACGCTTTGTCCAACAATATTCTTGGTTTCCCAAATTGTGACTACGTGAAACTAATATATTTGTTGTACGTAAATTATGAAGATCACATATCTTCCATTTTTACCTTAAAATACGTATTTTTTCACTCTGAAACATTTTACAATCCTAGGTGGGCACAAAAGACCGATGCACACGTGCAGTCAAGAATACTCACACACCACAATACTCTTGTGCACATAATACTTCATATAAAACCATTATTTACGATTAATATAACTTTGTTGAAGTTTAAAGGTAACCAAGAAAGTACTGTCGCTTTTTCACCCACCACCTTCGAACATCGATATGTCACCTAAGACGCACCTGGAAGATCAAAAATAGTCCCCATCAGCATCGATGACCTACGGCCAACATTCTGCAAGGACATGGATTCCATCGCGGTAGAACTTGGTGGGCCGTGAAGCGAAGAAGGTATCAAGTGCATTTTGTACCTATACTAGGAATTTGAACTGGCATCCTGTAAGGTGATTGTCCAAGGAATGGGACAAATAATAATCGGACGGTGCAATGTCCGAGGAGTATAGCTGATGCAATAGTGTTTTCCATCCATGGTGTAGAATGGTGTTCTGAGTCATCCTAGCCACGTGGGGCTTAGCGTTGTCCTGTAACAGGAGGACCCTTTTGCGATTCAGAAGTGCTGGCTCCAAAGTTTTGAGTTTTTCTTGAACACGGCTCAACTGGTGACAGTACACAGTTGCATTGATCCTCTGACCAGATGGTAACAGTTCCCAATGCACGATGCCGCGAGCAGTCCATAAGAGGACCTTCTTCTGGTGCAGTGCTGGTTTCGGCTGTTTTGGATCAGATTCATGGAATGCTAACCAATGACGGTGGCACCATGTACGCACTTCTCATCACATGTCAACACACTGTTCAGAAATGGCTTCTTCCTCGGACGAGACAGGAAAAAAACACATGTGTCTACTCGCATTGCCTTCTGGCCGGGAGTCAAATCATGTGGGACCTATCGACCCAATTTGTAGTGCTTCCCAAGTTGATGGAGGTGCTGCCGAATGGTTTCTCCACTCACACTGAATTGTAGTCTTAGTTCCTCACAGGTGTTGCCAATTGGTGCCTTAAGATCTTAATTTTGTGCATGTGTTGGTCTTCTGGCAGGTGGTGCGTCTTCGAGTGTTTAGTCACCGTCCTTAAACTTGCTAAACCACCGCTGCACTGTCCGCGTAGCAACGACATCCTCACCAGGGACTTGGCATATCTTCCGCCCCGCTTCAGCGGCGTTTGACTCCAGTTTGAACTCGTACAGCATACACGCCCTTATGACGCTGTGTGGAGATCCCATGTCCACTCTTTCTTTATGCATGTTCATGTTGTAACTGAAATACTACAACCAGGCAGTATGTTCTATATACCCACACCAACAGCTGACCTTCACCTTATCTCTATTAGCATTGAACTCACGGTGTAAGAGACAATTGAACACAGACCTCCACAAGAAGTGACAGAACTTTCTTGGTTGTCTTTATAATAGTACAATAATATCATAGAACAATAGTAATTAGAGTAAGTATATTAATTCTGTAGTGTGCGAATAAGTAAATAGATTTTCACATTTATGATCAGGAATTGAGCCCCTTTGATGATCCAAGGGTGGCAATTGCCCTACCCTGCGTGTGCCTATGATCTCAACTGACAATTCCTCTTTATTATCCAAAAGCTAAAAACGCCCTAGTGCGAAAGTTGGTATATTTCACGTAAGTATTTTCTACCAAATACCGAAAATATAACAACACTTTGAATTTGAATCTACTCTCCTTACAAGTATTTCCTTTCTTAAAAACAATATACTAATACATCTCTCTTTTACTATTTATACGATTGATTATATTTGCTCTCTTTCTCTCATTCCCGTGTTAATTTATTATTTATCTTAATAAAATTCAATTTCATTCTCACTATTTAACCGAAAAAAAATCGACTCTTCGCGGTTGCTACTATATTGAAGCGACTATGTCTGATCTGTTATTGATTTCTGTTCAGTTATTTCAACCAAAATTCAAGGCTAGTTCTCGACTTGCTAATCCCTGGTAGACCCGAATTCGACTAACACGGCTTTCATTTTCAATTCAAAGATGTCCAACCGGAAAGCTACTGTGTTATGTAAAAGCAGAATAATTATAGAACGAAATTAAGTTAACAATATCAAAACAAAATGAAAGAAAACTATGTTGGATAAGAGAATGGATTTCGAGAATATATTTATAAGGACCATATGTTTGAATGAAGGAAATGTCAGCATAATTCTCCAAACAACCATAATATACGCCATTTAGCTATTCCATATCACCAGTTGCACCTGTCCGTGTACTGTTGTCTCTCTTCATTATTCACCTGCCATTCTGTACCATTTTCGAATTATTATATTCACCAATAATTTTCAATCATTTTGTGCAAACACTAAATAATACGATTAAAATTTGAGAACAGCCCAGCCTTAAAATTAAAGTTTCGCCAAGTAATTCTATTCTAAACTTCTAATAAAAAAACCAATAATCCAAGAGACAAATCTGTAACTAAAATACATGCAGAAGAGGAAACCTGAGTCACTTGAACAAATATGTTTACATAACTTCTTTTTGTTGTAATTAATATCCGAATGCTTTCTGGAGTTTTATTTTCTTGGGCTTTCTTATTTTCATCAATTTAGAAAAGGTAGTTGCAATTTAGCTATGAAAGTTTGAGACATTTTCTAATGGTAACTTGTTTTTTTTAATGTGGTAAATGGGTCTTCATGATATGCTAATTTCAAACAAACCATAAAATATCTCTCGAGAATGAGAGGTATTTCTGTTTATTTATGTTTTAAAGACATGCGACACCTGCTTCAGACAGAAGTGTTCTTCCGGTATTAATATTGATTTCTACTGAGCAAAAAGGTAATACATAGAAGTAAACAGTCTTGTAAATTGCATTTAGTGTATTCATATATATACAGGGTGGCCCATTTTAATTTTTCACGGAAATATCTCGAAAACGGTTGAACATAAATGAACTGAACAAAAACTCAAATAGAAAATACCATGGAGCAAATCGAATGGTGATGTCGCGGTGCCCCCAAAACCGCTCCTCAAAAGGCCTCGGGGCCCAATTTTAAAATTTCAAATAGAAACGTGGTGCGAGTGACACCTCGTTCGATAGATCATTAAAAACTAAAAATCGATGAGGCAAAAAATGTTTCATATCGGTCACCGTATTCCAAATAGCTGCCAAGATACGTTACCTGTATCAGATAAATGTCCAGTAGCACTAATATGAAAACGGTTGAAGATAAATGAACCAAACCAAAGCGGAAATAGAAAAGCAATGGTGGCACAACTAGCAATGGTGTTTTCGCGGTTCCCCCCACACTCACCCTTCATGGGGCCCAGGACACAACTTAAAAATTTTAAACAAAAATATGGGTCAAGTGATACCTCGTTTGATAGACTTTCAAACACTAAACAGAGTTGCAACAAAAGATTTTTCATATCGGTTGCTGTATTCAAAATGGCCGCTAAGACATAACGCCGATATTAGACCAAATGTCTAGTACCACTAATATGAAAGCGGTTGAAGATAAATGAACAGAACAAAAGGTAAGACAGGAAAATTATATAAAGCACGTCGAATGATATTGTGGTGACCCCCAGGGCCGCCTTTCATGGGAACCCAGGGCCCAACTTCAAAATTATCAATGGAAAAATCATAGGTCAAGTGATATCTCGTTCGATAGATATTTAGAAACTATAAAGTGTTGTGGCAAAAGATTTTTCATATCGGTCACCGTATTCAAAATGGCCGCCAAGACTTGGTGCCTGTATCAGATAAAACGCCCAGTACCACTACCGGTAATATGAAAACTGTTGGTGATAAATGAACAGGATAAAACTCGTATCGGAAATCACAGAGTGTATTTATCATTCCATGCCTCGAGAATAATCCAACGGAGAAAAAGATTATTAAAGTATAAGTGACATAATGCTAAATAGGAAATCTAATTCTTAGAAAATTATCTTTCCGATCTCCCTCCGTAAGTGGATGAAGCGGAAATGAATGGTAAAATCTCAAATGAGAACCCTACTTTTACTTGCAATAGATATGGTTTGTCTGAAACACTTGCGGGTACAAGTGACTGTAATGAACCAATATTGTGAAGACGACTTTTGAACAAAACCAACGTTTGTACGCGTTATTCTAAAATTCCATTGTTCGACAAATTGGTTTCGCATTTTAGTTGATTCATTTTTGCACAAATCATTGCCTGCAATCAAAATGAAAGGTACCATTTAAGAAGATTTTTACTTACTTTTTTCCATTACAGACATTTATCTGTTATAAAAACACATTTCAGATAATTTTGTTGTGTAGATACAATTTGCTAAAACTAAGGTTCTCATTTGCAATTTCACCGTTCCTTCCCGTCCCGCTTCTCCCACTTACTGAGGACGTTGAAACGATAATTTTCTAGGAACTAGATTTCCTTCTTTGCATTTTGGCACTTTTACTCTATTGATCTCCTCTGTTGCAACATTTTCGAGCCCTGAAATGATAAATATCCTCTGTGATTTTCTATAGGAGTTTCATTCTGTTCATCTGTTATTATCTTCAACCGTTTTCATATTAGTGGTTACTGGACGTTTTATCTGATATAAGCACCACATCTTGGCGGCCATTTTGAAAACGTTGACCCATATACATACTCTTTTGCCACAACTCTGTTTAGTGTATGAAGATCTATCAAACGAGGTATCACTTGACTCATATTTTTGTTCAAAATTTTTAAGTTGGGTGTGGGCCTCCATGAAAGACGGCTCTGGAGGCACCGCGACAACATAATTCGATTTGCCCCATGGCTTTCCTATTTGGGGTTTTGTTTGGTTCATTTATGTTCAACCGTTTTCATATTAGTGCTACTGGACGTTTATCTGATACAGGAAACTTATCTTGCGGCCATTTTGAATACGGTGACCGATATGAAAAATCTTTTGCCATATCGCTTTTTAGCTTTTAATGATCTATCTGTGTCACTCGCTCCATGTTTCCATTTAAAAGTTTAAAATTGGGCACCGGGCCCCCTTGAAGAGCGGTCCTGGGGGCACTGTGACATCACCGTTCGATTTGCCCCACGGTATTTCCTATTTGAGTTTTTGTTCAGTTCATTTATGTTCAACCGTTTTCGCGATATTTCAATGGAAAGATTAAAATGGGCCACCCTGTATATATATAAAACTTATATACACATGAGGCGGGACCTGAAAAAACCGGACTGCGCGCAGTCGTTTTTAGGCGTAGTACAGAGCTCTCCTGCTAGATGGGTCTAGTAAAGACCTTTCCAAATCAGTTGCCCAAGCGGTGTCTGCATAGGAAGTTAACGTTTGAACGCAATGTTGTTTTTTTGAACTGTTTCGTTTGCTGCCTGCGAAATCTTTATGGGAGGTTTAAAGGAACGAAGAGTGTGTTTGGAATTCTGCTTCCTGTTTGAAAAATCGACAACAGGACCTTCCCAAATGCTTCAACAGGCTTTCAAGATTGATATTATGAACTACACCAGTTTTCTAATGATTTTTAGTGCTTTAACCGTGGTGAGCGTTGAAGATCATGCTCATTCTAGGCACTTTTCATCATCTCGAAATGCCGAAAACATTGAGATAATGCGCCAAAAAAATTGAGGATTGTCGTTTCACGGTCGGCGAAATTTCAGAACAGACAGGAATGAAGTTGGAGCTCGTCCTAACTGACTGAAGATTTGTAAATGAGAGTGTTGCCGCTAAGTTTGTTCCTCGCGTGCTCACACAGATTGGTAATAATCTGTTCAGTTCTTATTAATATTAATAGTTTGCATAGTTTAATATTTTGTAGTAGAATAAGAAAATAATAAAAAATGTCGGGATTCGAAAGGGTTAAACTATTTCCTATCTTTTCATTTCAAATGCAGTCACTCTACTAGCTAAGCGAAATAGACTTTTCTGGAGGGTTTAACGTATCTTTTTGAGTGTGATGGAGATTTCTATGTTCTATATTTGAAAATCTGAAAAGAAAATCAATAAAATGTTAGAAAAAATGAGAAGGGGCTTTGAAGAATATGGGATGAAAATAAATGTTAGAAAGACAAAAGCCATGGTGATTGGAACGAAGGGGTCTGTGTCAAATATAAAAGTAAGAAGGGAGAAAGTAGAACAAGTGGATAGTTTTCGATATCTGGGTAGTATACTTAGTAATAACATGAAGTGCGAACGTGAAATAAAAGCAAGGATAGGAATGGCGAAAGAAGCCTTTAAGAAGAAGAAAAGTCTGTTTTGTGGGAACTTGAAGAAAGAGTTGAGAAAAAGACTCATAAAATGCTTCGTGTGGAGTGTTGTACTGTATGGGGCGGAAACGTGGACATTACGTAAAGGTGATGAAAATCGACTGGAAGCCTTCGAAATGTGGGTGTGGA
Organism: Thermobia domestica; assembly: GCF_964235325.1. Lineage (NCBI taxonomy): Eukaryota > Metazoa > Arthropoda > Insecta > Zygentoma > Lepismatidae > Thermobia > Thermobia domestica. The sequence goes on along the minus strand of NC_137463.1, from coordinate 166,674,876 downwards.
GAAGAATGGAAAGAATTAGTTGGGTCTAGCGCAAAACGAATGAGAGAGTGTTAGAAATGGTGGGTGAGAAAAGAACACTTTTAGATATTATTAGGAAGAGGAAGAGAAACTGGTTGGGACATTGCCTAAGAAGAGATTGTATCATGAGGGACGTCTTAGAGGGTATGGTGTCGGGAAAGAGAGGGAGGGGGCGAAGGAGACTACAATTAATGGATGATATAAAAACAGAAAGATCATACGCGAAGACGAAGAAGTTAGCGGAGGACCGTGGAGCATGCAAGCTTCTCAGCTGCGGCAAGTGACCTGCCAATAAAGGCAGAATACCTATGATGATGATGATGATATTTGAAAACGAAATATTAATTACAGAAGATTCAATATATTTGACAAACAAAAGAACATTTACTTGTAAACTAAGAAATATAACATTCTGGTTCAATTTAATTGGTTTTTCATCCAGACTATTTTTCAATTTTTAATTTCACATTTCCTTTCTTAACCTTTCGGCAGTCGCGCTGTTGTAAAAAGTACAACAGTGTTGTTGTTTTTGTTGTAAGTCACTAACTGACTGAACTGAGTGAATTGCAACTGACCGAATTTATTGCATGTGTCGTTTGTATTTTTATTTATTTTTACTATTTTAAATGTGACTATGGGATCACAATGTGAATATAAGTCAATAACATCTTTACTGTTAAGTGTTGTAAAAAGTACAACGCGCGACTGCCCATGTTACATAGACAGACGCGACTACCGAAAGGTTAAAATATCCCTAGAAAGCGTCATTACAAGAATGCATTCAATTGTGCTTAATTTTGTTTCTTGTTTAAATTATTATTATTATTATTATTATTATTATTATTATTATTATTATTATTATTATTATTATTATTATTATTATTAGAGGAGGAGGTGCAAATACTGTCAATCGAAATTAAAGATGTGTTAAGTGACGCACTCTTGTGAGAATGCGGCAAGTTATTGGTACGAGGCTACTCAGGTAGAGGATGCAGTTGTGAGTGAAACAACCTCATACAGAGTGGATAGTGCATTTTTGTTTTTTTCTTGAGGGAACAAAAACTTTCGCAGGTATATTTGTTTCATATTTTTACTTGGAAATGAGTGTATAGGGCGTCCTTTTCTGAGTGTGTCTGTTGAGTTCAATTATTAGAATTGTTGGTATTGTGTATGTTAGGTGCAGATAACACCAACAATGGTATATGGAATATAAAATTGAGCTGTGGCGTGGTGGTGTAAATATGGGCTACCTTGCCTGGTGCAAATATTGGCTACCAACCCATATTTGCACCATGTTGAGCCAATCTTCTAGTTAGTCTTTACGATTTATTTTACAGCATGCCAAGGAGCAAGCAGAGATATATATATGCCACAGAATAAACGGAAACAATGGAATAAAGAAGACATGGCGAAAGCAATTGCTGCTGTCAGAGAAAAGAAAATGGAGACACTGAAAGCTGCACAAGTGTTTAACTATCCTCGCACAACTTTACAATCTCTTAGCAAGAACAAATCTCTCTCTCTCCTGAAGTAGCAGCATCGAAATTACTCGCAAGACGGACTCTCTTAGGGGCGCAGCTTGAGAAGATGTTGGTGGAATATTTGCTGTTTATTGAGTCACATTTCTTTGGTTTCACGGTGACAGATTTGAGACGTCTTGCGTACCAATTAGCAGTAGTGAATGGTTTGCCTCATCCTTTCACATCAGACGAAGCCGGTAGAGCATTGCCAGATTTATTTTTAAATCATTGCCGCCCCATTGTACGCAAAAGTTACAACCGTTGGATAAACTTTTATGGGACCTCTCAAGCATCATTACAGCAATGAGATCAGATCTGCCCTTCTTAATTCCAATGGTCCTCTTAGTCCTTATGACATCATGGAGCCTTTTGGAAGAGCTTTTTTGAAAGTACAGAGAGCAGACATAGCAGTAAATGGTTTTCGTGTTACAGGAATAATGCCGTTTGACAGGAGCATCTTCACTGACGAAGATTTTGTTGTTGTGGAGACTGATGCAGGGACAACAAGCAGCGTACCATCAACAGAAAATCAGTCGTCTTCACCAAGCAGTACTTCATAGTCTCATGCAGGTCCATCACAGCTGGTCCGTCAATTTCAAATTGCACCTCCTCCCACCATCAAGAAGACAAGCCAAAGAGGTTGCAAGAGTAGCGCTGAATCGCTCATAACTGGATCCCCCTATAGGCTATCCCTGTATGAATCGACGATAGCAACTGCAAAACACACAAAAAAGGCAAGAAAATAGAAATGACAGGCTCTGCAACGAAGCAATCAACCCCTGCTAGAAGACTGGACTATGGGGAATCATCCACAAAGTCTGTAGCAACTTTGTTCGACGACAGTGACGTGGAGTTATATCTACTTGTTGGCGTGCAGAAACCTACATATGAAGATGTGCCCTGCATTTTCTATCGTGGCAACTTTTCAGCGGATACACACGGGGAACTCTAGGTTCTGTGCATAAAGTGTCACATGTGGGCACATAATGAATGCGCAGGTGCTGAACACGACGAGTGTGTGTGTGACTATTGTCTCTAAGTGTATAGACTTACATTTGGTAGTATTCTGATCTTTTGTACCACTTTTTTTTCATATTAGTATGTTTTTGTACTGGTAGCCCATATTTGCACCACCATTTCTTGAACCGTGATTTCGTAGAGTGTTAGAAAAATATAAATGTACAATACTAGTGATTTGTTATTTTCAATTTTCTTAATATCTTGGGTAGGAAATGTCGCATAGTCTTTATTGCAGTAATTAAATTTGCTTGACTGTCATGTGTCTACGAGTTATTTGCAGTCTAAAAGTGGTAGCCCATATTTGCACCTTTTCCTCTATTATTATTATTATTAAGTAATATTTCTTGAGAGCATTTCCAACACAAGGAATGTTTTCTGTTCTTTCTTATTTGTTTCTATTGACTTACGAATTCTTGAACACAATATGGTTATGTGTACAACGTAGCCCTACCAGCTGAACCTAGGCTAATGCGTGTACCTCTGCTGCACGTGGATCAGTCTTCGATTGCCGGTGGAAGAGCATTATAATTATAATACATTACGGCGCGCGGCGGTTCAGATTCCACTTTGAATTGTAGGTTCACGTCTCATATTGCCTTGTACTGAACAGAGACGCAGCACTTCAACAAATAAATGACAAAAACTTTGGATTAGTTTGCTCAGGATCGAGGACATGACACGAGATCTACAGCCAGTGAGGTAACTAGAGGGGGGGGAGAGAAGTGGCATATACCCCGGGCGACGGATTGAGAGGGTGCAAAATGGGCAAATATTTGGGGGAGCGTTTTGGTTTGGTTGGTAAGGGGGGAGCTAAGGCGAGTTCTTGCCCTGGGCGACAATTAGCGTAGTTGCGTCGCTGTCTACAGCTCAACATTGGGTTCTGAACCGCATAAGAATCAAACCCGTGTCTCCTGTATGAAAGACAGGTAAGCTATCCGTATAGCCACGGTAAAATTTGTTGATTTGTAATTTAAAACCACTAAGAATCTTAGAAAATGAACCAAATATATTAATCTACTTTGCGCGATAGCTTTCCGTCGATTAAAACAGACACATGTAGAAAGTTAATCTAAGGGTCTTGAGTTGACGCGATAGAGAAAGCAAACAATATACACTTTACCATTGAAACGTACTTTTCACGTAACTCTTTCTTCTTAAAGTTGAAAAAGCAAGAACTTTCTTTTAGCTACATCTAAAGTAACTATCCACTACATCAGTTTGTAACGGACCAAAATTTTAGATTTTGTTAGTTACAGACGTTTTTAATACCTTAAGAAATAACATAGTTTTCATCTCCTAAAATAGTTAGTTCTATGACAAAAAAAGAATTTGTAGAATTATTTATATGTGTCAAGATGTTTTATATGCAGAAAGGCTATAAATATATAAATTCGGATTATTTTTAACATTTAAAAATTTTATACTTATTATTAAATCTATTTCCTTATTACTTATGAATATTTCCATGTATTTGAATATTGTCATATGGTATAATTTAATGTTTTCGTTTAATGATTGTAAACCTATGTATAATGTTATGACTGTGACTATGTTCTAACTTGTTCGAAGAAAAGAAGGAAAGAGATATACTGTGGTTGATTAGAAGAAGTAAAATTATAATGGATCTAGTTTTGTTAACGACTGGATATAGTTAAAATAATGTTATTGTGACATGGAGATAATAATAAATATGTGTGAGTAAACAAGTTACGGGTCCCCTCAACTTATTCTTCTTTACCTCACCTTAAAATGGATCATCTTATTATTTTGGTATATCTATATACAGGCGTAATAAAATGCAAGTAATGAAATTAAGTTTTGACGTTGGAGCTGTTGTTCTTTTGATTTATAGAATCCTGAAGTAGTGTAGATATGTGTATATATTTCCTAACGTGTACTGGATGGCTAAAGGAGATATATGAGAGTCGACTAGTGATATATTACAGGTGGATTCCACGTATAAATAATAATTCAAGTTCTAGCGGATGTTATGCCGAACTGAATAAAATAATGATTGGTGTTGAATCCGATGTACTTAATGAATCACGCTGTTGACCTTATTTTGATGTTCGCCCTTGTACATGTAGAGGTTCTATTATGTGACTGCACACTTCCTGGTCTGCTTACTTTATGCTGACGTCGAATAATCCTGCTATGCTTAAAGACAACGCCTGGTAATACAAAATACCATTCATAGTTAGGGATTCCAATCTAAGGCGAATTTGGAGAAGCGGTGTCCTGAACCCTTTATTTGATGTAACAATTCTCTATGTTGTCGAATGAGAAGAGAAGAATGTTAGAAAATGGCGACCCAGCCAGGATCGTCGCTAGAGGGCGCTGAGACACTTCAGTGACATTCTTTGATGTTGGCTATCCGTTGTTGATTGGTAATTTTTACTAAATGGAATTTTGAAGATCTTTAGCAAAATGGTGAGTGAAAAGTCGTTGGGGGACCTGACTTATAAAAGAATGACGCGTTCAAAAGTTAAGCAGACTGTTTCTGGGAATATTGAAACCCAGATCCAATTCGGATGTAATTGTGATCCTCGGAGATCTGCAAATGAACTCACAGTGAAATGTGATAAGTGTAGTAATATTTACCACCTAGACTGTTTAGATTTGGAACCAGAAGAATATGAACAGTTAGCTAAGCATGAATGCCCATGGGTATGTGAGAATTGTCACCTGATAGTACAGTCTGATGAATCAATGTTGCCAGTACAGATCATTGATGGTGAAGGTTCCGGAACTGAAACAGCATTAGCTGGAAGTCCGCAAGTGACGGGTGAATTGCGAGTGCTAATGAAATGGCTGGATGAGAAATTTTCCGAATTCGCTGGCATGAAGACCTTAATGGAGAAGATGAAGAGAGACCAGGAAGAAAGTCGGAGAGAAATTAGGGAATGGAAAGAATCGCAAAGAAATGAAAAAGAGAAACTGGAAGGAAAGATAATTATGAAAAATAGCGATCTCAGGAAGGAAACAGAGGAAGTAATTAACGAATACGAAATTGAGAGACAAAATTTGGACATCAAGGACGGAGGTGAGACTGAAGTGAAATTTGTAGATTGTCATCATGAATGGTTGAATCGGAAAATGAAATGGCGAATTTCAAGAAAAACCACATCTCCAGAAAGAATCACACATGAAAGGAATCGAAAACGGATAAGGTGGAAAAGTGAAAGTGTAAAAGATGTCAAACTCCAATGTAGTTGGAAAAGAAAAAGAAGAAAAGGATACATGACATACATGAGTCAGAAGAGAAAGAAATTCAGAGGAAACAGCCATCGTAAAGGAACAAGAAGAAAATCTCCAGATGTGAGCGTATTCAGAAAGGATTTAACAAAGAACTGGAAGAAGATTGTGCGATTACGGCAATTAAGAAGAACTCCTATCCATAGGAAGATAAAAAGAAGATGCGAAAAACGGAAGAGAAAGAAAAGAATTGGCCGATGGAAGTACCGAATTCAGAAAAATAGAAGATCGCAGGACGGAAGGTTCCATTCCCGAAAGAAGATGAAAATACAAGGAATTATGAGGAAAAGAAAAAGGAGGAAAGAATTTCCTCTCAGAATTGGGACTAAGTATAAAAGGAAGAAGAGAAAGAGGATGAGATGTAGAAATTCTGTAAGTAGTGTTAATATGCTGTATATATTGTTGCAGGATGTATATAGCTGTACAACATTTTGCAGATAGAGTTAAGTGTAAGTTTTTATGATATAATGTGTTATGTTTGTTCGGTATGTTATGTTTATCTTAGTTACCTTTAGGTATGTTATGTTGCTGGCAGTTGATAATATTACAGGGTAGATGTAATCAAAATGTTGAATTCTTTACTTGCAACTATCATTGAAAAATGTAGGTGATAACATTAACCCTTGAGAGCTCGACTGCTGATATTAGGCAACGTTTCTTGTTAGACGCCTGTTATTTGAACACTGTTATCGATCGTATCTGTGTTAATGTAAAAAAAAAATATTATTATCGGAGGTATTAATCGTTCGTCTGAAATCATAATAATCTTTTAATGTCCAATAATGTTATTGGTCTAAAACTATTGTTACTTGCTTTTTTTATTGTTTCGGGATGTTCACTCACAGATGTGAAATCTTACTATTAAGTCTTTAACATTATGAAATTTGAAAACAAATATATAAGTACGCGGGACCATAACTAATTATAAAAATGCTTCGGAATAGTGCGGTTTCGGAAAATCTTAAAGGATAACTGGCGGGTTTGCAAAACTTTAGAAACTTGAAACATTTAATTGCTCTGATGAATACAAAACCAAATTAATGCTTCGTTATCAAGTTAATAATGCTAATTCAAAAAAAATAATTTTTTGTTTAAGTAGGATATGACTGTTGAAGTAGTTAAATGCATAGTTAGATCATATGTGTAATTCGATGTGTTATTGACCAAATTTCCATTTATTTATATTGTACATGCGCTCGAAGTGTTGTAGTACTTGCTTATTTTATTAAGTTAATATTTTGATTTTCAAGGGCTACTGCTAATATTAAAAAAAAATAAATGCCTTAATTTTTTTTCTAACCGAGCCGGCAATCTGTAACGGACCAAATTTTAGATTTGTTTCATTACAGAAAAATAAACTCTGACATCTCTTTAAGTAGCTCCGTCCCGGAGAAGTAAGAAATATGTTGAATTTAGTATTTCATGTCAGAGATTATTTATGCTAAGAAATATCATAAGATAACCTTTTGTTTAATGTAAAATTTTAAATATTCGTATCTTACTATATTTTATCTATATGATTGAACATATGTAATCCACTGAATGTTTACAAAACGTCTTATTAAAATTATATAGTTACTTAGAATGATTTCATATGCACAATATGTTAACTATGTATTGATATCGACAGATTGTAAATCGGAAATCTAATTAGTGTAAAAGAAGAAGAAAAGTTGTTTATTTAAAAAAGTAAAAATAATAGAGGTTGTCTTGTCATGATAAATAGTTAGTTATGAATTAAGTGATACTGTTCTAGTGATTTGTTGATCTTATGACGATACAACTAAGTTGTAAGTTAATTAAAGGCAATTAAACATTTTCAGTGAAATTAAATATTATTATTAAAAGATAAAATATAGCTCGAAGATGAACATAAGGGAAATTATGTTCGAGTAAATTAAGTCCAGGGCCCCCCAACTGCTAAAACCTCACCTAACGATATGCTCTAGTTTTATGCCATCATTGTATTTGTCTGTAATGAATGATTTATCAACAATTCTTTTAACTATTATGTAAGTTACTAGAACGTGAGTATGATGACGTCGAGATTATATTGTATTATACTAAATACCATATATGAGCTAAGTACAGGAATTGTTTATAAATTTGCATCTGCAACTAACAAGGTGGAAGTATAGTTTACATCGTCACGGTGATTTTATGGAAGGAAGCCGCCTTGTTGATTAATAGTTCGAGCGAGAAATATGCCGAACCTTTTATATGTGAATCTGGCGTTTGGAATCCTTTTCATTAATCATGTCTGTGGCCCCAAGTATAAATGTCCCCTGTGTTATCAGTGTTGCCTTTTAGATGCCTTCATACACGTGTGTGTACTTCTCATATGATTGGAGCTATATTACTGTATATCCGTCATCCACAGTTTTGTGTATGCTCACTAATGTGTTGAAGCTATGTTATATTGAACTTACGCAATCTACAGTCTGATTATCCAGGCAATAGAATAGTATTTTACAGGATACCTTATACATTCAGGAAACCACATCAGGAGGATCTGGAAAGCGACATCCTGAACCCCAAAATAAAATAGTCTACAGTTTCCCTCATCGTTTGAAGAAGAGGAAGATGGCGATGTGTGTGAGGCTGTGACAAGTTTTATGTCTGTCTTTTTAGCTATACGTCGTAAAAAATGTTACCAACAGAATCATTGTCATGTATTACGTCCAGTTACTGCAAATGAATATTAAATAAGATAATGTATGAAATGGCTGTCTAGAACAGAGCTTGTGGATAAAGATTTTCTAAATAATGCAATAGAAACATGTTTATTTCGTGGAAACTTGGAGGCATTGCTCCCATTACCGTATATATAAAAAGGAATATTCTGGTTGAGTAAGTCCACTAACCTAACCAGAAAAATCATTTTGGGGAAAAGGTATCGCCTTCTAGATGATGATAGTAGGCCTGAGAAACAGAATACGAGTAATACATCAAAATAATAATGTGGCATAATGTATTAGTAAATACATATGTAAGTGTAAATAATAATTTAATTTTTCAATTGTTATCATAACAAATAGCATATGTATAACTTACATTTTTGATAGTGTCTTTTATGATATATAACATTAATAATTGTAATTAATGCTGAGTATTCTGCACGCAATATTCAAAGTGAAGAAAGAGAAGTATAGAAACGGTTCTTTGCTTAATTTACCGTCATTAGGTAATTTGTTAAACGTATATTTTAAACATATTATAATCGTAGGTATGATTAAAATAATAAATAAATTCGCTTGTATTATGTAGTTAATAATAACTAGTTGTGCATTACATGGACATATTGGGATATCATACTCTCACTGATTCTTCAAGAATATATAAGGTACATAAAAATGACGTAATACTGTGCATTGCTGGTTCCTTCAACGTTTTCCCGCTCAGACTCCAAACGTATCAGCTCTCTTCGCTGGTATAGTGGTTCTCAATTGTACCTTTGTTACAGGGGGTTACGCACTTGTTTCTGAATGAGAAAGCGGCATGTGATTGATTGGATACGAAGAGAAGATGAAGAGAAACTTACGAATTGAGATAGTGGACTGACATCCATGGTTCGTGCAGGAAAAATTTTAAAAGTTAGTACTAATGAGAAAAAAATATCATTTAAACATAAATTTCCGTTGAAACTTCAGCTTTTTTGAAGCTGAAAACATCTTTTATGTAAGAAGTTACGCGGTATTTCTATATACATAGCATTGGCATGTATTGAGTCCAGAAATACCCACAAGAACCTTTTCAATAGCAGGGCGTAAAGACTAACATAGAAGGAAAGTCGAGAATATATTCACCCCGATATACAAACTACTTCATTCAAAACAACTATTTTTGACACACATTGCATTACCCTACTAATAGCAGTAAATCCAGTAAGTACTCTCGTAGGCGAGTATCTAATGTTTTGACATCCATTTCAAGAAACCGAATCCCTTTCAAAAATCCAGAAAGACAATTACCCCTCTTCCCACCCGCTATGGGAGGCCATGATTACCACCGTTAAAATTTAATAGGAAAAATGTTTAAAACACTATACTTAAATTCCTATTTCAAATGCAATAACACGATAGAAATAAAGAAAGAATACATTTCTAAATAATTAATATTTACTACCGTTAAACCAATATCATACCAATAATGCTCTTTCATGGTAAATTTGTAACCTGAATTTCCGATAGGTTTAGTATGAGGCACATGTAAATAAAAATCCGATAATTTTTCTACCTCAGGTTGGCAACACTGATGAAATTAAGCATGTGCAGAAGCGTGCTCTTCTATTCTGTGCTTGCGTTAGATCGTCTGATATAATCGTCTGAGTAAAGTTGCGTACGAGTGAGTAGCAGTAAGATGAATTGGTTGCCGAAATACAAAATCCGCTAAATTTAAAGTGAGATCCGTAATACGATTTCTGTACGCCAAAGGACAGAATCCAGCTGACATTGATGGAGGATTATGGCCATGTACGGTCGACAGTAATGAATGAAATGAATACTAGGCAATGGAGCAGAGAGTTCCGGGATGGTCGTTCGTATGTTCATGAGGATAAGCGTATAGGAAGGCCTAATGTTCAGACGGAAGATCTGATGGAAACCGTTAACAAGAAAGTGCGATCCAATCGTCGAATCACAATAACTGAACTCGTCAAACAATTTTCAGAAGTGTCTCCAAAAACGGGGCATTGAGTTGTGGCTGACAAGGTGGGATATTACAGGCTGTGTGCGAGATGAGTTCTAAAAGTATTGGCAGACGCTCGTCGAGAAGCGCTTATAAAGAGAAGGACACATACACATGATTTTTTAGGCCTGTGAGTGAAGAGTGGGAATGGCCTCCTTTTTCACATAGTGACACGGGATAAAACTTTGATATCGTACGCCATGGGGAGTCGAAACAACAGTAAATGAAATGGAAGCATTCTGATCCTCAAAAACCGAAGAAGTTCAGACAAACACAATCAGCTCAGAAAATCATGGCAAGATTGTTCTAGGACTAAAAGGACATGATTCGTGTAGAATTCTTGAAACCAGGGTGGACAGTTACAGCAGGTGTATTGCCAAACACTGAATAATTGCGGCGTGCCATCCAAACTCGGCAGAGAGGAGTGTTACGCTCTAAAATTCTTTTGATCCATGACAACGTCCGTCCACTGTGCTGGTCGTATTGTAGAGGCAATTCAAAGATTTCGATGAGAACTATAAAACCATTCGCCGTACTGCCACTACCTTCACCCAGCAATTTCTTTCTTTATCTTCACTTGAAAAAGTGGCTTGCAATCCAAGCATTTCAACAACAGTGAAGTGCTCTAGGACACTAGTTCTGGACTGGTTGTACTTTCAGACGGCAGATATTTACACAGAGGTTATATGGAAGCTTGTGGAGCGCTATCAGAAATGTCTGGAGGTTCACGTGACTACGTCGAAAAAAAGTCAAGGTATGCACGTGCATTTCAATCACAAGAAATTTATTCCCCTGTCAGTTTTTTTTTTGTTTTTCTTATAAATATCGGCCCGATGATGACGTACACCTCGTAGAGTATCTGAAACTCTCAATAAAATGTTTCTCAAATGGAGAACGCTATGTGCGTCAATTTTTATGCAAAAGTATAATTTATACTTTAACTGTAGAAAGTTTAAATGAAACTGTGTCTGTTTCTTGTGCACGGCAAATGTTTTCTTGTCTCCCAGTTTGAGTTTAGGCAGCCAATGAAACACATATTAAGATGTATAGTTTTGGGTCACTTTGTAATCACTCAGAAAAAGAAATGCCCGTTGTGGTATGTTGTGTTGCATAATTTGTACATATTGACAATCAGTGAAGTGTTACTACGAAGATAATAAAAATGATCTACCCAGAGTGAGTACAGAACTTATAATTAACGTTTGTTGTAAAGGTACTTTTTAAATTGTAGAATCCACTACAGAAAAACAAGAGTGGTACTTCAATAAGAATATCATGAAAAGTCATAAAAGCGTTTTCGCCCTTTCTACTTCCATCTCAGAAAGGCTAATTTTCTTCATATCTATCTTTGTTACTTTTTTGAATATAAAGAAACAATACAATGCGCAAAAGCAAAGTAATTCAGTAACAGAAAATATTATTTCAGAAAATGATGAAAGCTACTTTTTTTTTCAGCAATGGGGACCTGCATCAGTCATTAGTTTCAATGTCCTACCTTTCTCCTGGCACACCACCGGTGATTCCACCGAGAAATGGCTCTTCTTTAGACATAGTTAATGCTAATATTCAAACAAAAACACGAATGTTGTATTGTTTATACATACATTAATAATTGTCTTTAGACATAGTTGGTCACTGCATTCGTTGAATGTGGTATTGCTCCAAGTACTGATCGAGCAGTTGTGTTCTATGGGGATGAGCATTATCGTCCTGTAGAATGAATCCTTGATCTGTAACACGTGCGAAGGGTACAACGTCATGATCGAGAACTTCATTCTTATAGCGCTAAGCTGTCACTGTGCCATGCGGAAGAACATGCAGATCTATATGTCCTCTAAGCGAGATGTCACCTCATACAATCACCCCTGCACCACCATATCTATCCATTTCAAGAACATTGGATGGATGGCAATGGGTTTCTGTTTCTCGTCAGACCAATCTGAGTCGAGAATCTCTGTTCAGAGAAAATCTAGATTCATCACTAAAGAGAACTGAGTGTCATTGCTCCTGGGTCCAACCCACCGCTCTTGTCCAATTTAATCGCTGTCTGTTGTGACACCGGGTAAAGTGTACACACATCAGTGGTCTTCTGGCATACAACTCACCTTCGTAGAGTCGCCTGCGTACTGTACTCGTTGATAGAGGACGTCCACTGGCAGCAACAGCTTGCAAATGCACTTGAGTTCCTGTTGCAGACCTGTTTCTTCTACTTGTCAAACGGATGTATCTAACATCCCTGGCCGATGTCACATGCGGTCGACTGCCACTGTAACTTCTCAAAGCATTTTGCTTTGTCTGGAACTTGATCTATAACCTGCTAATCCCTGCTCGATCGACATTGAGCAACCGGGCCACGTCGGCCTGACAATGCCTTACTTCCAATGTACCGATGGCACGCAGCATAATTCATCCGACAATTAATGCCTTGACATATTTGCCTCTTTCACTCTACTAGACCTGCCTCTGCACTCTACACACACTGTCATAAAACAATTCTGTGAGCTCATGTAGTCTAGCCTGTACATATTACTTTACGAAACCATATGAGGGCAGCATAATCAGGAGTTCTCCTACACAATCTTTCCCCATCATTCGTCAATGATCGCTGTATTATGACATCCATTTTCTATGCATTTCACCACCCCCACTCGTTATTTCTTCTTTCTTGCACATTTTGTCTTTGTTCTTTAATTTATGACGGCCAGTGTAGTTATAATCTCAATATTCCAATACACACATATATAACATTTTATTACTGCTAACCTTTATATTCGTTTTGCCACAGTTACAGTGTCATCCTCTTTAGGCATAGTTATAATGTCAATATTCCAACACAAAACAATTTTTTTATACACACATTTAAAATGTGGCATGTGCTTTGATTTATACTTTTTTAAAATATATATATAATATTGTCTTAATAATACACAATAAAATTCACGGAAGGATGGAGAAGGGGTTGGGAAGCATCTTGGGTTCTATTTTATATATAGATACATTAATATTTTATAACCTTATGATTAATACTCAAAATTCAAATTTAGTTAGAAAAATATGCTTTTAATATGTACGACTGATTTGAAATTAGAAATGATCCCTCTACAACATTGAAGGTTTCTAACAGTTGTAACAAAGAAAGTCTTAATAACAACTAATATGCTCACTTATTTGTAAATTAATGAATTTGTTCTATTGATATTTGTAATGTAGGAAATATGTGATAGACACTTTCCGCAATAGTTTCCGTCTACACAACGCATAATTTCCACAGCATTACAGTTATAGTGACTTTACATTTTTTGCGTTGCACTGCTATACGAAAAATTGTGCGAAGATTGATTTGAATGACGCTCCCAGTCATCCGTATTGCTGTAACACATGCAAGTTTGTATTACATAACTTGGATTGCCAAGTTAAAAGTTTTTTTTTTCCAAATCTGATTGTTCATCCGTCTAACGAAAAATAATTCGGTCAATGGTTAGTATTAATGATTACATAACTAGCTCACGGTTTCTGGAATTTAAAAGGATACTTTGAATCCGTGGTGAGGGATATGTCACTGGATATCCCTCTTAAAATTATTATAACTACTTTTAATAACTTAAGTACAATATTATAATTATCAATTTAATCATTATCTCTTACTATAATGTAAATACTAATTCAAATTAATACGAACGAATGTGATAACAAGTAAAATGATTTATACGTTTTTAATTAGATTAAAGTAAATTTTAATATATGTATAATGGTATTTTAGTGGAATTTAAGTTATGATCTGGTGATAAATCGTATTTAACTGTTTCTAACAGTGTCCGTATTATATTTGTACATATAACATGTATTTATTAAGCAAAATACTACAGATAATTGAAGCGCTTGGATGATAAAGGTGGCATGTATCAAATTGAATATGATGGGAAAATTGACTTTCACAATTTTGCCCGTTAACATATCACCTTCGTCGTTTCTAAATATCTGCACTAGGAAGAGGACTCACCAAATAATGTTAGATAACATGAGTAGCATATAACACGTGCATGAACAGCCAGAATGCAACATTTCGAAAAATGTAACATAACACCTTTATCCTCTTCAAGCGCTTCAATTTACTTTCTTAACTGTGTTCATATGGATAACATAGTAATAAGAGGAACACATCGAGATTGTAATTCAAATGCAACATATTTTCATTAAATAGGACCATTTTTTTATTTGTTTGCTTCTATATCTGTTTATTTATTGGAATTAAGTATCCTTCCCAGCACCGAGGAGATACGAGACGTTGATCTACAATGTAATTTGTAATCCGAATCGTAGTAATGAGTTCTAACTTTATTAACTTCACAAAGGGAATTTAACTCATATCGTTCCTAAATTAGTAGAAATGTTGCTATTGTTACATGTATTTCAAACAAAGTACATAATAATTTACAGTATAGATGAGACGAACCCCAGTTTATGTTTCACAATAGAGATTGTTACCTGAAATCTGTTCCGACGAAAGTGTTGCATGATTTTGTGATTTTCTAAGCTGAAAAACACAAGATCCTAGCAGAAATATATAACAATTGGTAAGAGTCGTGCTTGAAGATATGAATTATATAAGATCATTCTTTCGACGTACAACTGTAGCTTATAAAGTGTTTATTTTAGTCAGTACGTATTTATTTTACATTTTAAAGAAAGATTTCCTCGCTCAGTAATTTTCAGTATTAAATACCTTGATATTTTCTGGTTTGCAGTCATTGATGGCTATCAACGAACATTACTTTCAACTTTCCTGAACAAGCATCTAGAAAAAGAAGGAAAACAGAAATGAAATGAAAGATTTTCTATGTATTTTCCAGACAGGAAACTACTCATGTAGTTAGCTCAAAGAAAATTTCATTTCGTTCAATCTATAACCATTCAGGCTTAAGAGGTCTACACACAGAGAACGTTTCTTTATATTGTATAATTTCAAAAGTTTGTTAATTACTCCAGAAGAAACTCTTGCCTGAAGAAAGAGAAATTGTCTCTTTGAAATGTTTCCGGTAGACAGACATCAATATTTAGATTTCAGAAAAAAAAGAAACTAAAAGCAATAAATTAGACTTCCGTAAAACAAAACTTTTTTAGCGTATTAAAAATGTAAATTTTGTATCATAGCATGAATTATTTTAGAGTTTAGCTTATGAAAATTTGTCAGATTATTTAAAAAAATGTTTATCAACCTTAGAAAATAAGAGGCTTTTCTTGTATGGTATACACTTTTGTAAATAAAATATGTATTTATAATTTTAGTATCATTCGGTATGGTGCTCTGTCGCATAATATTCTCCTTTATTTATTTATTTATTTATTACAAGAGCATGGCTGGCCTTACAACGAGATACTTTGTATCGGTCGATAATTACCTGTATCTTGGGCAGAAAGTGCTTCTACACAAGCACTATACCTGATATAATGTTACTTAAAAATAACAAAAGAAGAATGTTTTTAAGATATAAGAAATATACATTATTATTGTATAGTTGGTTGCTATGTAGTTGTTTATAGATACTCAGTTAACATGTTTGATTGCAAGTCGGTTTGTGTGAATATACATTAAAAGGGAATTAAAGAATAAATTATTTAATATTCATCATGGACTTGTAATTTCAGTAGAAAAGTTGAGCATACTAGTGAATATAACTTCAGAAGATATTTTAAGGTGAAAACGATTATCGCCACTGAAGATATAACTGAACCAGGGTTAACGACTACCTTTGGTGAGTCGTTGTAAAATTTTTGGTTTACCTCACCCGGGATTCTTGTAAATTCATATCCCGAAGTCTAAAGTAAGGGTGAATTTACCTCAGTAAGAAGGTTCATGAATACGAACTCAAATATTCTCAGAAGTGGCAGAGTAATCACAAGAAAAATTATGATCGGTGAGATAGTAGAAAATGAAACTGTTGACAGTGTTAACAACGAGCAAAATATAGCTCCCATTACACCCGAAATGTTGACATTAGAAGACAAAATTTTAATGGCATTACAGCGACAAGAACAACGACTAGAACAAAATTTAACTCAGATGTCTAACGAATTAAAACAAACGGTCCAGCAAAAATCCGAAGAATCAAGTAGACAATATGAAGAATTAAGTAGACGATTGGAGCACATAGATCAAAAGTCAGAAGAATTGAGTAGAAGATTAGAGCATATAGATCAAAAGTCAGAAGAATTGAGTAGAGGATTAGAGCAAATAGATCAAAAATCAGAAGAGACGAAACAATCTGTTATCCAGGCGGTGAGAGACATCACATTACAGTTTGATGAAAAGCTAAAAAGATTATCTGAAGATTGCCAGGATAATTACAACCATGTAATCCAAGAAGTCAATTGTGTAAAAAAGGATTTGGAAGTAATAGAATCTTCTGTTCGTCAGCAAAAGATTCAGGTCACAGATAATTCTAACCAAATACGTGCAAATACTCAATTGATATCTATCTTACAAGAGGAAATTAGGACGTTACAGACTAAGGACAACGCATATCACAACAACATGGTTAAGGATCGTTTGGAGTTCCCTTGTTCACAAGAGATGACCTCGCATTCACCCGCAGTAGATCAACGTGGACCTTACGTTATCTCTTCTTCAAGTAATCCATCCGATGAGGACATTATTTTGGAAAGAATTCATCCAAGGAATACAGATGGGCGGAAAAGAGATGGTGGAACCACGCATAACGCAGTAGGTAGAAATTATCACTCAACACGTACACGAAATGGTGAAAGGAATGTAAAGTTAAGTGTAAAGATGAGCGAAATACGTGCTATGAGTAAGTTTAGTGGTAAATGTAATGAAAATGCTACTTCTTTCCTAGAAAAATTTCAGGATGAGTGCAGTATAATGTGTATAGATAAATCTCAATATATGAAACTAATCCCTCATTTATTACTCCCACCATGTTCTTTATGGTTTAAAGCAGTACGGGATCATGTCAATACATATGAGGAATTCAAAGCCGCGCTGATTGCAAATTACGAAAACGATTTTTTACTTGCAAACAGAGATGCCACGATTAGAAATCAACCTTTTAATCCTCGCTTACACAAATCTGTTGTTGATTTTGTTGTAAATACGTATAACGAATTAAAAGTCGTAAATCCACTGCAATCGGAATCTAGAGTGATTGCATCTATTCGAAATCTACTACCGTTTAAATTACAACAAATCCTGTTTTCTACGCAGTGCATGAGTTTTAATCACTTATTAATGCTTGTCCAATGTTATGAAACTCAATACCAGACACTGAATCATCAAGCGGGAGTAGGTAAAATTAAAAACAATTCAGATCACCTTGTACCTGTTCGGAATCTAAATATCCGTAATGTAAACGATACGGAACACAACCTAAATCGAGTAAATTTAAACAATCAGAACGATCAAAATAGACAAAGATATGTTGGGAATCCACCTAACCTAATCAACCGTGACAATCCTTATGTCAGACCATATAATCAAAGTAGATTCAAAAATAGACGAAATACATGGCGAAATTCCAGAAATACAGTAAACTACATGGATAGACATAATCGTAATTCAAGAGTTGGCACTTCATATCAAAATCAAAACAATGACGCAATTCATGTACAAAATAATGCGGAACATAATCACGATTGTGCAGTACAATGTACTTTATTAGAATCATATGCAGGTAAGAATTTAAACTGACTGCAGTTGATGTAGTAAGGGTTAAGCCCATATCAGTTATAGATTCTTATGAACATTTATCTTCAAATTTATGTGTTAATATTAATAATGAAAACAACCCTTATGACTTTTAGATACTTTATCACGTTTGTTTCCACAAATGATAATTTCCAAATGATTTTAATTCTTTCTTGTTAATGTGAAGAATTATAATTCGATTCATAATTGAGGGGCTTAGTGGAAAAGGGGCGTATCCCACATTTGAATGTTTTCGAGAAACAGAAGGTTTTGCGTTGCAAATGTCAAAAGTTTTACTATGGAAGAAAGGTATATAAATATAACAATACATATTAGAAGAAGGTCTGATATGTTTCAGAAAAAATCACCATGCATCTTACTTCTTATCTTAAGAAATAAACATAAGATATGCACATGATCATGGTTGCCAAACCAATACGAGCTTTCTATATTAATGAATCAAAATGAAAGTTCCAATACGCGAATATTGATGTAACATACAGAATAACACAAAGTAGACCATGTTCGTCTCTGTCAATAATATTCACATACTCCACTCAGTGAAAAAAAATCACACATATTAGCGTCGCCACTCAAATAACATGGTTTCGAGAACAAAAATATTTCCTTCGTACGGCAGCACTCTAATATGCTAGAGCCGTACACACTGTAAACACAACATTGCAGACGAGTGTAATATACATTATATTGCACAATAAACCATTACCCAGGGCACAGTACTTGCGTCTCTGAAGAGATACTTCACTTCATACAATCACTCGATATCGCTACTGTCAATATCGTCTACCCCTGCGTGGTTCGCGTTGTCATTGTTCCATTTTAGAGATCTATAATATTCGTGGTGGATGGGTGGAATGTAGTTTAACATGCTCATTAGATTATCATACTTATGTTTCTGAATAGGTCTTCCTTCCGGATACTTGGATACCAAAACCATATCTTGCAGAGAGCACGGTTGTCCTCTTTCTCGCTGCAAACTTAGAGTAGTATATGGCTCACATGTCGAGTATGTATATTTTACCTGGACTAGTTGGCTACCTTTCAGAAATTTCATGTTAGTCGCTGCTCTCATATTAAAGACTTTTCTATCTTCTGTTTTCTTGCGAAATGTCAGAACAGATCGCAACGCTGATACAACCTTCATGTCTTCAGTTGTCATTTCGATGACTTGAAATTGTTTCTTTTTGCGTACTGTCTTTATCAGAGTGGCTCATTGAGGGGGTGTACATAGATTGTGTTTTCCTCTTCGCTCTCTCAATAATGCCGAAATCATCATCGCAGGGGAGAAATGTGTGGCCAGGAATCAAAAATCTATGTTCTATTCTCTGGAGGTCGGTGACGTCTAACAAATACAGGCAGAGTCCCATAATGACATAATTTTTATTTTGCCCGACGCACGAATCACAACACACTATTAAATTACGTCTTTTGCGAATATCCTCTGGTAGGTGCATCATCACTCGAAGAATACAGCTTTCAACTTCATCACTACCACGAGAAGCGACAGATTCTGGCCAGACACATGTAACTGCAGAATCATCATGACAGAAATGGAATCCAAAACAATATGTCCACAACTGCCGCAAATAGAAAACAGTTTCCGTGCTTATCATGGGTGTTGGAAGTGCTTGTTCCAGATCCACAGCAACAACTATATTGCTGCTGTTAATGTATTTGCATTCCTGTTTTGCATTTCTCAAAGATTGGTAGGCTGCTTCGGCTTTACGAGTGTATATGATATTCAGATGGTCTAGATTCTACGTGCAGCTTCGAATCACAAGTTTTACATGTGTCGGTGCTTGCCATTTTAAATGCGATGTTAAATTCATTATTAAATATATACCGATATGTATGTAATTTCACTGGACCGATTTCTCTTTCTTCACATTGTTCTACATACAAATCGTACATTTGTTGCACACAATTCACCGAAAATATATATGAATGTTCAGGGTTTGCAGTTCTGCTGTAGTGAGAACGGTATCTTGGAAACGAACTAATATGATTCCTGGCAATATCTAGTTTTTCTTCCGAAATAGCATGGGGGCGGTTGTGATGTTTACGTTCCTCTTTGGGAGAATGCAACGGTTTGGCAGGTATATCATTCGTATGTGTTCTTGATTCACCACGCAGTCTACGTTCAGTGATACCATGGGCATTGCAGAATGCTTGCTTGCATACATTAACTTCCATTCCTGATGATGAACGACGAACATAATGAAACATATTGGCGCGCCTGTAGATATTTACATTTTTCCTGTCTTTAATGTACACACGTTCACATTCTGACCTCCTGATAAGCCCAAATAGATAGTCATTTTGCGCGTTGAAATCTTGCATGTTGTAAAACGTAATGAAACTATTATCTTTGGTTTCAGAATCGATATCCTTCATATATCTACACCACTCAGTTTTACACCTCACATCACTTCACATTTTATCCGGTACTTCTTTACCTGTGCGTCCAACGTACCTCTTTCCTGCGTATCTCTTACGCTTACGTTCATTATCCTTCCATTTGCCTTCGTTTCGTTGTCTCTTTCGTGGTTTAACAGGCGAATTTCCCAGACTGGAATTAATTTCAACGTCTTACACAGCAGCCATTATTACTTTCAACAGCAACTTGATCAGCGGTCACACTTGGCTGATTTATAGACTCACAACCAATGACAGATAGTGTTATATTACCACAAACTCACAATATAGCTGGAAGCGGGATACGTCATTTTTCCATTCAAGAGTTGCAGCTGAAAGGGGATACGTCATTTTTCCACTAACATTTTTGACAGAAATATTTCCTCATTTTCGTCCTACGCTTATGGGATTCACAGTATATGGTGCCGAGTCATAACACTTCTTCACAATATACCGGAAAGTTCCATGTATCCAAATATGTAAAAATCTCGATTTTCCAAATTTTGTGGGATACGCCCCTTTTCCACTAAGCCCCTCAATTGATTAAAAGCAAAGGTTATTTATATTATATTGATTTGTGTTGAAACTTAATTATCAAGGATTATGTTAAGTATAAGGTTCATTCTATTAAGCTAGTTATTCGACGACTGTATTCATGCACCACCTTATATGTTACTCGAATAAGATTCTTCTGTATTCTGACGCCTCATTGATACGATGTATACATTAAAAATATCATCTAACGTAGCTGTTATATAATGCGCCCTGGAAAAATCAAACATTGTTAACATCACCGTTTTTAATGAAGATTGAAACTGTTGATCATTGTGATTTATGTTTTAAAATGTAATTACCTCCTACGTTTTTGACTTCGCACCCTTCGTTGATTATATTAGTAAGCGACGACGTTTTTATAACAAAAGATAAATATTAAAGGAATAAAAGACTTATTATAAATGTATTTATATGAAGGAAACTTAATGAAGTTATATACGAGGGGCGATCAAAATGTAAAGGACACAATTAATAGAATACCATTATTATAAACGGACCAGTGGTTCTTAAATATAAAAATCAAGCTACCTTGTAACTTTTATATTCAATCCCATCATCGGGCGACATTTTATACAACGAGATACTTTGTATCGGTCGATAATTACCTGTATCTTGGGCAGAAAGTGCTTCTACACAAGCACTATACCTGATATAATGTTACTTAAAAATAACAAAAGAAGAATGTTTTTAAGATATAAGAAATATACATTATTATTGTATAGTTGGTTGCTATGTAGTTGTTTATAGATACTCAGTTAACATGTTTCATTGCAAGTCGGTTTGTGTGAATATACATTAAAAGGGAATTAAAGAATAAATTATTTAATATTCATCATGGACTTGTAATTTCAGTAGAAAAGTTGAGCATACTAGTGAATATAACTTCAGAAGATATTTTAAGGTGAAAACGATTATCGCCACTGAAGATATAACTGAACCAGGGTTAACGACTACCTTTGGTGAGTCGTTGTAGCCTGTAATTGGCAATAGGTATATCATTTTTCTCAACCGGCAATGTAGGTAAATTGGAATTCTTTATTTTATAGAAAACGTCAGACTAAATACTTATAGCTAATAGTATGTGCGGTCACTTCAGTCTAAACTTTAACTGCAATTAAGTACATAAAATATTCGTACAAACCTGAATAGACCTGATATTATTCAAGGAAATTATTTCCTATATTGAACATAGGTTAAACTGAACAAAACTTTTAAAAAGGAGGAATTCATTTGTATATTGAAGAGGGTAGGAACATTTTAATTGATTAGCTGCTTGCATGTAAGTTACTTGTAAAAAAATCACTAATTACTATGGAATGTTCTTAGTATCCTATATTTGTTTTTATATGTTTTAATATTTTCATTTATTAATCACACCCAATCATGGACGTGTGGAATTTCCCGCATAACCATTTTTCTTGTATACATTTATTCATAACCTAGGCTTGCATCAAAATAATCTTTGTTTTCATCTCGATGTGATATCTTACATTCTGACGTTTCCTTCCTCTAATCATCATTTCTTGCGAGAATCTATGTCCACCAGAACATCAGTTTTTAGACTTAAGTATGCAGATGTCTGGCAGTTTAAAAATTAATGATCATACTCTAGACGTGTAATATTCATTCATATGTCGAAAATCCCTGTAGAATAGCATTATTATTATGCACGATCTTTACTTTCAGTGCTTTTGAATGGCAGTGATTTGAATTATGCTGCTTCCTTGTTCACTTAATTATTATTCCCATTGTTGATGAAGTTGTACCACGCAGACTTATGCGTTCCTCCCAGTTTCCCTTTGGTTAAAAAAAGTTTCAGGTCAAATACATAAAATGTAAAAATAAAGATTTGATTGTTCAGAAAGCAATCTTTCGTTAAACACACGTATTAAATTAGTCTTTTGATATCAGATGCTACTTTAAATATAAACATCTCGGGCAATAAAATATGAAGTGCGTACTTTAATTTTCAATAACCCGTTACATCACCCTGGCGTGGACTACAGCGTTGATTTTCTGTGACATGCAGTCAGTGTGGAAGATGATGACATTCAAATCTAATTTAGCTCATTTCTTGAGAAACTTGTTCCGCAGAGCGGCCAACGTCAGGGGATGTTGGTATCTCCTCTTCACGGCCCATTCCAACATGTTCCAAGTTTTCTCGATAACTTTGAGATCAGTCAAAGTCGCTGGCCAGATGAGATATGGGATTTCCATCTCACATCCAGCAAACAATTCTCTCACAATCCTGTCTCGGTGAACACTATAGTTGTGGTCTTGATATTGGGACTCTGGGATATGACTATTTTGTAGAAACTGGAAAAATAGCAACGCCTCATTATCCAGAATACGCACGTAATACTCAGTCTTCAGGCGGTTGGGCACCTCTATCAAGGGACCCACATCAGCATTCTAAGTACACCCCACAACATGACACTACCACCCCTTCTGTACAACCCTTTACACACACTCAGCTTTGTAGCTTTCTCCGGTCCACCTGATCACCTTGGAACGGCCATTATTGGAATAGAGGCAAAACCAAGATTATTCTGACGGATGTGTTGCTATTCGTCTATTTAATAAAATAACGTCTATGCGTGTGTGTGTGTGTGTGTGTGTCATCATATTTTCACGTAGACCTCAAGATACATAGCCATTTTAGGCTATCAAATTTTGTACACAAAATTATGTACACCAGATCTAATCCCTTACGAAGAACGTGTATTTTTTAATTGTTGACTAGGAGGTTCAGGATGCTCAAAAATATTTCACATGTATCCAAATTAGACAACCCGCATACTCCACTGTCTTGCAGGTTGTATGCTGTTGGCCCCGGCAAAAAAACGGGCTCTTTTGTTCATATTCTATACATCACTGTATTTCTTTATGGAAAAATTTTGTTACGAAAAGTCTTCCACCATTGTCCGTCAATAGCATTCATACTGCCTTTCATCGGATATTGTGTCATAAAATAATCTTTTCTCTACAGTATATAACTTATTTGAATTTTCCTTGGAACTATGTCTTTCTTTTCACTTCAAAGGTGTCAACGATAGATAAATGTTTTTGGTAATGTCTGGCTTGTAAGTGATGCATTTGCAACCTTTTCTTAAGTTATTACAATAAATAATCGATATTGCCAGGGAGAAGGCTAATTGGGATGTGCATCAAATGGCTTCCTGGCTTCCAAAATGGGGTTTCCTATTATGAATGTATTAAACTTTCTTTTAGTGAGTCATACCTTCTACAACAACTTGCTTGCTACACTGCTGTCATCATTTCAATCCCTCAGATCACTGTACGTTATAGTTTAAACTCGTGATTTATTCAAGGTTCTTATTGTTTACATTTAACTTTTTCTTTTTAATTTGCCTAAGTAACTTGCGTTTAAAATAAATATTAATGTTGAAATCTAAATGTGGTTACGGCCTGTTAATGGTAATTTGCTTAATGCCAGTTGATTATAAAGTTTATTAAATATTACGCTGTTCTAAATATAAATGGTAACACTTTTTTGTCATTTATGATTCTTTTACCTCCCGGAAGAAAATAAAAAGAGCCGTGTCAGGGATTTGCATTTTGAAGGAATTATTAAAACAATTAATTTTGTATATATGTGTTCAAGTTTACTCTGTTTAAAATCATAGTGTTACATAATTGGAGATAGTTTACTTTTAAGACTTTCAACTAATTAAAATACTAACAATATGATTTGCTATTTTAAACTCAGAACTCTAACTAGAAAGTAAATAAAACAATGTATTAAGTCAGTTTACATGTGTCAATAAAATGAAACCGTGGATATTTGAATCTTATGACTTTTCTAATTATGTTATTTTACTTTGTTCCAGGTGATTAAGATGCTTGTGATCGTCGTGGGACTATTTGCCATTTGCTGGTTACCATTACAAACATACAACATTTTACAAGATATCTACCCAAACATCAACGAGTAAGTACTTTATTGCAATCTACAATTTAAAATTATTTTACATTAACTATAATATCTCAGTTGCAACGTACTCATTCATATTATATACGTAGATATATAAACAGATATTTGATTTTGTCCAGGCTGTACGAGAACTGATTCCAAAATTTGCAAACGCCTCTCCCGTACATACGTATAATGGAAATACTACATATACAGTAACTTTAGTATGATTTAAATATCATTTACCACTACTACAGTTGTCGTTTGATGTGTCTTTCTAATTTTGTGATCATTTTGTTTTATGTGTTTTGTATACCAAAGCCGATAATATTGATCTTAGAGCAACCAATAAACAACAGTTGTAACTAGACACAACATATTCACTTGGTCTAGCCAGAAAGAATGAAAAAATATATTGAAAGGAAATCATGTTCAACTCATGCAGCAGTTCTTCAGAGTATTTCACTAAAACGATTGCAAAATTTCTTTGAAAAGTTTAACTGAGAGCTAGTAAACAAATAGCTTCTCAGGAGGTGGAGCTTTAGCGCGATCACAATGATATTCAATAATCAGGTATATAATATTTTACTGTAACGACCTTATGAAATTATTTTAGTCTAGTCAATTTATTTTCGTTATTCATACTTGATATGGTTAGTATATATATTTCCAGCAGACTGTATATCCTTATATTTTAGTGTCTTCTTCTTCTCTTTTTTCATAATTTTAGACGTAATTAGTGTACTAATAAGCTATGTTTTTACTTTCCTTCGAAAATTCGTTAAAATTAGGGAATAATAGTATAATTTCTTTATAATGTGTTGTTCCATCAATGCCATTGAGTAACAATTAGGGGCCTCAGTGGAGTTCCTAGTTTGCCCCCTCTGCTGCATGGGGTTTCTGATTCGATCCCTGCCCGCTCCAAGTGAACTTTGTGGTGGACTAACACTGTGTACGTGGGCTTTTCTGGACTCTCTCGTTTCCCCCCTTTATTCCACTATTATCTATTTAATCATTACCATCTTCCTTAGCCATTGTGGATAATCGTGGGACATTACACTAGTGTACACATAGTGTTAATCTGTACACTAGTGGTAAACAGATTAACGATTTGTTTTAACCTACATGAGATCTTCAGCAAATGGGCTTCTAACATCAACAACTTTGTCTAAAATTAAGATACATATTTCAGTATTTTTTTCTTCCAGAAATATGTACGAGATTTTTTTTAAGTGGAAACTTTAATTACCTTAAGAATTCACTTGCTATTCTTCAACATTTTAAAACACGATTTCTCAGAAAATATTTGCTCATTTTTTAAATATTTTTCTGTGTGAAGAACAAAGGAACATCATCTTAATGGTGCATGATCCATATTATCACATAGAAGTTTAAGAGCTACGATATCCCAATAAAGAGGGGAAAACATGTACTGTCAAATTTAAAACATTTGTAGGTCTACAAATTATGTAACATTATGTATAGCTTATGTGAAATGGCTGGGCAGCTAGTTACTTGTTAGTTTTTCCTTGAATCTGAAGTTTATGTTCCATGTTCATCGCTAATGTTCTATGAGATTTACAAGGAACATTCAAAAAGTTTTGCACAATGGGACATAACGTTTTTAATAGTTACATTAGGAGAGCGAAATTGTGTGCATATACTTGTGTTCTTTGTGTACATATACTTGTTACTCAATGTTTCTTTCATCCGCTGAGACACATTTAGCCCACACACCCTGTTTCCCCACACAATGAGTTTCTTGGTCACTGGTAAATTGCCCACTATGAAGGTGGGCTTTCAGACGACCAAACAGAAATAAACCGTACGGAACTAGTCCGTACTATAAGGGAGCTTTAGAACAACTTCTCATTCCGTACTTCAGATTTTCTCTGCGTGCGATTGCACCCATTGGTTGCCAGACCCGCTCACAAACGAACAGAAACAATCCACCCTACCAAAGTTTTCTGTAATCTAAAGACTGTGTTAATGTTAGAATGAATGCAACTACCCCAGGTAGCCCAGTCGCTTCAACAAATAGTCATGTAGTTACACATTTGTTAATGTGTTCTATGATGACGTCGTGCGCTCAGTTGATGGTCTAACTTACCATATTGATTCAGGAAGCTGAAATCACCACTGTAGAACCTTTATACCTATTACCGGACATTGCTAAGGTCCAATGTCTGATCCCGATATACACGAAGCAATTTCTGTTGAATTGGTGTGGCTGAGTAATTGCCGGTTTTGTACAGGAATTCAACAGTCAAACGTTGGCGAGAGAAGCTGTCTATTTTCTTTTCTATTATGAGAGTATCTGTAAACAGAGGATTAAAGTTTGCTACACTACTTCAGCATAAAGAACACATTTATATGGACAAGAATGTTATGATCCTAGTGCTAGTCATAAAAAAGTTATGGCCCATTTTGCAAAACATTTTGAACGCCCTGGGTACACCTATAATTTAATTGATTGGTTCACGTGTTAAAGGGGCTATCAGATTCTAGCCTATTTATCTGTATCACGAAAACGCTAATAGCCAATGTACCTTTCTCATTTAAAAAACTACTATAATATAAAAATGTTGAAAGATGTTAGTTTATAACAGGTAAACTCAACAAAAGCTCAATAAAATAGTAAAATAACTTGACGAACTCTATAAAAATTGTATCGCAAAAGAAAAAGTATAAGTAAAGCAGAGAACATAAGAAGAAAAGGCACCAACAGAATAGAACAAAGAAAAAAAATTAAAAACACTTTAGATCTCAAAACAAACGCCCCGGTGCAATATTAAAAGTTTCAATGCCTAGCATTAAATTGAAAATTTTGTCCCAAACAGTAGGATTATCTCCAAACTTTGACTAACATTGTATAGTCTTGAATGTTTTCTGAGATCTATGGCCACAAAAACCTCAGCAAAAACCTTTTTCGTGATTTTGTAACGTTGCATTCCATCATTAGCTATCTCTACATCGAGAAATAGAGCCACACTCTCTGCTGAGCAATTTTCTGTTTGGATTTCATTAGTACAGGTACACTTCAGACAATCTTGTTAATCTAGAAAACCTATATAATAAGACGTTTTGAATCATTCGCATTTTATTGATGTGAGTGCTACACGAAACCCTTGTTCACTATAAGCTCAGAAAGGTTACTGGCACAACTTAAAAGAGCAATGGATCTGTAGATTCTGGTTCTCGACATCCACCCAGATGCAATTAAACAAACGTAATAATTAATGTTGCAAGACATTCACTCTCTGAAACGAGAGACGAGTATCTGCTGTATGACGTAGGATTTATAATTTTTCTAACTTACTAGCATGAATTACTACTTACTAGCATGAATGCATGAATTACTAACTTCAGCCAGGAATAGGCTCAGATTTTGAATTTTTAAATTTAGCACTGTGTTTTGATATTTTCTTGAAAAATTTCGTTTATGTTAATTACAGTTTTAGATACATTTTGTGTGCATTCGAATGCCGTAAGACAGAAATATATATAATGATGAAGCAATAAATTTGTAGCTTTTATTTTGTGTTTATTCATCAAATCTTTATACTTACTGCCAGAAATAAACATGGTATAAGGAAAATGACATGGCATCGTGGACACAAACATATACAAAGGATTTTGATTGTTATAACATTAGTTCTAACTACAATACTAGTATATAAATATAATGTATGCAGTTGTGGACCTAAATCTAGCACTTAGCGTAAAGTGTAAGGTCTACGGCCTGTAGACAAGGAAAGAATTCTACTGCGCAGTGCCATTAATAACAGCAGTCCATTGATTAGAGTGCATTGGCTTCTTCAATGGCACCAGAGCTAACATACAGAAACATGTACAAACAGGTTGGATTGTTTTACCACTAGGTCTAGCCAAGGCATTAGCATTTAAAATTAAAGTACAGAGTTATGGTAAGCAGATCTGACAGATCTAGCACCTTCACAGCATGCAAATTAAAAAGGTATTATAGTATATGTATCCTTCTGAATTGTATTACATAATTTAAAATTCACGTTTATTATAAATGCTACATATTTGTTTTAACTTTCGAGCGACTTTGGTGTCGTGACAAAGAATAGAAGTTGAGATTTCAACGGATTTACATGTTCCATGACACATAGATACCAAAAAAGTGAGATTTTGACTCTAACCATCTGTTCGACCATTCGTGTTGGCCTGTTCGTTCTGATGTACACTCACTTAGTTACCATATCGTTCAATGTACCTCAACTAAATTTTAAACTTATTATAAACTTTTAAACACACACATGTGTGTGTAGTGTAAGGTATTTGTAGCACAAATCTAATATTTCGATATAAATAATGTAATGGTTCCTGTCTCTTCGCCCTCGAAAGTGATAATAATGCATATTTTAGTACCACAATTCAACATTATGCAATTTCGACTTTTGTACTTCGCTAAGTAAATATGTATTTGATGGCAAGTCTTGATCATGATGGCAAATCTTAAATGATGGATTGGTGCTAATAAATACACCCAAGTTTAGTAATGTCTGCAGAAGTTATTTCACTACATTTAATGCAAATACTGTACTTAAATTTTATTGATCATAATTATAGTTTCCTCTTTCTCTCAAAATATTGTTTTGTAACATGAATATATTCATATAGATTTTTGAATATAAAAGTCAACTCCCTCACCCTCTTACAGACAGAAAATATATTAATAATTTATGTATATCTCCAATGTCTGAAATATTGGAAATATCGAACGTTAGGGAGTATTGGTTCTTTCAAAAGAAAAGATTTTTGGTAGCTCACATGTTTTGGTGTACCTTTGAGAAAACACCACCTGCAGCCGTCTAACGTCAGAAACGTGTCTATTCCCATAAGTCATCTCCGTTCTTTGTATCTCAGCAACGAACAAGTCTTCAGGATAAAAGAAAAGAAAAACATCTCTTCTGTTTGCTGGAATCTTGCATACAACGGAAATCAAACAAGGCCGGAATACTCACAACGTCAAATGTTCCGCCCCTTAATAGCACGATAGATTCAAAAACTTAGGAGAAACTGTAATTATATATGTTTAATTTTGCGCAAAGAGCTACGAATAATTGAAAATTAGAATAATTAAGAATTCTATTTTATGCCTTGAATACTACATGATGCGATACAAGTCGTCTTTCAGAATGCAGTGACAAAACAGACTTCATATTAACGCACATTGAGATATTAATATTTACTTGCCATTATATACACCACGGTATTGCTGCAGACAGTACTTTGTATTCTCTACATTTAATATTTGAACGTAAATTACATATTATTATACCAAACTTTTTTTCTTATAACTAAGAAGTTGAAAGATAGATGTTATTTTCAATTAAATCCACCCTTCCCATTTTCAGGCTGAATTTTAAAACTAAATATGGTTTATCAATAGTTTGAGAACTACTATGAGTATAGGTTGGGTATTTTTAGATACCACCTTAATTTCGTCAGTATATTTCTTGTTTTTTTACTTGTTTTTCTCCCTTATTACATTTTGTTTGACGTTATAGTTTGGAATCGTGTCTGAAGTACCGAGTTTGATATTTTGTTTACTCTAACTATAATTCATTCACTTTTGCAACGACATTCATGTGTTTACAGTAGCATCCATGTCTTGGGTGAGTAACTAACAATGTGTTGCTACGTGCGTGTTTATATTTCCGTTATTTAATGTTTCATTTTGCTTGGACAATATGATCTGCATTGTAACACTTTTATGTGTGCTACTTTTCTAATGCTGTCTAGCGTTGTGAATATGTGTTTTAAGTTGATCATATTTATTATATGTATTTGTGATTTTATGATCCCTAGAAGAGACGTAATGCTTAATAGTAACTACTAACGATATGATTTTCATACTACACGTTTAAGTCAGCTCGGGCAATTTGGTCTGTTTGTGTATTCATATGTATATAGGGTTGTCAACTCAGGAAAATAAAGAAAAACCGACATCCCTTCAAAATTTCCTATGATATAGATCTAAG
The DNA here is from genome assembly GCF_964235325.1 of Thermobia domestica. Taxonomy (NCBI): domain Eukaryota; kingdom Metazoa; phylum Arthropoda; class Insecta; order Zygentoma; family Lepismatidae; genus Thermobia; species Thermobia domestica. The sequence continues at coordinate 166,643,739 of NC_137463.1, read as the reverse complement.
TATGAAGTGCCTCTGTTCGGACCCATCGATAGGTAGGAAATGTACTATCATGAACAAAAGTACATTAGCGCCTGTATTCTGCATATCCTTAGTACATTCACTAATAACCTTAATAGATGCATTGTGTTATAAATGAGAAACTGACATCGATATTGATCATTTTATTGTATTTACCAGTAACTGCCACTTCTTTAAAATTATCGAAACAGATGAATAAAAATATATTAGTCTTTACGTGACAATTTTGGATTTTGAAAAGGAAATTTATTCTTTAAATGTATACTTAACTACAAGAAATCGCTTTAAGAAATCCTTTCTCACTCTCAATAAATGTGTATAGTTCCTTACAAGTGAAGATTTCAAATTTTTCCTGATGCAGTCTCTGTCATATCTTTAAAATTATGTAAACAGATGAACAAAATATATTAATCGTTGATAGATGTAAAATATTACAGTTTTGGATTTATACAATGAAGGTTACGTTTTAAATATATACTTCGAACTAGATGAAATTGCTTCAAATTAGATATAAATTTCTAAGAAAAAAAGAAAAAAAAACGGTCATAAAGGGGACAATAAGGAGTTTGTACCGGTCACTGGCTTTAATCTAAATAACAATATTTCCGGCCAGGCTGGAGAAAAACCGGCTAGTTGAAAACCTATATATATGTATAATCCCTCCAGAAATCGGGAGCTATTGACCCTATAGAGATAGGTTTTTCAAAAATAGTTTCAACTGTATTTTTTCTTTTTAGTTTTTGTCACTGTCTGTAGTTGTTAATTTGTAGCTGCAGTTTATATATTAAATGAGATAAGTTGTCTTATAAATATACATACATGTATATATATTATTAAAAAAGTACGATTACGAGCTTTCTGAAGCTAAATATCAGGCGCAGAAGATATTCTGGCTTTCATAGTTGTGCAACGCAATTTTTTTAAAAGTCAAAAATTTGTATTCTGCTTCTGGTGATAGTTCATGAAATTAATTAGGGTAACTTTTATGAGACTAGAGAGAGTGTTGTTAATCGCGCGTTTGTTTTGGATTGAATTTTATCCTCCCTTTCAGCGCTGAAAGTATATGAGACACTGATCTACATCTTAATGTGAAATCTGAAACATATGAGATCCCGCCGGGAACTTAAGCCGGTTTCCCCGTGCCAAATACGCGTAGGCGTATGCGCCAAAAACGCATACAGCCACAAAGAAGCTGTATCAGTCTCTCTTTGATGTTTTACTTAATATATGGCTATAATTAAAGAATCCATTGTTCTCATTTATTGCTAGTGTGTGTGGAGACATTTATGGGTCTGTGAATGAAAATAGGGCATATCTAAGTTTTCATCATCGTCTGAACCAGTTAGTTTGAGTTTTACAGCGTAACATTCGGATATTTATTTTCTGGGATATACAAGTTTCTGGAAGGTTTGCTCACTACTTCAGTTGCATTGTCAGAGGCAGAGTGTGATTTTCTACCCTTAAGAAAACAAAGATTTTCCTTCAGAATACAATGGCAAAATAAACACTAATTACATAACTTTGTTTAACTTTATGCACTGGTATATTTATTTTTCTCTATTTTTCGTAACGGCCTCAGCAATGCCTTGCAACCTTTCTGTTTGTTCTTGTTCACAACATTGTTATTCAAGCGTCTTAGGAAAACTTATAAATACATTGAGCAATGATTGTTCATTTTGTTACAAAACACTCCCTCACACCAACACACACACACACACAGAGACCTGTTTGTCTACCCTACAAAAGGCGTACGCGAGCTGGGCCATAGGAAAACCGAGTATGCATTCATATCTAATTTAGTATTGAAGCTACTTTTCTGATACATTTCCAAAAGTTGCGTCGAAGATAGAACTACGTTCTCAGAGGCATCAGAATGCAATATCTCGAACTTGACTGGACGCGTAGAAGTGAGTACCCAAACCAACTGGGCATTTGCAAAACGAGTAACTTTAACAAACGAAGAGACAAACAAACAAACAAGAATATTGTGTGTAAAATGTGTATAATGCGAGTTCAGTGAGTAAATGTGAGCAGTGCGATTAGAGCAACTGCTTTAAACACTAGTTAACTTTGTAGCAAATTAAACACATGGATTAATGCTGTTGACTTTCTTGGGTCCTCAAATTTTCTTCCACATTTCCTTTCCACCAATTATTTCATAATCATTCACTCTCATTAGTCACACGTCTAATATAAGCTATAGAGTATAACCATGGGATGTAAAACTAGAAATGTCATTTCATTTCAAATAGAATAGCGCATTGATTCAATCTCCCGGAGAAGTTAGTTTATGGTGGACAACATCGTTTCCAAAGGTTTTCTCGGAGTACTCCCATTTCCTTCCACATTATCATTCCACTAATTATTCCACCGTTATTCACTTGCCTTAATCTTTGCCTCCCTTAACCTAACGAGCATATTCGTGAGACGTTAAATTGTAAGATTTCATTTCATTTTGAAGTGGAATGGCGAGACTAAAGTAGGGTTATATCTGTTTGTTTGTTCAATGAAGGTTAGTGTTTCTTTTCAGCATCGAGACTGTATGAGACGAAGACTTATATGTTAAGGTGGAATTCGAACCACTATAATACTTCAGATTTTATTAATGCTTCCATCAGACCATGTGACCAAAGAGGCAGGTGCTCGCTACAAGACCAGCGGGAGAACAATATTATATGCCTACACGAAACAAGATACATTATTCATACTAGGTGGGATACCCGCTTTCGATTCCCGGCGGGAGTTCATACGGTTCGGATTCCATATTAATCAGTAGGTTCCGTCTCATATAGCCTCGCTGCTGAAAGGGACGTTAAACTCAAAATCAACTTAACTATTCGTACCATCGAATTTAATATTTTTGTTATAACGTCGAAAATGAAGTACTAAATGGCAAGAATATTGAAAAACGAGATAGAATATAAAACAATAAAACGAAAAAGGCAGTAAGTTTAAAATTGACAAGGAAGGGGTTTTAAAAGGTTAAGACGTTATCATGTTACTTGCATTAACACTTAGCAACAACACGCAAATATACTATTATACTATTGAACTAATATACTATTAGTTCGTTACTATAACTATTATACTATTGAACAGCGTTTCCCAACCTTTTTCAACTTGCGGCTCACTACGAGTGTAACTTGATTTCTCGCGGCACACTCATATATATTATTATTTGCAAATATAAAAAAATGGTATTTTTTCTGTGATTACTGATCATATGCTAATTCATTATGCTTATTTTTAATTCTAATTTAAAAATAGAAAACAATTGCAATGAATTATTGGACTCAGGTTTTTAAAACTATGTTTTCTTTTTTGAAAACTGTATCCAACCTTCACTAACAAGAAAGATCACTAAATAACGAACGAACAAAGAAATCTCTTTTAGTTTTAAAACACAAATGTAAATAATTTGTATGCATGTTTGCTTTGTCAAAATAATTGAATGATATTTTAAAATTTCAAGTTACGAAATAGTCTGCAACAATAAAGAAGCAATATTAGTCATAACAATGATAACAAATACTTTTTTCAACATTAAAAATTATACAGAAAAGGAAAACGGGACGAAACTTAAAAGTTGTAGATTCATAGTAGAGGTTCATAGTAAATGTGAAATACAAATATGCATTCTTCCTATGTCTTGCAATTTGATTCCTATAGAATTAATAATTTGTTTCGATTTCCTCGCGGCACACCAGCGGCCCATTCACGGCACACCAGTATGCCGCGGCACACTGGTTGGGAAACGCTGCTATTGAACGTCGTAATCTTCTATCACTTAAAATTTATTTTTTTCTGAAACATTATAACATATTTATCTAATCGAATCAATTTATCTATTTTATTATTTTAGCCGTAGTAACTATGAAACAAACCATAGATTATGCTAATATGCAATGTTTCCAATTTTAATGCGAATGGTTAGCAATAACTGTGCCTTTACTTTTTTTTTGATAACTTTTTTTTTAAAAGTTTGTCTTCACATATTTACAGTACTCTTACAGAATTTTTTACTTCCATAGATTTGCTCCCAAAGGATACAACTAAAAATTTAATGAGAGAATAGCGAGACCATTGGAATCCACAATTAGTCACCAATAAAACTTGATCCGTGGCTTCTGCATGTGCAACATTGTTTTCTCGGTTTTCTGTCTTACTGGCATGCATCAAAAACTTACGAAGTATTGCAAACCTCAAATGCTACACAATGCTTCATATAGGCATTATATAACTACCCATGAGAATTTGTAGCTGACTTTCTCAACTTCAGGTAACAAAACCTAATTGCAACATTCTATTCAATATTGTTATTATTATGATTATTAGTCTATTATTATTATTATTATTATTATTACTATTATTATTATTATTATTATTATAATGTGTAACTCTGTTACTGCTCGACTACTGACATGTACGCAAGCCACTTGATAGACATATATTTTCAGTTGAGTTGATTTTGAGTTTCACATCCCTTTCAGCAGCGAGGCTATATGAGACGGGACATACTGATTAAGGTGGAATCCGAAAAACATGAGCTCCCGCCGGGAATCGAACCCGGGTCTCCCACTCCAAAAGGCGCTCACGATAACCCTTAGCCACGAAGCTCATAGACATCTGCTTTAGGTGCAGTTTTCATTTCTCTTTTGCAAAAAAAAAAAAAAAAAAAAAAAATCGGTATATTATTCTCGCGCTATATTTGTATATACATAAATGTGCCAGTCCAGTCTCTTGAATCATTATAGGGTCAAGTTAATGTCAATTTAGCAGACAAAATCCTATTTTTCAATATAATCCTTCCGGTCCGACATTACATACTTCAATATCAGCACCACAACTAGAGAAAGAAGATCAGAAGTCTAACCTCAACGTCGTAGATTCTCCACACAAGCAGAAAACTACTGTTTAAAACGATTTTTCTTCCCTGGCCAATTAAATGGCAGAGCCCAATTTAATTGTTGCACAAACCAGTTTACATAACCAAAATAGAAAGAGGAATTAAGGGAATAAGCTATTAAACAAAAAACTATTAGAACGGGGTGAAGTATAGGAAAAAACAGGGGACACCACAAAACCTCCAACAACATTCACAACAGAAGATCAGATACTGGACTTCGTAATATGCAGAAAGCGTAGGTGTTGTGCTTCTGCCTACTTTAAACGTCCAAAAAGCGAGTAGGACCGACCCTTGTCTAGGAGTCAAAGATCAAACAATTCTAATGACAGAACAAAGCCTATAAATAATCACTAAATTACACAGACGAACACTGCTAGTGGACACCGGATCCACCATTTCCATGTGGCCTTTCGAATATTTACTTCCTGATGTTCAATTAATACTACATAAAACGGAGGTTAAAGAGAATGAAATAAAATTATTAACTTGAAATATGTAGCAATGGTATCATTCAACGTTGGGAAACGACATTCTCTCTTTCCTTTTGAATGAGAAGGAAATCATGTATTCCAATTATTTTTGGTTTAGACTTACTTAAACGTTTATATGTTACAATCAATTTAACAAAGAATCTTATCTCCCTATTTAAAAATCATAAGAATCTAACATTACAAAAAAAAGAAAAAACAACCGGAAAACATTTTATCACAACACACGACTCACACTTAGACAAAGACAACAAGCTTTGCTTTGTATATCGACAAACGTATTAAGTTAGTTCCACTTTTTCACACATTTATTGTGGTAATAGCAAAAGATAGATTGATGATTCTGCATCTTTCTTCGTATCGTTTCCCCATGGCTTACTTGACAAATACAAATTATTGAGCAAAGGTTAGACGTAAACAACTGACTGGTAATTTCAAATCGAAATAGTTATCCTGAACTTTAAGGAAAAATACGCCAGTGATGGATCTTGTGGCATGCCAGGATTAATCTTTTGCAAAGTGGAAGCGAGCTCTATAGAAAAAGATAAAAATTGTACAGGAAAGGAGGTTCACAATTCTTTGAAGTATAGATAAAAACTCTTCAAAATTGATGTTTTTGATATTAATCCTAATTTAGACCAGTCGCAGAAACAGGCCATTCACGAGTTATTATAAAAATATAAAAGTGTTTTAAACACCCGAAACGGCATTGTACATTATATGGGCTGGAATCACAAAATAAGAATCCCTAAATCGGCAGTGTTCCCGAACAAATCCCCCTGTTCCAATGCATGTTCGAGATAAGGCAGATAAATAAATTCAAGAACTCATTAATGCTAGAAATATACGACCTACAGACGACAATAGCTTCGCTTCGCCACAGATTATTACCAAGAAATCAAATAGGAACGCATTTAAAATTGTTTTGAATTTACAGCAGTGCAAAACATACATTAAATACCTGTGGGTGCCATTCGAGTCAACTGAGTATGTGTTAAACACTTTGAAAGGCAAAAAATGTTTGATGAAAAAGTTATGTTTCAAACCTCCGCAAGACGTGTGCGAGGGATTCCCCAGAGGCACGTAGGGATTCGGTATAACCTGGCAAGTAATTTCTACGTTCCTTTGGGGAATCCCTTGCCCCGCTATAACTACCAAGCCCACAACCTGTTACAAAAGTTAGGCGGGGAGCATAAATATGCTAAGGGAAAATGTCGTAACAATTCTAAACGTTTCTGTATCAATAATTACTCATAACTGATATACGTAATTCTCATCCTACTCCTTCAGTCTAGTTTTCTAATAAGTCCCTCATTTCTTCAAGACAGATTTCGATCCATGTATTTATCAGTCTTCGCAAACCTTACGTACAGCAACGCAACGCAAAAAGACAAAAGTTAGTTATAATTGCTATGCTGATTACAAGGAACAAATTCGAAAATTTCGTGTTGCATCAACGCAGACGGCTTGCGAAATGAAAAGGCATTATGATGAATTTATTATAGCAGATCTCATAGAAATATCTAAATTTTATTTTTGTATTAAAGGAACACACAATAGGCCTAATGCATTGTTTTTCGGGGGACCAAAAATTTTAGGGGGAGACAGGTCCCCCAATCCCACCTCTAGCTGCGGACCCGATAACTACAAGGGCTGAATGAAAAGTAATGGACTAGTTTTACACACAGAAGAAGACCTGTTACATTCCTTTAATGTAATCACCTCTCATTTCTATCACCTTCTTCTACACATGTGGAAGATGTGTGTCGTACACCAACAACACGCCAATCTTGATCCACGCATGTTGTTCATCTTTCTGAAACATACTGTTATTGCGCTTTCACTTTCCTTCTCTACGTTACGGCACTGCTGGGTTTGACTCAATAGCACACATTCGTTACCATTCGCCACGCATTACATAATCAGCAATTGAAATCTTGTAGTACTGATGGGGCGTTTACACTTAGTCGATTTAGTCGCACGACTAAATCGACTCGCTGCATTTGCCACTAAATCGAAGCAACTAGGCCGAATCAGATTGATGGATGTGTTCAATTATTTCAACCACAGAAAATAGAAGTCTTTTAATTCAATTGCCAGTCGATTAGTCGCCTTCGATCAACAAGCGATTAAGTTGAAGTCCCGTTTACACGGTCGACTAAGTTGAAAGTGACGTCAATTCAACTGAATCGAACGCAAATCGACTAAGTGTAAACGCCCCATGAGACAGAACCCTGTGACGTGAGGACAATGTTGCCACATTTTTATCTAAATCTAAACTATATATATTTGAACTATGAATATTGTACGTTTGTAGTATATGGATTATCTCAACAGAATCGATACTTAGGTTTTTGGCACTGGCGGGATGATGGATTATTATCTGATTTCAACCTAATAGTGTTTTGATACAAAACAGCTGATCTTATAAAAAAATTCTTCAATCTTAAATAACTTCCACGTATCCAGAATACATTTTTGCGATAAGACTTTGTCCCCTCTTCAAGCAATTTTGTTTCAAAACAGAAATAAAATACAACTTGTAGTACTTATAGTTTCTAATATTTTTATAACATCCTAAGGCTTATGTTATTTTAGTTAGTAATATTCTTCTCCATGTTTTTCTTATATTGTGTTAAAAATTGCACAGTGTCTTTGGAATATATATATATATATATATATATATATATATATTTTATATTGTTTATGTCATTTTGAAAGTGCGATTGCCATTTTCTCTAAGATTTTGCTACTGATTTAATGCATTGTAAATCTGTTGGGTAGAAAAATAATATATATGTAAATTTTGTGAATATTTTATTATTACGAGAGAGACCTTGTTTATTTTGATTTAGATTATCTCACTTTTCTATTTGCATTTGGATTATATTTCCTATTGTTTCACTTTTTGTTTTGTAAGTGGGATTAATCATATTCTATCATATTTCCTGCTCATTTCTACACTTTTTTTTTAACATTTTCTTTCTACATCCTTCTAAAATGCGAATAGAAAAAGCTACTACAAGGGATTATCTGTCAGTATATCTAAAATACAGTTCATTTTTACCTCTCTAACACTCTGAGCTGTATTTCATTCTTCAATATGGTGTTAACTGTCCTTAAGGGATTAAATGTAGTGACATAAGATCCATCGTGGTAAATTAAATCATTTTTGCATTAAAATGTGATATATTGAAAATATATCTTCGTCGCTTCTTCTCTCTTCATCTCTTTCCCTTGTGTCAGTAACATGAATTCATGCAAGTTAACAAGTTATTTTTATAAAATTAAGGAAACCTACGTAATACAAATTTCTCGGCTTTACGTCAAACATATCACAAATTTTCGAAAGTATTAGCCAATGCTTTGTTTGTATTTTTCTATTAGAGTTCAGATTCGACGAAATATTGGAAACACGGCAGGATCAGACAATACATCAAACTAAATAGTAATTATTCAATCTTCTTCTAATATTGGTTCTAACCATTTAACGGCAGTTATTTAATAAATATATTACTTTGTAAATTTGGCAATGAGTATTATAAGTTTCCAACAGAAACGGATAAAGGATAAACGAAAATATTAATTTTTATGATGAAATGTGGAAAGAAAAATCTGAGACCCAAAAGTAATGCTAGTTTACTAGTTAAAGCTGTTTTTCTTATTAATGTGATTGTAAAACCGGATTGATTGTCCAATGCATTTATTTATTACTGATTTATTAGCATAGTCCTTGGACGTAAGACCAGTAGGAATTTCGAAGTTAGGCTAGATTTTTCTTCCGATCTAAGTAAGACATGTCTAATCGACGGAAAAAATCTTGAGTAGACATCCAGCAATCCTGATATGGTTGGCAAATTCGAAATTCAAAATGGCGTCCACGTACAAAATAACACATTTTTCTCAAATGGGAATATTCTATCGTATAATTGAAATTAGAAACTCTGTTCTTGTACCAAACTGAAGAAAATGGATACTGTAGGAAAGAAAAGTTGGTAAGGTTCTTATGTGATGCCAGTATTTTTAAATATGGTGCCTAATTTTTAAACTTTGAGTTTCCTTCGTACATTTCTATCGTTTCATGTGAAGTAACTATGAAACTATAACGGTTAGCGGTAAGAAACATAAAACAAAATGATAATTTTATACCAGAGTTTTCCAACGAAACCAATGTTTTTTTGTGTATTTAAATTTGACAGAATCCATAAATTTTTAGTAGCTTACGGTGTTTCATTTAAGACTAAATTAAGGAAGATGAAGCCAATCTGCCCATGATTTTCAGCAAGTGTTTTAATAGTCGTTTCTACGTATTGTTCTAAATCTTAATGATGAGATCTATAGGTTAACTTGGAAAACGGCTATATAGATAAATGGTTAATATTAATAATATGTGTAAAATAACAAAGATTAATAAAAATTAATAATCAAAATAATAAAAATGTAAACATTATTAAATATGACAAATTGACATTAAAAACAGCGAAATAGAAAAAATGACAATAGCAGTATGTTGATAATGTGGGAAATTGCAGAAACAGTCTTCTTTATACGTGTAACTTTGCGTGTAAATCTCAGAACGATATGCGCAGATATCTCTCCTCTCCATTTTGTTGACCAATAATCCCACCTCATGGTCTTTTAGAACTATGTACCGTCTGTTCGAGAGCCATATCAGTAATCTCTACCTACTCTTAAACTTTCCACTTATCCTTCGAGCAATAAAATGCTTTTTAAAATTAATTTATTATGTATTCAAGCATAACGTGTTAATATTGGCATTTGCTCGATGAAAAGTAAACCGCACCTCAAATGGTTAATGTTATCAAATATCTGAAATAATGAAGGATGTCTTTTAGTGTTTTCACTTAAAGAATCCAATTTCCTTCTTTCTTAGCTTTCACGGGGTTCTTTAATAAATATATAAGATCCTCTCAAGAACTGACACTGTCCGTATGTTCTAATTGGCTCTTGAGTAAAAACTCCTACCGCTTAGTTTGTGCATCTCTTATTGTTGGTTAACTCACAAAATGTGAGCTTCAGCAATTCCTGTAGGTAATTCGAATTTATGTTTAAATGTACGCAAGAATACTTTTCACTTTAACTTTCGGCGACTTTCGCTAACATTAACACTCATTTGAGTGATATCACATAATTTGATTCTTGGAAAACATTTTTTATAATATTAAGACGAAACACGCGATTTCAATGAAAACATTCTCTAATCTACTCTCATTGTACTAACCATCCCTAGAGCATTACTAGGCCTGGAATTCCATTTGAAACTAATTGAACTTCTGCTGCAATATGGAAAACTCCATTACAAGAAATTGGCAGGTCTGATTGGTCAAGAATTGAAAACAAGCTTTAAACTTTCTTCATTCAAGAATATTTATCATTATAAGAAGTTATTGATTATGCAAAATGGTGAAAAAAATCAAGTTTTTGATGTGTCATACTTGCTTCTGAAATAATGGCATGAAGTTCAGGTCATGTTAATGTATTTTGACCGTAAATCCTCCAAATATCTGCAACATACTTATCACTAGATCTTCTTCCTTCATCTCATCACATAGTAAAGCATAATATTGTGACATGTTTACGAGAGTTGATGGCTTGCAATTATCTCTTTTGATTACATCGTTAAAGAATACCTGACTGTTTTCTGAATCTGTTATGAATTACTGTAGATACTAGATAATCGTGGTTTACTAGGATTTACACTTGGTTTCTTGGAATAATGCCATGGTAATATTATGTGTACCACATAGCAAAAAAAAAAAAAATACTTGTCCCTTCATGATTAAAGCTCTCCATTGCTACTAGTGGCACGCCTTCGTAGTGTATTGTGCAAGATTATGATATGACTCAAATAACTTCGTTACAAATAACAAATAATTTAGCTTTATTGAGTAATGTTATCAGTCGCCCTTCCACTTTCCGTGAATTGAATGACCAATCATTAAAAATTCAAAGAATTTTCTTTCTTCCTTTATGAAACATTATCTGGAAAAGGAATCGATTTATTATAAGAATTTCTACCGTGTTGCTGATCTCCTCAATTTTGCATTTCTGCTTATTCATTTTCTAAGCTCAAAATGATTGGCTTATCATTGATGCGAGGAAGAAGTATTAATTTATCAGTATTAAATACATGAGGGGGAAAAATCAATCAGTAGTGATGGATGAGTTTTGTCTTTCAAGATTTTTCCAGTTGATTTGCATCTCCAGATTCATTGTCTAAACTTAAATCTTTCCGTAGTAGTTATTCTGTAATTAGTTTACGAGCCTCTCTAAGTGAAGAAATATAATTTAGTTCGTCTATTACTTTATCACTAGTGAGGTTTGATGAATAAATAAGTTGGAACTAAGTTCTTTCTAGTGGTTTGAAACTTGAATAAAATCGCCAAATATATTTTTCAAGTACAGGTATAGCTTGATTTCTTTGTTAGTTATTAGATTTTCTCAAGCCTACTTGTTGATATTAAAATGGCCTAAAAAAGTTATCGACTGTCCTCTAATAAGTGGCTTTTTGTTTGTTCGGGGTGCTTCTAAGTTGACTTTGCTTTCCGTATCTTTGTAGGGACGCTTTCAAATAAAGTTTTGGATAATATAAATCTGCTCCTAATACACCAGCCTGATTTCAGGATCGTAAGTTGTCCTTAGACGTCATCCGAAAGTATAAAGTTTATGAAGGAATGTTGTTGAACTATCCGTTTCTCTTATTAGATATTTCTCTTTGATATTATTGTGCTTCAAATGTTACGAAGTAATAAGTGGAAGACTGGTAGATTCCACTTTAAGAGATAGATTATTACATCCCTTCTTATAGCTTTATATATTGATGTTGACGAATTTTTCAGGGTTTCTTCTTGATTATACAGAGGATCGGCGTGTTTCTCACTTGTTTTTTCCCTATAAAGTCTTCTTATAATAATAGGATTTATAACATTCATTTGAACTACAATACATGAACTGAAACTCATATTCAACTGCTAGAAAATTTCATCTCGTCGTATTCCAGCTGCTGCCAAGATTTTATGCCTTCCCTCTGTTGTGGTTGTTGCTATCTCCTTACTTTTTATCTTTTAGAGATTTAATACACTTTGACATATACACATTTGTTGAGATTCTACTTTTACGAGCTAGTTGTACGCCAACAGGATGTTTATTATCTTCCATTTTATTTAGTTGGTCAGCTGGCTGCTTAAAATAAGAAAAAAGGTTACTTTACTGCCAACACATAACTTGTAGAAGAATTAAATATCACATCAAATCATGTATTTAAAAATACCTTAAGTAGATGAACGTATATAAAATATTTTAATTAAGATGAAGAAATCAATTACGAAAATGTACTATATCATCTAACAATCAAATTATTAAAACCACTCGTAAGTTCTTCATTTTTTATTAAAATTATAAATCAAGGCTTTGCAACAATGCTTGTGGCAAACTGTTACGATGGCGGAACTCAAATTGATCAGAGATAAGACAGCCAAGTTGAATCGGAGTGTGCGGAGGCAGAGGGGTGAATGTGTGTCTCAATCTAAATGTTGGATAGGGCTTTGTCTAGCATACTCAAGTAAGTATGTAAAGTACGAGCCATTGTTGAATTGCTCACAGTACTGTACCTTTGCTGTATCAGTACTGTTTTGTCTTGTGGTCAATATTCGGCCAGGCAAAGACTGTAGAGGTAAATCCAAGAAGAACAATCGCCCATGTGAACGAAACAAAACGTTGCTAACTCTATTTAATAGCGTTCTCGTTTCCAATATCAAAGAAGCCATTCCAGTTTCTTAAATAAACTACTTGTTCGTCTTTCTGTTCGTATATTTAAAATAATTACCTGTTACATACACATTTTGTATGAAAAAAGACTTTCCGTACTACCATTTTTATAAACATATATTCACCAATATTCCAACCTCCATTAAAAATATAGCCATATTATCTGTAAGACAAAATGTTACCATTATCTACATCTTTTAGTAATTCCTACGAATATTATGGTCAGAATCTGTATTTTGTGTTCTGCAAGAATTGAATGTAAAACGTTTACGAACAACCTGTTGTAATTACATCTTATTATAATTAAAATGTGTGTAATTCTATACACACTTGATATTAAGCTGAGAAACGTTTTTTAAATACCAATAATCATTTTTCCCGTTATGACTCAGTGCACTACATGTCCACGTGACGTACGTCTCATATCTTTCCAGGGACATTCACGCTTGCTATAAACTTTAAGGGTTGTGGAAATATCCATGGGACTTTCCTTTGAATTCTGTGTGACATGCTTTTCATAGAACAATATTTGGATCTTCAAAAGTTTTATTTATCCAACAGAAACCAGAAGTTAGTCACAGGAAATTACTGTTACGGTATGTAGACATCCGGAAATGCTAGTATATCCGGATTTAGAGGATGTTTATGGGACGTCTACTTCTAAGAATGGGACATGCCATGGGCACTTCAATATCACAGGACTAGGTACCTTGCACGTCTAATTAACGTCTCTGTACATATGAGAAGTATTTAACTCTATCTACATTCCTTTAAAATTAAATCTAACAATATTAAATCCCACAGCTATTACAAACACTGACTGAGAATTTATTTGATTGTTTCTTTGGAAATTGTGTCACTTTTCCACACCTATAACATGATATGTATTGATTCTGATTGATGTATTGATATGTATCACCGGGTCAGTATGGGTTCGAATCCTCAACCCAGTGGTGATCCATAGACTAACCTACATCACCTGACTGACGCGATGAACCGTTTCAACTCATCCGCAATACCGTGTTCATTCTATCATTGCGAATTACAACGTTATATCCGCAATATGTGATATCGAGACATATGTTCGAAAGAGATAAATGTTCAGGAATGATTAGAAAATAGCCGCTTTTTGGTTACTTCAAGAGATGATTTTATTTATATTAGTTTGACAAAAGATACATTCTATAATTCAATTTGTTTGATCCACGTATGAAATGCGAAACATGCAAGTTTGCTACATCTATAAAGAACATCCAATTTTCCTTTTGAACATTTGTAACTTTTCATTATGATAAAATGTGAACTAATAATAGACTCTTTCTGATAGAAATTTAGCAGGAAAATAGCACTCATTCATTTATCTTTCTTTTCTTTCTTTCTTTCTTTTTTGTTCACTTTGCATTAGTAATCTGGGATGGAAAGTATAACCTACGCTACCTACTGGGCTTATTATAATGTATTTCGGAGCAGTACGTTTAATGAACACTACCGAATTTGCAATCGAACCACGCGGAAAGAAAGAGTGTGTGTCAAACTTTTTGGATGATCCTAGATGTGTCTCGGAATTCTACAGTTTCACTGGAAATTGAGTATTTAATTTGACCATCAAGTTAGGTATTAATTTTGAAAGTGACTTAATGAATTTTTCGAACATCCTCTATATATTTGAATAGTTCTGAAAAGATATGTTTAAAAAAACAACAAACGATATTTCTATATTACTATTGGATTTCTTGAAACAAACTTTAAAATGTTAGATTCTTTTCTTCCTAGGTTTAAATTCAATTCTTATCTGTGCTCCCCTTTATTTTTTCTTCTATCTCCTTTCTCTTTCTGTCTTACTTCTGTGCGTCTAACAGATATTTATTGGTTTCAAATTTTCATTGACTGTGTGTTTAAGTTTCCCCGTACATCAATTTATGAATCTTGTTTCGTCTCGTTTTTATTCTTTCATTATATCGATGTATGTTTTGAAATTAGAACTGTGCTCATGTTGTTTGCTGATTTTAGTATGGGAGGAAGGAAAGGAGGAATAAGAGGCTTTTCTTTACCAGACATGATTGTTGAATAATAGGTGTATATTTGGTGGCCTAGTTGCAAGGCGTTAGCTGTCTCGATTTTTTCTTTCTTTCTTTCTTTTTTATGTTTTCTTTCTTTTTTCTTTTTTCTTTTCTTTTTTTTTGATGTGGAGTGTTCAAGTATTGATAATAAATAGTACAGAAAGAATTTATGCAATATATAATTGTGTATAACTGTATTAGAAAATTATCAGAACCGGAATCCGTATAAAAGAGTTCCAAAATTTGATAAGCGTTTAAACTACTCATTTCATGTGTTAACAGCATTAACGTGAACACGGCTTCCACTGTGATAAAGGAATACATTCATTGTATCTAAGAATATCGTGGTATCAAATATGTACAAAATTGTTGCAAAAAATATATAACGGAGATTCATCTCAATAAAAATATAAAGGAAAGGGTGATCTATACCAGTTGCACGTCCTACTTGACATTAAATATACGACAGGCATGGCTTGTCGGTGATCCTGAAAGTATTAGCATTTGATTTCCTCAATGTATTTTTGGAATACTAAGTAGAAAAGAATATTAGTGTCACTTGTAATTTTCTACGAATTTAATTGGAATGAAAAAGTGTTTAACAAGAAAAAATATCGCTAAACATTTGTAAATATCTTTTACTGTGAACACATATAAATTAATTAAAGAAATGAATCCTACATACGATTTGCAAAAATTTAAACATCGGTAAAGAACAAGCTCTGTTGCTTTTATAACTATTTGTGTTTGAGGTTAGCATACCGTCTATTTTCATCTACATATTTAACTGTAACGAATTTAATGTTCTCTAAAGTAAAATATTCTAATATATTAAATATTGTGTGGCTAAACCCTAGATCCAAACGACATGAAAAAAATGTTTGCTTTTCTCCATGTTACATTCAGACAAGGAACTGGCAAACCTGTGTTCCCTAAAGGTCACGCCTTTTTAACAATTAATAACATTTCGTTATATTCCACCGTTTCGTGAAGTACATCCGGTGAACCTAGTCTAATTAGAAGTCGTGAATGCCAAGTGGCCTAATTCCAAAAATTAATATTTTTCAGGCGTGAAATTTAAAGATCTCATGAACGATTAATGTTTCTGTTGTCTGGGCAATCGAAATAATAATTATACATTTATGGTTTTATAATTTACTGTTTACAAAATATCTTTGTAATTTACTGCTTACAAAAGGAGGTTCTATTCTATAAACGTGAGTGAAGGAATTAGTCCATTTTCATTTCTTGGAGTTAAGTCACTTGGCATTTAAGCGACCCAATTATCAATCTCATTCTAGTTAGTCATTTTGAAGAGAAAACACTTAGAAATTAACCAAATGTAATTACAAATAGTAAAATAGTTCCAAAATATATATTCACCAGTCACTTATTAAGCCAATATCAGTTCGCGTTTATATGTAAATGTAGTGTAATACATTTCAGCAAACCATTATTTAAATAACAGTGGTTAGTTTGTGTTTCCGCGAAGGGATCCAAGCCAATAGACATTTTCAATTTTCTTCGATATTTCAGTCTTCGTGTTTTTTTCTAGTGTGGTAATGTTTCAAATACTAAGAAATAGTAGACAAGAGCAAGAAAACTTAAAACGTAGCAGCGTGGTTATCTCTAGTGCAAAGTGTCCCTGGTTCAATAGTATGCCATGTGAGTTTATGATGGAGAACATTGTGTCTATTTCCTCCAAGTTCGCCAATATTATCATGACTCCAATTCTTCTATCATCATTCATTATAACTAATCTTCAGTTTGCAGGATATAAATGCTGGACGAAAAACTTTAAAAAATAATATTATTTTCCTTAAACCTTGTATTTAATTGCACTGTAAGACAATACAAATAATGGCAGAACAACTGCATCCACAAAAGTATTCAAAAGACACTGTATGATTTGCTATTGACTTAACAAATTATTTTAAATGCACTTATGAGCAAAAATGTCTGTTAATAAAAATAAAGTTATATACAGAACATATGTATAGGCCATATTCTATAAATACAGAAGATTAATTACAGAATATATTTGTTTTTGAAGGTGAAACTGACATGTGTGTATGCGTATGTTTATTATACTCACATGTATTTTAAGAAGAAAATGCATAAGAATTTGTGAACTATCGACAAATTGGTGTGTGTCTTTTTTTTTAGAAAGTCGTCCGAAGAAACTCACTTGTAAAAATAAACTAGCCCTCGTACATTTCCTTAGGGTAAATGAGTTATACCATAATGTCATGTTATTAATGAAATTGCTTTGTGAACTATAAACAAGATCATCATAGTCGTTTTTGAAAAGATCATCCGAAAACTAACTCATCCAAGAATAAACCACCCCTTCTCAATTTTTGACAGGAAAGCGATTTATACTACATGATTTAGTTGCTATTGCAAAATTGATGTATGAAATATAAACAGAATCGTTCGAGCCGTTCGTAAGAAATTCGTAGTTTTCTTACTTTTGCTCTTAAGTACACTACCCTTAATTTTAGAAATAGGATTTTTTTTAAAAAAACTGAAGGATCATATAAAAATCTAAAGTTTAAAATTTGATTGAGAAATGTTGAACAAGATGGTCTGTAAATGAGTGTACAACAGGACAAACAGACGATTAGATGTCGAAAAATAACTTTTTCAGTATGGATGGTTATGAAACGTGTAAACCCGTTGAAATCTCGAATTCGATGGCTTAAACGATTACGATACTTTCTTCTTTTCTTTCTTCACTCGATGGCAATGAGAAAGATTGAATTATATATATATATAATTCAATCTTTTCTCATTGCCATCGAGTGAAGAAAGAAAAGAAGAAAGTATCGTAATCGTTTAAGCCATCGAATTCGAGATTTCAACGGGTTTACACGTTTCATAACCATCCATACTGAAAAAGTTATTTTTCGACATCTAATCGTCTGTTTGTCCTGTTGTACACTCATTTACAGACCATCTTGTTCAACATTTCTCAATCAAATTTTAAACTTTAGATTTTTATATGATCCTTCAGTTTTTTTAAAAAAAATCCTATTTCTAAAATTAAGGGTAGTGTACTTAAGAGCAAAAGTAAGAAAACTACGAATTTCTTACGAACGGCTCGAACGATTCTGTTTATATTTCATACATCAATTTTGCAATAGCAACTAAATCATGTAGTATAAATCGCTTTCCTGTCAAAAATTGAGAAG